>NC_090931.1:1300803018-1301103018 GCF_040938575.1 Ambystoma mexicanum
AGGGCCGTCTCCCCACACTTAGAGGGAGCTATGATGGGAGGCCGAGGGTATGCCCTGTACTTGGGGGAACTGTGGGACAGACAAAACCCCCATGATTTAAGGGTGCATCTGGAAAAGAAGGCATGGGCAAACCGGGCCGGTGACCATTCACAATGGAAACAAAAGCACTCCAATGGCTGGCAGAGGAAAGTAGTCACATTCCAAACTGTGAGCAGCATTGTTAGGACTTTCACAGAAAAGTCTGGGAAAAACCTTAACCTCACCCCTAAACATCACCTTGTCCATTTTTCACTGTACAAGTCTATTGTAAGACACCCCGTTCCCTGAACTGCCCTGGTTAAAGTCTAAACCTACATATTTATGTAAACCTATTTATGTTTCTTAGCAAACCACCAAGTCTAATATATACAAAAACTCTTGTCAAATGATTCCTTTGGTTGTAAGCCAACGCTGCTAGATGCACAAAGACGGGAACTAATTTGCGCATCAATAACAGGAGGCAATTTGGACAAGACCTGCATTCAATAAATTGGGTACGGAGAAGTTCCACAAAATTCCCTGTGCGATTGGCCAACTGGTTTATTCCAAATGTCTGTAGGCCAAATCAAGCAGAAGAAATTACTCAATGGAAAGGTTTGCATAATGAAACCATGTTTGGCACAACAAACGTGGAGGGCAATGTGGCCCAAAGTCACAGACTGATGTTATCAATCGCCAACTGACAATGATCCCAATGATATATTATAGACAAGGGGGAACAATATTTAGGTGCATTTGACACTTGCACAAGTAAGCACTCTCGTGATGCATGTAGAGCAGACAAACTACACCTCAGGAAAGGGAACTACTCCTCTAAAGGAAGGGACATCTCTAAGGTTTTGACAGCTAGAACGTTCACAGCAGATATACGCTTGTGCTACATCCCTCTTCTATTCTAATTAGGGCTTTTCCTCCACGCTTTTTTGTGCCTTTGCTGGATTTCTGGGGCTTCTAGTTTTATTAAATTTAAAATGGAATGAAAAAAAACATAGCAGATGACCTCGTTGAGAAACCTGAAGGTGTCTCTCCGACTAGTCCCCGGGATCCGTCATCCAGGTGGCCAGGACACAACCATCATTATTAGATCCAGTTCCTGGGGGTGGACCAGTGCAGGAGGATCACCTAGATGGGGGGGTTCCTCGGGGAGTCGGACGCCGATGATTGAGATGCGGTATTTCCTACCTTCTAACACCTTTTCCCCATCCTACCCTGTAGGATATTTTTAAGCTCTACCCCCCGCACCCTTTTTCCCACAGAACACTTTCTTACACCATAATAGACAATGCACTGACACCAGAGCCGTTTACCTGACATGTCCCAACTCAAGGGTCAGGCAGAGTCAGGCAAATGACAATAACCATGCACACCTGATGGCCCTTTACCTTCCCCACAGATATAAAAGGCGGAGCACGAGAGCACACTGTGAGCAAGGCTGAACGCACAAGTAGACAGCTACAACAAACAGAGGAGAAAGGCGCCGAGACCATGAAGGACGACTGCCCGTTCCCTTTTCAACTCAGACCTGCAAAGCTTCCGAAAAGGGATTTACAAGACCGAGAAGTACAGCTGACGTGTGGAGTGACCAATGTGAACGGTACACAAGGCCCTCCCTTATTGATAAAACAGGCGGGGAGGAAGGCTGGCTACCGTGATCCTGTCCTTGACTCCAGAAGAAAGCCAAGCCAGCAGACAGGACACAATCGGTGAGTCAGAGGGAGCCGATAGTGAGCCGCAGAACATTGAGCCCATGGTTGCAAGCAGCAACATTAGATATACGCAAGAACTTGAGAACAAAGAACTTGTGTGTGTTTGAACTTTTGGTGGAATCCCAGAGAAGGGCCAGCTGCAGAGTGGTCAGGCACTGCAGGGGTGCTCATGTGAAGGAATCTCGCTGGCCCCTTTTGCGTTGAAGCTACAAGTACCAGAAGGCCCTAGGAAAGGAGGGCGGCGTGAGGTGTCTGAGTGGTCCTACATGGGTTCACGTCAAATCCCTTGTACACTCGAAAGTCTCTGACCCATTGCCAAGAGAAACTGTATATTTGGCAAACGTGAAACCCAGTTGGAGGGATGCCTGTAAGTTGGGGTGAAGAGTAATACACATGTGAACACTGAATACAAGGGTGAACCCAGCCAAGGGTTGTCCGGAGTGGGACGTTGCAAACTGCATTTGAAAGGCCATAGTGAACCCGACTGAGGGAGGCCCAAGTTACAAGAAGGATCCGAGCCTGGCAGAGGGAGAGCCAAGGGGCGACGAGTAATCGCCCAAGGCCCAAGATTATCGAAGGAACTTTTTGTTTGTTATTTTGATACATCAGGCCTTCTAAGGCAAGAGACTCTGGAGAGAAGATTCTTGGCTCCTGAAGGTTCTGATATAGTTGAACTGGAATTGTGAACTTCGTGATGGTGAGGTCCAGGAGTGTGCAGTGCTCAGTGCTTTGTCGTATGCTTAAAACATCGGGAAGGGAGGCCCAGCCATAGCATCCTGATTTATCATTTTGTGATCACTTCTTTCTTTTCTGGCGAACATTATCCCACACTCTTTTTTTGTAACTTAGTTGTAAGGATTGACAATAGGGTTTTTAGTATAGGCCTTATTTGATTTGACGAGATGCCACTAGGACTGTCTTATTATTATTTGATGGCCATAGCTTGCTCCCATCTTAGATTTAGGTTTAGATTAGGAGTTTATCTCACCCATTATAAAGTTCAAAAAACACCCTTGAACTGTGATCACTTGTGTCTGTCTTTACCGTTGCCACCAGGAGTTCCTCGCACGTGACAAGGGGACATTTAGAGCTTTGCATTGTTGAGATGCTTAATGAACGTCATATCCCAGATAAGCGCCACTTGTTTGAAACTTGTTTTACACTGTGCCGCGTCAAGATGGAGGCCCTATTATTTAGAGTGAACCAAATAGGATCCATTGCCAATGAGTGGCAAATGGTGATTACAAAACCAATGCCCTTAGATTTGGCACAAGGTCCCTGGATGATCATGGAAGCCAAGCTTTCATGCGAACTCAGATTTCTGCACACGTTGATTCTATAGTTCATCTGACCATTTGTTTTTTTATGTTTGTGCATTTTTGGCCCAGAAAGGGTTAAAGAATGCTACCATTCTTGTCAGGCTAAACTACTGTAACAACCTACCTCTGAATCGCCCGACAACTCAAATGACTAGGTTCCACAGGACCCAAAATGCAGCACACAGGCGGCTAGGAGCACTGATCCGGGGGATGCAAAGGAGGCTGCACTAAGCTCTGCCCTGAAGGTGATCAGTTTTGTCCATATGGCCTTGAATTAACTTGTTCCCAAGCTATTTTACAGTTTTTTTAATTCCCAACCTAATAAGAAACTGGAGCCTTTATTCCTTATTAATTTTGGAAATACCACAACTGAAAGGAGCCAGTTACCAGGAAAGCACCACATCAGTTGCAAAGAGGAGTTCTGGAATTCCCGCTACTGCGCCCACATGTCCTTGGCCAACACAAAGACCTCATGATATTTGAAAACCTACAGCTTTTTAATAAAGGTTTATCTGACTCCAACTCAGAGTAATAGTAATTTACAGTTTTTTTTGCGCAAAAGTCTGTAAAATGTATAGACTTATAAAGGCATCGTGGATATCATCAAAATACAGCAATTTGTCGGCCGTGTTTGGGATTTTCCTTGAGAATTTATGATATGGCTACATTTGTCAGAACTGCAAGTTAGCATTCCTATCGGATTCCTTCCAATGATTGAGCTTCAATCAGAAGGCGAGCGAGTGGCTATAAAAGGATGCCAGTACAGGGCTGAGCTGGCAGCCAGGCACCATTCTTGGTAAAGATGCTCTTTGTTGACGTTTACCCAACCAACCAATGTCCACATTTCAAGTACAGCAGCAGCAATTTTACGATTAATTAGCATCATCCTGGCCTTCAGGCTGATTGCCTCAATCCTGCATGAGCACCTTACAGGATGCGTTTCCACGGTATGTTTGCAATCCAATGAGTCCAGTTCTTTCCTTATTCGGAAAAAGAAATTAAACAATAGCACAGTTTAAGTGGTGCATATTTTGCCACAAAATTGGATGACAAAGCCAAAATTTTTCTACGATTGCATAAGGTGACAAATACCTTACTTTAAAATAAGCTGTCAGTGGTGTGTACAATTAACTCTGCCCTCATTTTATGGAAGAACAGTGATCAGACCTGGATACCGATGGTGTATCCCAATTCATGAGCGTGGAAATGGAGAAGCCAACTTTATATACCCAATTATCCAAATGCGCAGGAGTATCATCAAGCGTGCTTGCCCGGCAAACCGCTGCGCACTTGCATCAATGTTTTAATTTCTGCACTGTATTTATTAATGCATATTTTTAGTATATCATGTTTTAAACCTTTGCCCTTTTAATAAAATCATGTTTTGTCATTTTAATTTGCTTGCCATTTTTTGGTATTTGTGTTTATTGGGACGAATCACGAGAACCCATCACTTCTCCCCAAGAGTGAACCTTTCCCTGTGAGGCTAGGGAGGTCAGCCTGCTGTGCAATAGACCCCCCACCCCCTTTTGGGTGCAAGGAATCCGGGTCTGATGAGGAACTCCCTAAGAAACACACCATCAACAAACCTCTAAAAACACCCAGTGAAGAAAGATATGAAGAACATATCAAAATCTGTTATTGCCATTAAGATGCTCCGTTTATTCCTGTAAGGGAACAACTACATGATACTAAGATGAAGGAAAAGACCTGTGGAAGCATACAGATCATGAAGCAAACTGAGAGAAAGGCGTTACGCTAGGGAATGCCCAGGAAAGCGTAATAAAGAAAGTGGGCGGAGACTGGGAGATGGGTGAGAGAACCTGCGAGTTCCAAACTTGCCTTTTGAAGTATCCTGAAGGAAAGCTGAAGGCGCAGCATCCTGTCCGAAGGGAAATACAGCGGAGGTCTCTGACGCGTGGCATTGGAAAAGAGAAGGGATGAGAGAAGTTGCAGCGTGCTAGCCCAGAACAAGAGTTAAGTGGTGGCATGACCGAAGTTGGGCAGTGGTGGACCAAAAGGTCTGCAAACTCTGATACTACTTTGTTGAATGAAAGGAGATTAAACGAGCTGGTGAATCAGAAACTGCCAAAACTGTATGAAACCGCAAGGATGAGAGACCAACTGACTACTGCAGAAGAAAGTACCACGTCGTTGAAAGCCCCAGTGACGTTGTTCTCGAGCATAGGCGGTAACGGGAAAAGCAGGAGACCAGGGAGGGGGACTAAAGAGAATCATTACTGGAACGCTCATACTTGTCTCAGTCCAGATCAGATATTACAGGACGAGAAAAAGAATAATTACTGGAACGCTCATACTCGTCCCAGTCGAGATAAGATACTAATGTGGAATGATAATCCTTACTAGAAAGATTTATAATCCAGGAGCAAGTAGACAACCATGAGAAGTTACCCAATAGGAGATACTGTGAGAGGGACAACTTGAGAGACCAGACTGAAATAGGAAACAAGGGCCAATGCCAAAATGAAAAAGACTGAAGTAAACATTAAGAACTCACAAAGTTAAGGGATACGATCTAACTGTTGGACAAAGTTATCCTATAAAAGGAAAAATATCAAACTAGTAAGAAGAGAAATACAAGAAGGAACAAACGAGTAAAGAAAAGAAAGACTATTGAAACTTTGAAAATCCCAGTAGTAGAATTGTGTGACTTAATAAAAGCGGTTAACAAGAACTACTTAAAACTACCTTAATGTAAACTTGGTGAAGAACCAGCTCACAGGAGGAGGGAGTCATTCTCCTGTGCTTTTGTTGTTATAATAGAGGCTGAGTTAGAATAGGTTAGTTAGGACAGTGGGCCGATCCTGATTTTGGTAATAAAAAGTACCAGTGAGATGGAAAGTCAGAATCCGGGCCCCCCCTTCTGATCCGCCACATGATGGACCGGCTGAACAGTTAAACTTCAGAATTACAGTGCAGCATACAATTGAAACCGGTGTTAAAAACAATTCTAGGCACTGATGCTGGTGCCCTACCGTATCTTATTAGCAATCGGCCAATTAAATGAAGGCCTTTTTCTTTGCCCACTAAAGAGCACTGCAAAGGCATGTGGACCCCAGTTTCCGCTATCTACCCACCTTTTTCCTCTGAAGGGTGTTATTGAGGGTCAGACTGGGATATAAAGTTGGCTTAGGCACCAATGAAAAAGTGGCCCTGAGTCGCAAATGGCAATTTGTTTCTTTTGTGAGGGGCTGGCTAGAACCCAAAGAGTTTTTTGGTAGAATATGTTGCAAGTTATGCATTTCAAAGAACATTTGTTCAGTAACAATTACCAAAACTAGCTGCACAGTGAGTAACTTACATCACAGTGGCCGACTGTGGGCAAATAGCTGCCCACACTAGCATGTTGGGCCTGCACTTCAGGCATTGCGCTATAGGCCAGTCCAAGGCTGGCGGTGGTCTCCCGTTTCATTTTATCAACCCCAACCTTCTGGAGGCTCTTCGGTTTTGCAGCACAGTTTACTACTGGGGTGCAGTGTTCGGGGACAACGGATTGGTGCCTAATCAGAAACAAAATAATGAAGACAAAACATCTTGGCGCTCCCATAGGGTGACTAGACGTCCCGGTCTTCTTGAGAAATCATCCTCCGTCCCAGGAGTTTTTATTTTTATTTTATAAACCCCATCCGGGTTTTGCCGTGACCCGATTTCGAAATTCCGAAATTTGGTCCCGGCGCAACTCTTCCTGCGCGAATGGGGATGTGAAATTCTTTTCACGTCCGCATTTCCTCCCCCTCCCAGGCGCTCTCCTCCAATGAGAGGAGTGTGCCTGTGAGCACACCCCCTCCACGCCCCCGCATCAGGCCAGCAACATAGAAGTAGGACTAAAGTTGTATTTGTATTTACTTTAGTCCTACCTCTATCTCTTTGACCTATCCCAATTTAAAAAGAAAATCTGGTCACTCTACGCTCCAGGCAACAGGAACGATGGCAGCGCTGTACCCACTCCTGAAGACCAAGTCCATGTCCCTCTGGACAAACAACGTCTACAGAGCGATCATCAGACCAACCCTGACGTATGCCTCCCCAGCATGGATGACCTGCCATGAGCGACACCGCAAGAGTCTTCAGATAGTCCAGAACAAGGCCCTGCAGATATCGTCTGGAGCTCCAATCTTCACAAGCATAGCAGACCTACACAGAGACCTGGACATTGAGATGTTGGACGAACATCTAGCGAAGCTGAGTAAGAACTTCTGCCAAGGACTGAATCAGAACCCGAACCCTCTGATCAGAAGACTCACTGCCACCACTACCAACCCCCTTCGACCGCTCCCCGCGGCCCATCACTGCGAAGACCCTGTGAAACCAGCACTGCTGTGACAAGACCACACTGACCAAGAAGACTACAAACCCACGACTACATACCCAACCCGGGAAGATGGAGTAATGAGGCTCAAGCCTCGGTATCCAAAAATCACAGCTGATGGATAAAAATCTATCAGTAAGAAGAAGAAGCGCTACGCTCCCAGTCACTCGCATCAAACAACGTAGGCCTCACACTTGGGGTGCTGTTGGGCAGCTCCAGCTCTTCCTGCCGTTTCAAGAATTACACTTTTTAAATAAGCCATCACCTTCACTGACGTCAACGTGGACTGGATGTTTGTGCTGTTCAAGAAGCCACGTTGCCAGCAGCGCCATCTTTCAACTTTAAAAGCCACGGGCTCGGCCCAAACGGCTGAGAAAGGGTCAAGAACGATGCCTGTTGCACTGCACATACAGCCGACAGCGGAATAGGTGATAGAAATAACGAAAAAAATAAAGAAAATCACCACAACACCACCAGAGTCTGCAGACGGAGCATGCTTTCATTATGGCTAACTTGCGAAGTTATATTTTTGGCTGCAGTCTTCAATAACCAAACACGTCTGCTGCCACTCGGTGGTTACGCCACTGCAAAGATTACAATTATTTACGGTGTAACTGTGCTGGGCTTCATGTGTTTGTATTTATCGCCACCTAGTGGCCTTTTCCAGCACACGTCATGTAACATAATGGAGCAGATTTTATTTTGTTTAAATGGCTATGCATTAATAATAATAATAATAATATTCGCATTCATTATCCCATAAAGCGCTTATTTCCTAGCAGCCAAGGGTTAGAATGCTCTTCCGCCCAATCTACTCTGCCACTGACCAGAGTCAGGTCTATAGCGCCCTGAAGCCGTCTGGTAATACGCAGCGCTTACAAAACCCGCGAAAAATCGAAATATACCATGTGGTGCGTACAGTGTTTGTGGCAGGAGCAAAGTGGGGGTCTGTCGTGCCTTAAGAGTTTATACAAAATACATCTACATGCATGTGCTTTCATGACACCAACACAAGCGAAAATAATAGCTTAGGAAAAGTGCCCCTGGACAGGACTAGTGCCTACCCTCTTCTTGTGAATCCTACTGATTTCCTAACAGGATTACTTCCTGTTCATCACAAAACCTTTTCCTAGAAATCGCAGAGTTCTCCTGCTGTCCCCCTGAGAAAGTCTATAAAACCTCGACTGTCTGGGCCAATCGTAGGTTATCTACAAGTTCCAGAACCCGAGGGGAAACAAACAGGACCTAATGGACTTTCCACACATGTCCTCGGGAAACTTGAGAGCTCTGCCAGTGGCTAGGTTCTGCAAAACCCGTGAAGTCTGTCCTCTGAGCCGGTGCTCTTTGCTAAACCTTTAACCATAAAGGAAACCCTTTTCAGAGCATGCATCGGATCCGATCCTGCCATAGAGGAGCTTCACGAGTAGTCAGCATGAAGGGCTGGGAGCACATGCAGACGGATGGCAGGTCCCAAGGGAACCCGAAGATACAACCATGGTCTGGTTTAGTCATTTCCAGGGCCCACATGCCAAGAGTTATTGTCCTCAATGGGACTGCCCTGAGCTGTGACCCAAGACCGTATACAACCAATTCCACCTGTCTGCCTGGGAGTAAAATTCAATCACTATAGCACTTTCCAAAATAGATGCCAACTATCGGCATCGTAAACGAAATTACACGGTCAAGTTGGTCTAGGAAGGCGATTCTTTGGAAGTGACCACTCCTTTTCTTTCATCAACAGGTGAGGTCAGGGAAGGGGGTTCCGCCCCATACTGTGCAGCAGCGTCATCCGTGTTCAGCGATGCACAGTTGTGTGAGCCGGCATCTATCAGAGTGCACTCATTTCAGCAACATGATATTGAAACAAGCATTGGCAAAGATAACAGTTTTGCCTTTTATGTAGAAGTAGGGTGGGGCTTTGGCCGGTACTGCCACAAAACAACCACAGCTGGAAAATAGTGATATCTGGGAATATGATAGCAGTGCCTGACAAATGTCAAAATCAATCAATCTCTCTCTCTCCCTCTATCTCCCCCTCTCTCCCTCCCTTCCCTCTGGGCTTGCTTCCAATAGGACCTCAGTGCAAGGAACAGATATAAATCAAATGGCTGAAGGCACAATTTGTAATTTGTAAAGGCATTTCTATTAAGCCAGTAGCATGTCGTCAGCTGCAATTAAGCCTCAGAAAGCTGCTTTGAAATAACACTGGCTGGTCTATGTTTGATGTTATCGCTTGATAGAGGTGGCTGAAAGCTTTTCAACAGCTTAGCAGTCTTCCTCCACAAAAATCCAAAATGTCATCTTTGCTAACAGCAGACTCGGGCACCATCATTTCACACTACGAATCACCTCCCCCCTCACACATCCCATCGTCCTTCACATTGTAAATGGGGAGACATTTGCAAGCCTTCGAAACACCTGCAAACCTATAGACTTGCGTGAAGACCTTTGCCCATTGAACACAAACATCCTGGCCCATTCATGCCGGTGGGGCCATGCAATCAGTACCGACCTCCTCACAGGCAGCGTTTCACAAAAGGTCAAGAAACGAGATTAAAAGCCCCCATTGAGCCACTAGATAGAGGAAACCTCTGGCCAATCCTTTTCCAGGCAAACTGCTACTAAGAGCTGTAATCAACCAACTCCAACTACTCACAGAAAGTAACAACCAACTTAACCATAAACACAACGACTTCCGTCTTGGCAAAGGAACACAATTCCCCCTCCCAGTGGCAACAGAATATCTGACACAATCGCTCCCTGCACCTTAATCTTTCTCAGCCGCTTTTAACATTATTGGCCACGCAGTACTTCTAGGTCACTTGTACCATGCAGATTCCGTAACATAGTGCGTGCTGTACCAAATCCTTCATTTCAAACAGCACGCAATTGCCATACTGCCTGCTTTAGAAATCTGAAGAAGCAGCCCCACCCTGAGGAAAACAATGCAATGCTCCGTCCAATCACTTGACTTCAACATTTACCTCGTGGAAGACAAATGCCTCTTAGGACTCTGGGATGACCCCAACCATTCGGCCCCAACTTCCCTACAGACTAGATGAATGCCAAGAAATTCATATCCAAACCCGCCAAGATAATTTCCATCAATTCGGGATCACTTGTGTAGTTTCCAAAAACAAAGCTACAAACCCTTCGACCGGTTCAAAAATTCGGGAATTCTCATTGACTCGGAGCTCACCTTTGATGCTCGTATCACGTGACTTGTCCACCCCTCCCTTCTCCCTGAGATCACTTCACCAAATAGAGCTTTTCTCACCAAATCACACTAACGCCTTCATCTCATCCTGTATCAATCACTGCAAAGAGAGGCATTGACCTAGGTTCACCCCCCCCCGTCTCAAATCCCCAGGCTGCAACTAGTCCAGAATGGGGCTGCACACCCTACAGCGCCACAACCATGTCTCGTCACCGATCCATCACTCCATTGCCTTCCCATTCAACAGCAAACCAAGTTCAACACCCTGTGCAGCAGGCCCACGACACTGGAGCAGACTTTATCCCAGAGAAATGCTAAAGCAACTTCTACCAAAATCTCTGATCATCAAACAAAATCAACACCCAAAACCTGGGTGATCAGGAAAAGTGGCCGGGCCTGGTCAGCCCAAGCATTCACTCTTTGGCACGTCACTCGAAGCAAGTCTACAACTTAGAAGGGCACCCAATGTACCCACCCGGATCTCAACCTTGTCACGCATATCCCTTCCTGTATGTCACAGCTTAGCTTCTCCTAGCACCAAGACCCCACTCTAGGATGCATTACTATACACTCTCTAGGCACTTAAATAGCATGTTGAGCGCCCTCGCCCCCCCCTCCCCATTTAACAGCTGACCCGCAGAACGGGAGGAAAATGGGGCACAACATCCCATAGGAGAATAAGAAAATCTCCGAACGTTGAGAGGCTTGAAAAGAAGACCACATAGCGCCTCGAGCAAACAGCTGAGGGCTTCAATGCTGTCTGGTGGGGCAAAACAGACTAAGTCTAAAACAAATGAAGACCACTAAGAGGGTCGACATCGTGTACTATGTAAGAAACTGATCCTCGAAGTACTTTGGGAACTGAGCAAACACCAGAGAACTAAAACACCGATTGTTAATTAGTATTTTGCGTGACAATTCAACCATCGCCGGAACGGTCATGCCTTAATAAACATCGGGTTGAACGAGAAGATTAAGTCCCTCTTCTATTTCAACTGTCAAGTCTAGGCGACGGAATCATGATCATTTCAGAAAATTACCTGGTAAAAAACCATGTTTCCATGGAGGTGCTTTACCCGTGAGGCATTTTAATTCAGCAATCTCCCTCCATAGTCGGGGGGGGGGGGGGCAGGAGGGGCGGGGGAAAGAGAGCGTACATTGTGGGTGAGGGCGGGGCCTCTTGTGAATTAAAGAAACCAGAAACGCAGTATTGCAGATTCACTGCACAAAGACACAGTGATTGCATTACCTGGTTGCACTCATAGTTACAGAGCAAGCGCGCTTAATTAGGCCAATAGAACGTGTATTGTTCTGAGGCGCCAGATCCAAGATTCAGGAGGCCTGAGTGCACAATACCATGACACTTTAAAATGAGCACATTATATCAGCTAGACGAAGTGACTGTTGATCGTGAAACCCTATTTTATCTCTTCACGTAGCAGATGGAGCCTTCGGGAAATGGCAGCAGAGGCGAACTGGTTTTCTACAATGTGATGCTCTTGCGCCCCCAATTGGACGAAAGCTACATTTCATTCTGCTGAACGCACCTCTCGCAAAGGGATACTAGTTGGCTTTAGCCTTGGGTATGACAACTGCACCTGAATGCCAACCGTCAACCACAGAATCCCCCCCTCTGCAAGCCGGATAGTAATAACATTACTAGGAGATGCATTCCCCCCTGCACGCCAAATAGTAAATGACATTACTAGGAGATGCATTCCCCCCTGCACGCCAAATAGTAAATGACATTACTAGGAGATGCATTCCCCCCTGCACGCCAAATAGTAATAACAATACTAGGAGATGCATTACCCCTGCATGCTAAATAGTAAATAACATTACTAGGAGATGCATTACCCCTGCACGCTAAATAGTAAATGACATTACTAGGAGATGCATTCCCCCCTGCACGCCAAATAGTAAATAACATTACTAGGAGATGCATTCCCCCCTGCACGCCAAATAGTAAATAACATTACTAGGAGATGCATTCCCCCCTGCACGGCGAATATTAATAACATTACTAGGAGATGTATTCCCCCCTGCATGCCTAATAGTAAATAACATTACTAGGACATGCATTCCCCCCTGAACGGCGAATATTAATAACATTACTAGGAGATGCATTCCCCCCTGCACGCCAAATAGTAAATAACATTACTAGGAGATGCATTCCCCCTTGCACGCCAAATAGTAAATGACATTACTAGGAGATGCATTCCCCCCTGCACGCCAAATAGTAAATGACATTACTAGGAGATGCATTCCCCCCTGCACGCCAAATAGTAAATGACATTCCTAGGAGATGCATTCCCCCCTGCACGCCAAATAGTAAATGACATTACTAGGAGATGTATCCCCCCCTGCACGCCAAATAGTAAATGACATTACTAGGAGATGCATTCCCCCCCTGCACGCCAAATAGTAAATGACATTATTAGGAGATGCATTCCCCCCCTGCACGCCAAATAGTAATAACAATACTAGGAGATGCATTACCCCTGCATGCTAAATAGTAAATGACATTACTAGGAGATGCATTCCCCCCTGCACGCCAAATAGTAAATGACATTACTAGGAGATGCATTCCCCCCTGCACGCCAAATAGTAAATGACATTACTAGGAGATGCATTCCCTCCCTGCACGCCAAATAGTAAATAACATTACTAGGAGATGCATTCCCCCCTGCATGCTGAATAGTAAATAACATTACTAGGAGATGCATTCCCCCCTGCATGCCAAATAGTAATAACATTACTAGGAGATGCATTCCCCCCTGCATGCCGAACAGTAAATAACATTACTAGGAGATGCATTCCCCCTGCATGCCCAATAGTAAATAACTTTACTAGGAGATGCATTCCCCCTGCATGCCCAATATAAAATAACTTTACTAGGAGATGCATTCCCCCCTGCATGCCGAATAGTAATAACATTACTAGGAGATGCATTCCCCCTGCATGCCCAATAGTAAATAACTTTACTAGGAGATGCATTCCCCCTGCATGCCCAATAGTAAATAACATTACTAGAAGATGCATTCCCCCCTGCATGCCGAATAGTAATAACATTACTAGGAGATACATTCCCCCCCTGCATGCCTAATAGTAAATAACATTATACTAGGAGATGCATTACCCCTGCATGCCAAATAGTAAACAACATTACTAAAGATATGCATTCCCCCCTGCATGACAAATAGTAAATAACATTACTACGAGATGCATTCCCACCTGCATGCCGATTGCCGAATAGTAATATTGCTCATAAAAGATGCATTCCCCCTGTGCGCGAAATCATACAGAACATTATTTTATGGCGGGTTCAGAGGATTATGCTATAACCTCGTTGGTTCACTTCTAACCCACCTCCGCGACCAGAATAATGCAGCCGCGAGGCATGGTGAAAGCAAATCCACACTGTCCCATTAGAGCTAGAGAGGGGACTGAAGGGATTTAGTGGCATTGATTAAACAGACATTGTTCATGGCTAAACCAAGCATACACGTTTTAATCAGAAAATCCCATGGGGGTGCTTTAGCCCAGGACGGATTTCGGCTCATGTGCCACTTTCCAGACATAAAAGACAACCGACAGGCATTTTATTTCACTTAGAGCACAAGGACAATATCACCACCAACAAGGAAACATTACCATGAATATAAATAATAGTTCAGCACTAAAACCACACTTCGAGGGTTTGTACAAGGTACTAACGTACCCCGGTCCAAGTTAATGAGGGTCAGAGTTGTTACCACCTGGTAGGTACCGTGAGGGGTATTATTAAAATATTCTCCCTGGAGGAAACCACAAGTGCTACAGCGAACAGAAACATGTAAAAGGAAGTGTGCTGTAAAAACTATTTATTAAATAAAAAGTGTTCTATTTGATCAATGTGCATTTTGAATGACTACATTTAAATATATACACTAATGTTAACACAACATGAATAAGTGTCTTCAAAACACAATATTAGCTAAATCAAAAAGTTGTTGCATGCCATGTTTCATGGAGCTCATGCAGATGTATACACATTACATTTCGGTATTCTGCAAGGCGATGATTGATAACTTACAAGGTATCTGATAGATTCAGTTAAATCGGTCATTACCAGCAAAAAGTAGAGATTTTTTTCCTTTTTTACATGTAGCCCCTAAATGTTTAAAATAGTTTGAACTCTGGTTAAACCCAAGACGTATGTGTATGCAGGTCTCTGCTTCTGAGACCAGGAATGCAAGTGTCTGCTTTCTGTAAAACAATCAGTGACTAGGCCATTAAAAGGGACACATGGAGACAGCTGCGGGAGCCCCGGAAATACGAAGAAAAAAAGTGCTAAGCACTGGTTATATATTGGATTCAGCTCAATCTGCTGGACTAGTACTTTTAAGAAGAGGTTAAATTATTGGAGAGAGGCACCAGGACATATATTCATTAAAGAAATCAACCCGCTGTAGTCCCTATCTCTACGACGGACTCCCTATGCTAGAAAATAACAAATGGGTGCTTGTCAGGATGTGACACAAAAACTCAATCCTCTGTCCAAAACTACACTAACCCATCTGTCCTAAAAAAAAAAAAAAAAAGAAACAAGAAAAAATCTAAGCTTGGGCTTACTCTCTTTTACTGGTGGCTGGTTTATGGATCCCACACCAAAGAGCGCTCACCGTCTCTTCCAGCTCTTGACCTCATGGAAAATTCCCCCAAAATGGAAAAAAAAGGTCTCTCAATGATTCCTTGGTTCATATAATGGTCTTGCCAGGTAGGCCATATAGTCTTCGTTTTATCCCTTCTCATGGGATGAGTTCTCTTGACCTGGATAAGTTGGTACATACCAAAACAACAAAGTTCACTCGTGGCTCCTCTTGGTTTGTTCACAAACAGCCTCAGGTAGGCTCCAAGTCTGTTCTTCTGTGATGCGTTTCTCCTCATTCACCCCCTTACAGTGTAGTCGTTTTCTTAACCCGACGTGCAATACGGGCCTGCTCAGCCCCGCTTGGTTAATTGAATTTCACTCCCCCTCCTTGGGTCTTCAGAACGTTAGCCCTGTGTGGGCGATGGGCCTTCTCAGCCAGGTTTAGCTTGTTACTTTTCTCTCCCCCTCCCGAGGTGCTGTGCTTCTCATCCCTAGATGTTCAGGCTTTTCCCTTCCAATTTGGTTGGATTGCTCTGGTAACACCCCCTGCTGGGAATGCAGCTTCTCAGCCCTGAATTTGCATCAGGCTTCTTGAACCTGGCTCGGCTGGTTCCCCCCTGCTGGGGTATTCAAGTTGTCAGCTGTGTGTGGGCCATGCTCCTACTCATTTTTCAGTGTGGTTTATTACTTTTCTCACCCCCCTCGCAGGGTATTCACATTCGCAGCCCAGTGTGGGCTTGGTTGCTGCCTCAACACCTCCTATGGCGGCACAGCTCTGTACTGGAGGTGCTCTCTCTCTGGACCATCCAGGTTCACATCCTTGCCTTGGGTGTGTGAGGTCTGCTGTTCAATGTGGCCTCCTCCTACTCTGGACCACAGCGTTAACAGAGCTAGATGCAGGTGCATCGCATTTCATTTGCTTCTGCTTCATTCTTCTGCAGCCCCTGTCCGATCGAGGCTCTCGCACTCCAAGCAGCAACCTTCTGCGGGCTGCATTGGTTCTCCATGCACCATACCAACTCAGTGGCTCTCTGCTCCTCCTGCACTGGAGCATCTCCCATTGCTGGATTTCTGGGAGACCAGCGTCTCTCGCTCTGCAGCTGGTTCTCTCCCTCGGTTGGCATCCAGTGGCATTAAGGTTCCTCCTTGGAAGGACAGGAAGATCCCATTGGTCCCGTCTTCCTCAAGAGGCAGCGACAATAACAGGTCAGAAACCAAGCCATCCACTTTAAAGAGGCTCTGTACTCCTTTAGAATGTTCAATCCCCATATAACCGACAAACACTGGGGAGTTTGAAGTGAGCGAGGTAGGATGCATTACATAGGCATTCCATGTCCCCAGAAAGGGGTTGGGGCCACCCTCGAAGGGATCCAGCTTCCCCGACACATAGATGGTCCCATAAGACAGTATTGGCAACTGACAGGTAAGGTTATTTTGCATTGTACTTCTGTATTTCTATTTTATAAACTCATGCTTGGGTGACTCTTTAACACATTGTGATATTCTGCTTTCCAAAATAAAAGCTTCTACCCTGAACCCAAGCCCTTCGAATAATATGTGTAAACAAGTCAACACTAACAAACTTTCTTGTATTGTGTGTCCAACATAGAAATTAATGGGGCTCAACATTTTAAAGTGAATCGATTTTATGATAAGCCAATTTTATTTCTGATGGCAACATTTGAGGATGGTTTCAGAGACCACTAAGTGAACTGCATAGTTGTAAAATGTCCTCTAAGAATGGTTTTGTCTTTTGAATCAGACCACCTCTGACAATTTGTGTATTCATATTGGATGGAATTTTACTCCTGTCTAAAATAGTTATTCAGAGCTGTTAAGCGTATGGATGTTTGCGTGTATTGCCAATGTAAACATTAGCAAGATAATAGCAAGTAAGTCGAGTTTCTATTCTGTAGTAAAGTTGCTTTTATTCATGTGGACTATTCAGTATGACTTTCTCAGCAAAGCTAATGGCTTGGGGCCGGAGGGTCACCATTTGTTTATTTTTTTTTAATTAAACCAGACCAGACTTTGGGGTGGGATTGTCGTGGTGGGGGTATTAGAACATGGATATTTCTCTGGATTAAGAATCAAACGTTATCATTTTAGACATATTCCATAGAAGTCATTAACAGTGTTGCATGTCACTGAAAAAAGGTTAAAACAAAATGGCTTCCATGGAAATGGAAACAGTCTCAGAGCAGGAGTATCCTCCATTTTCATTACCTGTAGGGCCTTGTTGCTGGTGTGACAGGCAAGGCTAGAGTGCTGTGCAGTGGCCGGGTTAAGAGACCCGTGATTGGTGTGTAGGCTAAGCCTACCTTAATTAACCCTTCCTGGGTCCCCACCAACAATCTCCTGTATGCGTGAGGTCATAACCGGAGTGCTTTGCAACAGGAAAGGTAAAGGGGTGAAAACATGTACTACTAAGTCCCACCCATCTTCCTGTACGTTGTGGATCAACGGGTCTCTCTGGTTATTTGAGCTCTCTGTGGTTCCTGATTAAAGTGGCAGGTTTCCCTTGAAGATGTGTTGAGACCAGACTTTGTATCCATCAAATGACATACTCCTATCCTCTGAATGGGATCCCCCCCTGTGGGGGTTGCCTACTGTAAACACATGTACCAGACATGACAAGTCACTGCCCATGATACTGAGGGGCGGGAGCTGGCTTCAAGTTGACAGTGCATATCAAAGGTTGTTGGGGTTTCCGGTCTCTCTTGTTTTAGCCTCTGCAGCTATGCCCCGTGTGGGCCTGTTTGAAGTAAACTCTCGTTAGCCACCATCTGCAGAGGGTAAACAAATGGACAGGGCGGATCCATCGAGCCTTTGATAGTTAATCAGGCTGGCCATGGCAGGAGGAAGGTTTTGGCCCTTCACTTTCTGAGATGCATTGTGTACTCCACCTGTCAGATCCCAATTAAATATGACAGGGAGGACAGCGCCTGTAGGCTGTGTCCACCCAGAGTACACAGGTCTATGCATTTGTCGTGCAGTGAGCATAGGAAAATGTGTGCGGATTAGCCCCACACATTTTCCGAGGTTGATCTACCATGATTCAATTTCATATAAAATTTCAAAAAGCCCAGGTGAGTGCACACGCACCGTGCGGATGGTCGAATTCCTCACCATGGAGGCTGTTTGAGGAAGCTGTGAAAGAAAGCAGGTGAGCTGGGCCAAGTCAACAAACAGTGCCCTTGGTTGTGGTGCCCGATGGCGGCATGAAATGTGGCCACTGGTCGGTATATAAAGACCTTGTTCTACAGCGTGTTCCTAATAGTTTGTCATCACCATAAACCGCAATAATGGTAGTTGTTGTCATTTGTGTGATACACCGCACAAACGGATGTCCATATATTTTGAAATAATTGATTTTATTGCAGGGATACGTGGTGTTATGTTGTTCGTTTCAGAGAGATGGGACATCAAAATCTGGCAGATTCTTGTACTATCTAGGGAATAAAAAGGGCATTCATGGCATCAGTTGATCAATTTAAAATATCAAACACTACAGCATCAGAGGGCACTGACCCAGAGCTTAAAATCACTCTTGTGACTAAGCGCATACCTCATCCATTAAAATAAATGTAATAACAGGTGCGATGTGGGCAGCTCACCCCCTTCACAACTGCACCCCATCCGCGAGCATACATTGCATCCATGGTGCTGTACCATAGCATCCTTCGACTGCGGCTTCCAGCGCCCGTCCCCGTCAATGCATAAATGTCACGCAGACAGAAGCCATGTCTTCTGGCAACTTGGTTTTTGGGTGTTTTATCCCAGCCCCTCAAGAATGCTAATAGCATTAGCAATCAGTGGAGTGGAATTTACTGGGCAATAGGTTCTCGAAGCCCTCGCCCCCCCTCCAATGTGAAATGTGACCCAACTCCGTTGACACTTCTAGTCCAGCCTATACCCGATTCATGCTTTAGTCATGGTGCATTGACTGATTTTTTGTAACAACCATAAAAACTACATTGCAACCCAACTGGACTTCCCGGGAGCTCCATTCTCTTTTCAAATTCCTTCGACTGACCTTTAAATCCATCCATGTACTAGCAGACCCACCTACAACATACCTGGATAATTCCCTCTCTTTATGCTACCCCCAAAACCTATAAAATATCAACAACCGTCTTCCGAGACCTACAGTCGCAATACCCCACTCACCCCTGGGTGACATCCCTACCTATACAGAACTGTATTTTATCTTTGTATCTGTTCGTGCTGTCCCCATTCTAGATCACACAACCAGCCCCTTAGCCCCCTGGTTCACGTTACATCCGTCTCTCTAACCAAGCAATGAGATTCCTCTGTCTGCAGCCTTGAACTTAAGTGTTTATGTGCAAATCACTAGGTTTGGTCTAAATACATACAAATAAACACACACATATACCTGCTTACACTTAGAGTGCTAGTCAAAAGCAGCATTGTACTATAAAACGTGCAGCTGTGAAGTGTCGCCATAACTGGTCATTAGGAACAGAGAAACCACCAGTAGAAGCATGCATCTGAAAAACCATGAGCAGGATGCGCCAGTTTACCCATATCAGGCTAGCATTAAGACATACCCTTCACAGCAACGTCATTCAATATCAGATAGTATGCTCTCGTAGAATACCCTGAAGAAGGCCAAACAAAGAACCAGTCAAACGTGTTGACAGTTCTGGCATCAGACTTACTCTGAATAACCAGGCATCACAAATCAAATGCTTTGCACTATGTGGCATATTACCAGGCATGTACCGACACAACTGTGTGTCTCTGGTGTAATGGAAATTATCAATAAGAAAGTTATAAATACTTTCCTCAAAAAAACACTATCTGAACTTTGACATCCCTTACACTGGAATTTCTGTAAACTGGCAATCACATTTCTCAATGCATATTTAAGGCAATTGTATGTGAGAATCTATTTTGGAAATTAACAACAATGCAGGGACCTCCCACTTGAGCACTCTAAATTGAAATACTTTACTAAATGAATGGCAAAATCTATGCATTTTTAGGGAAGGAAGACGACTACTTGCATGAAAATATACACCACTGGCACTTTTCACATTCCCTCATACCTTCATCATCATAATAATTATTTCTATATAAAAATGCCAGACCTGCTTCTACTGATCCGGCATATTAAGATATTTCGATACAATGCATTCTGCTAGAAGACCAACTACTTGAGCCGAGTCTGGAGGTGGAGGCCTACCTTTGCCCGACGGGAAGAAGCATTCCATTTCCACACTGCTGCGTGAATGAGAGATACAAAGGGTGCTGCTGGGCACCAGCCCTTCCAGAGGGGGGCTCCGGTCAGTTGTCCGCACCAAGCACCAGCCCGGCCGCTCGCTCGGCCTTTCCAGCAGCTCCACGGTCTGCCCCACCTGGATGCTCAACTCGCTGCTATGGCCGGAAATAAAGTCTTGTAGCACCACAGTCAACTCACAACCTCCAGATAACTGCAAGAGAAGGACATGTGTGAAAATTGGATAACTAGAAGCACAAGGAGCACCTACTAACCCTTAATCCAGCAGCCTGTGTCATTGTTCTCATTTGCTTTCATAATGTACATTGCAAAACAAAATGTTCCTTGAAATTAACTAAGCAGCGGAGGTGTGTCACTGTGCCCTGCAATATTTCATTCAATCTTCCAAAAATATATTTCATTCAATCTTCCAAAAATATATAAATACAATTTAATGTGATCGAGATGAAACCCATTTCAAACACTGACACATATGATTCCTTCCCACTTAAACCTCCCATTGAGGCACCCCCACCTCATGCATGTTTGTCAGCCCTTTATCCTCAAGAGGTCTGTATTATGAGCACCATAAACCTGGTCATTGTGGGGTTTAATCCAAGGCCCCAAAAAACTCACACAAGGAAGTGAAAAGGGCATATCTGTCATTACAAAATAAAAAAACTGCCTTTCAATTCACAGTGGCAGAAGTCCCCTTTCACATGAAAAGCAGGATTTGCAAACATGGACAATAAAATGGCAGTTTGAAAGTAAGACATGAGAAAAATGTTCCCCTGCCAACATAAAGATGTCAGGGAAAAGACTGCGTTGACAAGATGTGATGTATATTACGATCCACATGCAAAATACTGGATATTGAAAAGAGGCCACAGGAAGATTTCATTTAGGCCCAAGGCAGACCCTTTTGCATGTTGCTGGGCAGACTTCACAAAGTACTCCACCCACTGCAAGCCTAGCTTTTACATCCCCCCCAGCTATTTAAACTGTAATAAAGTATGGCCTGATAATGGTGTTGAAAACAAACTGTCCCCAGACCGGCGGTTGTCCCTGCAGGCTAATTGCTGTGAATGGCAAAGGGGCCTAAGCTGGTGCATGACTGGAATGTGGGAGGAGCTGCAATCAAGGCAAGCTGAACTCTGTAAAAAAATACAATAGGAGTTTTTTTTTTAATCTAAATGGTGGTC
This sequence comes from Ambystoma mexicanum, assembly GCF_040938575.1. NCBI lineage: Eukaryota > Metazoa > Chordata > Amphibia > Caudata > Ambystomatidae > Ambystoma > Ambystoma mexicanum. Next base: position 1,300,824,707 of record NC_090931.1, read on the forward strand.
CACTACAGATAACAGGACAGGATGTCAGATGGCAGCAGGTCCTCATGACATCACAGGGCCAGCCTAGCTCCTTATCTGTAGTGGGATATCTCTGTGTGGCTGAGGCCAAACAAGCATTTAAGATCGACAGCCTGCCAACTTCAAGCACGAGAATGGCAAACGGCTGGAAGAAAGGAGCCCACATTTGCATAACATGAATATTTCCCATTAATTTAAAAGGACAATCATAACTTCGGTATTTTGCTCAGCAACCACAAGCCATATTGCATTATTTATGTGTCATTTCGAAGATAAACTCCAGGCGATCTTTTGAAATTTCACCGACCTGTGACTTAGGGAATGTAATGGCAAGCTAAAATGCGTTCCTGGCTGCTTTTAACATGGTTCGGATTTAAGATTTGGCAACCTGGTGGAGGGTAAAATTATGCATTTGGAGAGTAAATTGCATGTTCCTATTATGCATTTTGTATAAATGGCAGAGAATTGCCACATCGCCATGCAACATGGTGTGGACCCGGCTGCCGTTTCATTAAATTCCCCATGATTAGCTTAAGCGAAATATATTATGGCAGTTACTAGTAAATCATGATGTAACAACTATATTTTGCCAAAAGTTGAAAAGAAAACAAAAGGGGATTTCAAATGGGAGTTGACATGTTTCTGTTCTAGACTCCTAAACTAATCCTTAGAGAGACGATCGACATCGGGAGGGAGAGAAGGGTAACTGTCCAAACCTGGTTACGTGAATTCTTGCAGGGCACCGCCCAATATTGAAATCTTGATGGTGTCATCACTGGTATATGAAATGTATGCACTATGAGAGAGGGGGAGAGCTGCTAAAAATTACCATGGGACAGATGCAAGGAAACACCAAAACAAGATTGCTGAAATTTCATCTGGGTAGAGCTGTCTATTGCTGTGGAGGCCTAAACCTGACTGGGCCCTATGGTGAAGAGCTTGTGGGGCATCCTTGAGAGTGGAGTGACCAGACCACTGCCCTGCCCGCCAAGGTGGTCTTCAAATGCTGCTAGTTTTCCTGAACTTTAAACAGAGGTTTTAAATGTAAGCAGAATTGAGCCATCAACACAAATAGTCAGAGCAACAACGAAGGGGGAATAAAGTAAGACAAGGGATAGTCAATGTTTAAGCAAGCAAGTCAATCAAAAATAAGACACCCGAATGGGAATCTCATTAAATCAACAAATAGAGCATGGGCCCACCAATAACGACATGCATGGTTTTAAGCCACCCATCAGGCATGGGAAGGCAAAAAGGGCAGATTGAAGCACAATGTCAATCGTTTAACAGGGGGAAAAGAGCTTAGCATATAAGGGTTAAAACCATTCAAAGTGGCAGTCATAGCAAAAAGCTAGAGCAATAAAAGGGGGAGAAAATTGCAGCAGTGGAATACACCCCACACGAGCAAGACCAAGTAATCACAAAAACCTCACAAGGGGCCGTGACGGGTCAAGGGAATGGGCGAGTCCCCATTTTTATGATTGGCAGACATTTTGACCTCTGGTAGAAGTATATGAGCAACTTTTGGGGGAAACGTAGATGGCCGTTGACCCTTCCAGGTGTGGCGGCACAACCCTGTACCTTGTGCCCAAATGTGTACATTATGTATGATATGGTTATATTATGACTATTATGTTGTGTAATATCACATAATGTACAATAAAAAACCCCAGCCTTTTTTTTATTGCCAACACTTACACAATGTCTCAGTGATTATTGGGGAAACACAATATGTGTAACAGTTACTAACCTTTTGGCTCCACTGGTTACAGTGACTGACAGGCGTGCCAGCCAGTTACAGCAACGCTGGGGCTGCCTGGCACTTCTGTCAGCTTGACTGACTCAATGGCGGGCGCATTTCCCGTCGCGGCTGTGGCAGGATAATGTGTCCCACCGTGATGTGGTGGGACCAGGGTGCCCCGGCTCAGCCCCACTTTTTGGAGACTGCCGGGGCCCAGTCCCGGCTGGTTATGGCCCACTTAAAGCACTGGGAAGGGGGCAAAGAAACCTCCAGCACCTGGCTTTGATGTAGCCTGGAGGACTCCAACATGGGGAATCACACCGCTACGCATGATTGGGTGGATTTGCTGCCAAGATCAGTGGCGTTAACAGGAAGACAAGATTACAGCTATTTCTTTAAGAAATAAAACCAAACCTGCAATGAGGCCCAATTTCATTCTCAAGGGCCTTTGGCCTTTGCAGCCTCCAGTTCCTTAACAACATTTAGACTACTTGCTAATCAGAGAGACTTGCGCGGGTTTTGGATAGGGTGACCAGATTTCCAAAACTAAAAACCAGAACGACCAACAATATAAAAGAGGGACTACTGCATCGCAGCCCACCAATTACCAGGCCTCCCCAACACGCCCCCACAACCACCACCCAATCATATTTCCAGCACTTCTCCCTTCTATAAACTGTATATGATCTCATTTGTGCAATTTTGTCTCTGAATCTTGGCCTGTTAATGCAAAACAAGCGTTTGCTCTAATTGATATTACATGGCTTGCTGTACAATGATTTTCAAGCCAGACTCTGTGGCACAGTTAGTAAGTGTTTTGACTTATACCTGAAAGGTTGGGGGTTTGAGCCAATCCTCCAACTTGAAAATTCTGAAAGTGTTGTGAAAAATAATTACAATTTTAATTACCGTAGCGGCGTAGGCACCCAAAGATGCAAACCCCGGACGGAGTTTCTAAAATGAAAAAACTCCCGGGGACCCCGGGTGATTTCCCCTGACTGCCCCCGGAAAACGGAGGCGTGCGATCACCCTAGTTGTGGAAGACCCGGTCCGTCGACACTAGAAAAAGGCGATTAGTATAAAAATTATGCTAGAACATAAAAACTTTAGAAACGTAAGCTCTCCGGGCTGGCAGAAAAGCCATGCTCCTTTTGGCTTGCAAGACCTGTTTGGAGTAAATAGAGTCACAGAACACGAACAATCCAACTAAAGGCCCCATTGTGCGCGCGCCAGGACTGCGCCTGGACTGCTCTGCAAGCAGCGCCGACTGGCTCCCTCGCTACGCGCAGCCACGTCCGCTACCGAATAATGCGCTGGGCTGGCAAACGTGGAAGGTACTTTACCATTCCGACAACATTACATTGTAATACTGCAATAAAACCATTTACGAGTGGACACTCATGCTGCACATGAGGCCGCGCCTGCAGACAGAACACGCTTTGCATGTTAACTGCGGCTCTTAAATCAAACGAGCACAGCAGTGTTGTGTAATCCGGTTTTTTACAGACTGACTACATATTTTTTATAACCCAATTACGCCCCGATGTTAAAAATGACAAAGGCCTCGGCTCGCAGAATTCTCGATGGCTGCTAGCAGGTGCGGGGCGATTTTCAAGCAGGGCAGGGAGGTTCTGAACCACCGCAAACCGATGAAGGGAAACATTTAGTATTGTCGCGGATTAGAACTGGGACTGCGATTTACCAGTCAGAAGCCTCCAAGTTAAGATCCCGAGAGTAAAATCCATTCCATAGTTTCAGGATACTCGCACAACAAACAAAAAACATGTGCATACTATGCAGCGAAGCGGGATACCTTTAGAAAGTCCCTGTGAGCCAGAAAATCTGCTGTGGTCGGGGGGTTTGAGAATCATATGTTACGTTGTGCCATGTTATCTTGCATTTGTGCAATTTCTAAACCTAGCCAGACCCTCACAGCATAGCCACAATCAATATGTACGAGCATAATCTACATGCAATTCATTTCAATGCATTCCAAAGGTTAGGGCGCCCTCGTCAGATTGCCAGGTGTGTAAAAGTAAGGAGGCGAGTGGCTATCACCGCAACACTTAAAGGGGTGGCGCCCCTTGGACGAGGAATATTGGTTGGGGGTGTCACTGCCCGTAAGGAGACCGCTTATACAAATGTCAGGCATAATAGTCATACGATCCCTGGACAAATGGCATTTCTCCACTTGCACACAGCACGCCATTTCTTAGCAAGAATAATCTCACTTGCCAATGGTTGGTGCAAGTGCCCATTTTGTGGCCATTGTGGCAAGATGGAGTAAGGAGGCTGACAACTTGGTTTCGTTTTTGGTTATAAACTTGTATTAACCAAGGTAAGCACCCCAATCTCTCCCTACCTCTAGAAGGGCAGGGGTTTTGGTGGTGGTGAGGGTCCCTGCCCCAACCTAGAATAACTTGGGTGCTCATAAGGGTGAAAGTCAACCAAAACCGTGTAAACCATCCTCTGTCCCAAACCACCTACTCTAGCCCGGCCACTACAAAGGGAAAGCATAAAGTGTTTAATAAAGTTTATTTGTAAACACCAGGAGAATGAACCCCCTTCTCCTGGTGAATTTCCAGTCTCTCGTTGCTTCAACAGCAGTCTCTTGAAATAGGGTCTGATTTACCGATTTTCAGAATGACTCCCTTCTTCTGGACTGCTTATAAAACTTCCTTCAATTGGTTCTTGCCTCTTCTTCTCATAATCCTTACAAAGCGTATTTAGTTCTTTCCATGAACTTTTAAACAGAAATGTCCATGCCTTGAAATTACTTTTTACCAATTATTTACAGGTGTCACTACTGTGACAAGGGAGATGACTCCTGGGTACTTCTTGACCCTCGTCCAAGTCCCTACCGGGTCCACCGTGGCACCAGTTACCTTTCTCTTGGAGCAGCCACGTCACTGGTTCTTCCCTGGGGTCCTGGAGTTGGCTACCCCGCTTGGCTGCCACTTATCCCTCGTTCTTGCTCTGTGCCGTCTCTGCAAGGTGTTTTGCCTTTCAGTTTTGGCGCTGTTGCAGGACTAAATGGTCCACCTCAGCGAGGACACGCCACAGATCTTCGTCCAGCTGCTTGCTGCCTGACATTCGGGGCTCCTCCGGAGTGCCCCGCCAACCTGGATGCAGCGCCCTCATTGCCAAGGACCAACTTCTGCAGCTTTGCTTCACATGCCTAGGTTTGGACTTCCTGGGCTTTCCAGCGTTCACGCCGGCTTCCTCCTTCAACGAGTCCTTTCTCTCTCTCTTTATATTTGCAAGCTGGACCGTCCCCAGCGGAATGTCAAAGTCTTTCTCTGATTTCACTGTAGTGATCTTCATGCTTCCTTGGGGCTTCATCAGTATGGTCTAGCCATAACCAGGGAGTAATCGGCATCACTCCTTTGATCATCTTCCTAGTATTACTAGACTTTACATCTGAGACATCTACAAGAACATACAGTTGTATCCTCTAGAGAGGAAAGGAAAGGAGTTGATGGTGTTAAGCTATCTGGGGGCAAGGGTTTAGGGAGGTCTTTCACCAGATGGGAGTCCTTGTCCCCATAGGGATGCGGGTGTCAGGAGGGGAAGTCTCTCCCTATGAGGCCTTCCCGCTTTTTACCTCCCCTTAGGTCTATTATTGGGTAGTGGGCTCACCGCCCTAGCCTCATAGGGAAGGGCTCCTCTCTGGGGAGAAGTGACGCGACGTGATGAATCGTCACACCATTCAGTAGCATTTTAAGGACCAGGCCACATTGAAGTGGGGATTCCTTGAACATTAAAGACGGTCTACTTGGGCAGTGGGATATCACACGTCATGAGGTAGCAGGAGTATTCTAACCGCACTATTTATTGTACGCCTTGTCTGTAGTTCATTACATCACAAGCAAAGCAGGGTCTCCCTGTGCCCTTGCGAGCCCCAACAAGAGCATTCCAAGAAGTAATAGTGTCTTATCGAATTGCAAAGATCCATTGATTATGTAGAGATTATGTCTAGTAGCAAGGCAGAGGTGTATGCTTTGCATTTCACAGGCTTTGGGCGATTACAAACCCCTTCATCAATATGGGAAAATGGTCAGGAAAGGGTCAATGTTTTACTGTACACCAAGATGCGGAAGGACAAGTTCTACACGACTGGGTTATTACGACATCCATTTATGAAGGCATTTCCCATATGCACTGCTCTCGCCCCAAAATCAATGCTCACCTGAGAAAACACAGTGCATCCAAAATGTACAGTGGGACAAGTGCCGAGCAATCGTCACTCGATCGCAAGATGCAAAGTCAGTAGAATGGCTGCTCAGATGTGGCTAAAGGAGTCCGACATGGGAAGAGCCTCTGGGAAGACCCAACTATGTGAAGACCAGGCCATATTCCTGGGGTCATAAAAAAAGAATTCATGTTTCATGTGGTGTGACAAATCTAGGCAATTCGTCCCTTCTCCCCAAGGGGGTGCCACCCCCCACCCTGTGAGACTAAGGAGGTGAGCCTGCTCTGCAAAACTCTAGCTGGTTGAGGTAAGTGGAACCTTGCCGGAAGAGACTCCCCCTTTGGGGACAAGGGCTCTCATTCCTATTAGGAACTCCCTAAGCCATTCCCTTTGGGGGCATATATGGGATCATCCTATATGTAGAACTGCATAAAACTCAAACTTGACGAAGGATCATACATATTGGTACAGACAAGAAAGAGAAGCTATCTCTTTAAATAAAGACCTCCATTTAACTAGAATGAAGAAACTAGAAGGAGAACATGTCGAGCCGTGGAGAAGCTGAGAGAATCGGGGAGTGCGTGACTTTCGGGAGTGCTCCAGATGTGGGAATGAGATGCTAGAGGTTTGGCGTCTAAGCAGATGGAGAAGCTAAGGAGACTGGAACTCGTCCAAGTGGTAGGGTGACTAAAGCTTCTTGGTGGGCAGTGTGCCCATATAACAGCGCCGAAACCACCCACCTGAGGAATCAGAAAAAACGCTGGTTACATGCAGTGCTACATGAACGCCGGGAGAGAGCCGACAGAAAACCAGACACCGGTAGAAGCAAGAATCCAGAAAACAGGAATGAACGGAGAACACCAGAGTAGGCACGGGCCTTGGAGAAGTTCCCCTGTGAATACCAAGGAAATGGGGAGAATGGTAGAACACGGAGGCCGCCTGGGAATCGTTACCAATCATGAAAAACTCATCCCAGTGAAATTTATGAGAACTGAGGTTAAGTGTAACTAACATTCTGAGAATGAACATAGTCTTTAAGCTTGAAAGAGTGACTATTAAAACTGAAGCACAAGTATTTAGGGATGAAGGGAAAATACCAAGTACTTTAAAGGCTAAAGAGTGAAGTGAATCAGAGAGAGAACATACTCCAATAAGAGAAAGAATTCTATGAAGTAAAGAGAAGTGAAACCTATAAGAGCAAAGAGACACAAACCAATTCACACCAGGAGAGGGGGAACAGTCAAGAAAGCATATATCCCATAAAGCATATGTTAAAGAAATCCAAAAGCCAGATCAGCCTAGGACAAAGGATAAGACAGAGAGCTGCAAGTGATCCCTGGAAATCAATCCCAGGGTAAGAATAAAAACCTAAAGACCATATCCAAGAGTTCCAAGAACTTGTACAGAAGGTGACGAAAGACTATTTAAAAATAGCCTACTATTAATATCCTTGAAGCAAAAGAGAACTCTGAGAAAACGACAACCAGGAGCAAGGGAGACATTTCTCCCGGTTTTATTTTGGATTAGTATAGTGGTAGGGCCAGTTAGTATTCGATTTTGGATAGCAGACATTCTTTTTTTGGTAAAACCCTGACTGACGGGCATCTTAGTTATGTATATGGGCTGGGAATACGGGCCTTTTGATTATTGTTTAATAGAACCAGCTGAAATGGCAACACAGTGTGCGCGTCCTCCTCCTGACCCGCCACAGAGGTCATTGCTGTATGGGTGAGGCGGACTTCCAGTACGAGATTATTTTCGTTTTATGCAGTCAGGGATCCCACCATGTGAAGAGAAAAGCAATCCTAAGGCGAGGCAGGAGCCGTGAAGTAGTGGGCTCATTTTCTATAGAAACTCCTGCAATATTACAGAAAACTAACAAAACGAACATAGAACACATCTTCCTTTACCAATTGCAAGCCCTACGTTTGCCTTATGGCCCGCTGTACTGAGACCAGTATCGCCCCATCACTGTGCATCCCAAAATACCACATTTTCACAGCCCCATTTCACTGTATGTTGGGCACGGGTGGGTAAAGTTAATGCATGTGGGTGGGTATGGGGGGGGCAGGCAGCAGGGTAAGAATCTCAAGAAATGCCAACCTTCAGATCTGTCCCAAATATATATATATATATGCAGTGAAATGGGGTAAAACAAACAAAATGTCCTGTGATCATATATATCCCTAAAGACCTACTTCACTCAGAACCGATAGCGCAGTGTCCAGAATCTTGAACTGTGGGTACAGCTTGCGACGGCCGGCTAGAAGGCTAATAGCTCTTGGGACAAAGTGTTTTTCATGCAGGAAGGTATTTCAGGCTTCGGACAAGTTTCTTGCCTGAAAAAAAAGACATGACCAACGTGGAAACCAAGAAAGGAGGTCCTTCACAAATGAAGGCTCTTTTGTATTTCCATGACACCCTCAAGGAGGACAGGAGGCTCAGAGGAGTGCAGCAGACACGGAGAACATGGCACTGGCATCACAAGCAGAAATAAAAAGGAACACAAATGGGGAGGTGTTGTAGGGGAGGACTGGCCGCGAGGCCCTCCTCACCTGCAGCCTTCTCCCCAGGTGAGGACCATGACTCGGTGGGCGTCCCCTCATGCCACCCGGGCCCAGGTGGAGGAGGGTTCACCCGCCGACGACATTGCCCACACGTATCCGTTCCCTGCATATACCAAAATTCAGTTAGGCCTAGAAGCCATCTTGTCTAGCAAACATGGCGTGAGTTCAGTACACTGTAACGAGGCCCCCACCTTTGGAGGGCCTTTCATGCATCTCTGCCGCCGCAGTAGCCCTGGTAGATCCGCTGCGAGCGCGTTCCCATGAGAAAAGCCGGGTATGAGCTAACCCGAGATGCTAACACTGTAACATTTTATCGTTCACAATGTAATATTGCACCCCGCACGACCTGGTCCGCGAGGCCGGGGTGACGGGAAAAAAGCTGAAGCATCACTATCTGAAGAAAGTAGAAAATAATTCAAGTATTGGTATTAACGAACTACCTCTGTTTAAACAGATCCTGTAAACTGTGAATAAACCATAAAGATGTAACGTTACATGATACCACCCCAGGTCTGGACTAGTGCTGCTATAACCACCGAGAAAGATGTCGACCAAATGTATAGCCTTTATCTGTATAAGTGTTCTTACAATTTTATGTAGAAACCTGAACTCATATATGCTTTCTTAATCACCTAAAGCAGCGAGCATCAATCTCTGTAGGCCATAACCTAGAACTACCTCGTGTAACGTCTAATGTACATAAAATAATCACACCATGTAGTAAATATAATGTTAGGTAATGAAAAGGTACTCGGACCGACTGTATTAAAGAAATGTGTAACGAAATTGAAATATATATGTGTGTTTAAATAACATCAAAATAAGGCGGAACATTATAAAAGTTCTGCATTCAAAAGTTAGCAACGCACGAGGAAAAAACCTTTGTGAATATATGCAAGGCCATTCTCCCTCCCACCCTACCAAGCCTGCCAGATAAAGAAGCTAAGGCATGTGCCGCGCTCCCTCACCTCCCCCAACCAAGCTGGAGCCGCTTCAGAGAGTCAGAGGCCCCGGTACCGCACCCAAGGCCACAGCCCGCCACCTGTGTTATTTACAGCACGGTAATAAACCCACGTTTGAATCTACTGATCTACCAGCACCCTCTCGTAAATCCCACAACCCCCCCCCTAGACCACCCCAATAATCATGACCCCGTGCAAAGACGACCCCCATCACTGGGACAAGACACAGAGACCCATTTATATAATAACTTCTAACGCGGCAGACAGACATGTATCATTCGGCTCAGGCCCCAGAGCCCAGCCCCTCGACCTAAAATACCGGTCAATAGGACACAGGTAAATCTCACCCCAACCGACAACCACCGGACCTCTCACGAGGTGCATTCCTCATGTGTTGCGTTTATTTTATAAGACAAACTGCCGAGCGATTTATTGATGAACTTAGATGTCGTTTCTTGAATAACTGCAGTGTGCATGGCCTAGGGCAAACGAGTCAGGAAAGGTATTCATCTTTGTCACAGGCTGCCCCAGCATACCAACACCGCTCGGATGACCTCAAGCTGGCCTGCCAGGCCCAACCCAACCCACGAGGCTGACCAGTGACGTCCTCACGCCAAGACCAACCACGCTGCAGCAACACCTATAGTTAGTCGACGCCACCCAATCCCAATTAACTTGTGCCCCCTATAGTGTGTAGGTTCTGATGACGTTTTTTGTATTAGAAATACGCCTGTCTTTGCTATTGTCAGACAGAGCGCTCTCGGAGGTTGCAGAGTTCTTTGCATGCCCTATTCTTTGGATAAACTCCCACTTACGCTCACCCGCACTCTGTCCTGGTCTTATTCCCACTACGGGAGAGTCCCTTATTGTCTCTCATTGCGGGGAGGATCGTGCTGAAATTGGGGGCGCTTCCTTTCAGTGTACAGAGTCCATTCAGTGACTCAGGAGTGTAGGATACCACTGGCAAGTTAATGCCTGCAATCCGAGCCAGCTGACTGGCCCCAGCCTGTCTCCTCATCAACAACGTTTTTACTGCATTGACATCCTTTCCATCCAATCTTTTGGGTACTGATACCAGCGTAAGAGTATGCTGGCATCCTAGGGGGAGAGTTGTGGGGAGTAGGAGGAGTCACAGTGGAAATGACGAGAAGGCGGGGTTAGAACTGCCTCGCTCTCCTACTCTTACTTCCCTGAACCATGAAGCATTTTACTTGGCATCAGGGAGTGAGCTCTGTTCTTTTTGCCACAATCTGGAGAGAGGAGAACCTCATCTTCTTGCAGAGGAGCACTGAAGGCAAAGAGGCACGTGTGCATTTCTAGCAGCATTTCCTCTATCGTGTAATGTGCATGCTGTGGTACCCAATTACCAGTTGCCTTGACTTTCAGTCAGGGTCATGTTCTGCAACGTACATTCACAAAGGACAGATGAGATGTTTCTGTCCTTCACATCACGGGTCTGTCATGGCGCCCACCCAACGGCATCCTTTGTAAATATTTGTTACGCGGGTGGCGTGAATGATAAGTGGATCCCATCAACCATCATGATGAAAGCTTTTATCTCTCAAGCGCAGCATCCACATGTAACTCGCTGCCTGGATGCGCCTAAACAGAACGGGGGGTAGCAACACCGGGCATCGTCGCCAACATCTTTCCAACGCAGCATGCCAAGATTTGCAAAAAAGGATAAAAGGGGTAGATGCCAGGCATAGTTCTTGTGTTCACTTTAGCCACTTAATTGCCACCTTCTGCCACCCTTTCATTGGCATCATCTCACTAAAGAGATCAAAATAAGGATTTATTGAGCAGGATCTCAAAGCAGCGCTTCGATTTTTAGCGGCGCCCAGTAAGCAGAAGCCACCTCTGGGGAACAAAGAGCTAGTGCCTTGCCAGGTGCAAATCTAATTTCCACATGAGAGGCAGGCGATGTCTTTTTGTACATCATACATGATCCATTATGGTTAGCTCTGCTCCAGGGGTGTTGCTATGCGACTTTAGACACATTCCCAAACACTCCGAGTTAATGCCACTGAGGAATGTTTGTATGGCACCAGCTGGGCCGGGGGAGGCTAAAGTAGCCCCTTGTAGCTGTTGGTATCAAGCTATCCCGGCTCTTCCAAGCTACAAGCAGGCGCTATATAGCTGCTAGCCATTCCAAACACTGAACCAGTAGTACCTTAATGTGAGACAAGAGGGGTAGAAGAGGGCTTGCATGGATCCGCCAAGATGAGTTCTTTGATCAGAAACAAGAGAATTATAAAGGAATTGGTTGGACTGATACTTCGAAATGTTCTATAAGAACCTGTTTTCCACAAATACGTGTCTGTGATGCCTGCTTGCGATATAGTTTAAATGCATCATTTATAGACCTTTATATTTTATAAGATGAGCTTGGTAAAGGAGCTCTATTGAAGTTAGATATGAAGTTATTTGATAACCAAATGACTGTATTGGTAAACCATTCTGGAGAACATATATAATGCAATGTTTGGAAAAGAAGGGATTTCACTTTGCAAGTCTATCATCAGCCTTCAGCAAACAAAGCTGCAAAACATATAAACTGGTGACAGAGTAAATGATACCTCAAGCGATCAGTCAGAAAAAAAGTATTTCATGGATTCCACTTGAGCTCAAATACCACCCAACCTTCGAATGAAGGGATAAAGGTTTGGGAATTCTCAAAGTGAAAACTCATCGCACATGCCTATGATAATCTCAACTGGAGATAAGAAAATTCAAACTAAAATGTGGATGGGGTCGACAAACCAAGCGTTTCGACCCCTTTGCCCATAATCTGTTGGAATGGAGCCTGTGGCCTCCCCAGGGTCGATTCCAGGAAGATGTACAACTCCAGGGAGGTGTCCAAACCGCTGGCTTACTGTACTAGAAACCAGTTTCATCAGCCCCCCCCACCATAAAATTCCTCCAGGAAATCCCTTACTTCCCAGGGACATGGGGGGGTTCAAGGCTAAAAGGGATAGGCTCGCCCTCTTTGTCAAAGATTTCTCTAATCTCGGACAAATGTACCAATAGGGAGCAAAGCGTACTCCCTTGTTCGCCATGGCAGGTAGCGCTGGTGTTGATGCCGAGGACCAAGCAGTCGACCCAGACATAGGTCTTTGCCCCATAGTCATGTGTTTGGAGTCCCATGAGGAATTCCTGATGGATTGCCCAAGCACGGTGGGCCCAGTGGGTCCCACCAGCACTGATGCCAAAGCCACCAGCACCTTGGTGAAGAAGTAGAGCATTTTCAGCCAAAAAGCCTCCCAATTCCTTCAGACTGGAGGATTATATTGGAAATGGTTGGAAGAGGGAAAATCCGCATATACCTTCCCTCCCGAGGGACCCGCCCAACTGGAAGAAGTATCCACAACAAAACGACCACTGACCGTATGAGTTTGCACCGATCCCCACTGCTCCCACCATCGGCACACACCACGAAAGATGTCCGGCCAGCCGACCATACAACCCTGCGGTGGTACGAAGCCTACCCAAAGTGAGCGAGGAGAGACAAGACCCAGCTGGAGACAACTACATTGACAGAAACGACCAACACCACCACAAAAGCCATTCTGCAAGTCGTTAGAGACATAATAATGACATAGTTACGTTAGACAGGAAGCACACGTGCACTCCGCACATTCGGGACATTCACACACCAACCTACACGAAGAATACATGCATACAGTTCTATGAGATAGAGGATGGTCACATATACATACTGTCTGCACGTTTATTATTTTGCCACTTAGGCCGCTACAGCAACGCAGAAACGCAATATGTCAGAAGAGATTTTGTACATGCTTGCAGATGCTTCTTGCTATTACTCCTATGGAAGAACAGGAGCACTCAAGGGACCTGACCGACCATGACTCATCTTAACCTATGGACACGATGCAGGACACATATTCAGAGCCAGAGTAGGCCTTAGGAAAATCCAGCAAGCCAAGATCATCTCACAGAAACCTCAAGCAGCGAGATGCTCTGCAAGCAGAATCGCCGTGGCAGACACAATGGCAGTCAAGCCCACGATGTTGCAAACGACATTCCACACACACCGAGCCAAAGTGATACCGGCCCCAGCAGGGACTCGTCCATGCAAAATACAAAACAAGCCGAAGTAATTCAGCCTCACACACGGTCGGCTCACATGTGACCCGGCCAAAGCTGATGTGATGCCAAGACCTACAGGCTGGGAAGGCACAGCAGCCTCACACCTAAGACCGAGCTTGCAACAAATCACAACAAATTAGCCACGTTATACGCTGGGAATGGAACGCTCTCATGGCAGTAGTATACACACACCATTGTTACTCACTGTCACATAGTCACACATTTTCGATACACAGTGAACAACGCCACGTGTCTTGCGGGCTGGGAACAGAGTTGGTCCCATGCTTGGGGGCCCGCGGCCTGACAAATCAGAACTCTGGGGGCTAGGGACAGGTGGCAGGAATTACCAGCTAATCACAGGGTTCGACAATGTAACATTTTCAAGTTAGCCATTTTTAGGGATGATCCAAGCACACCACCTAACCCCAGCACCCTCCACCAATATTGCACACTATACCTTCCCATAAGGGACCTACCACTCAGGGAGCCAATCCTGTGTGGCGTTAGGTCTGGGGATGGAACGTGCTGAGTGCCGCAGATAGTGATGTCACTTGTCTACAAAACTGGCCTGCATGCCAAAATGAGTGTGATTTGGCTGTATTGCTCCATGTATATGATCCCTGTTCATTAGATAAACAGCAGCAACGCTTACTCCTTGTGTGGACCTCAACTTCTTTGAGACAAGGGAAGGAGTTAGGGCCTTCTGTGAACCGGAGGTCCGCGGACCCCAGGTGCGGCTCTGCTGACCCCCGGGATAACCCTAACAGGTTCTGGCAGGGCCAAAAGAACCTGCTGGGTGAGCACAACGTTTACCGGTCTGGGGATATTTCCTCAGACATCTGCCTGGAGATCTCGATCGAGTCATCTTATCATCCTTTTTTTAATGGTAATCGGTGAATAGTTTTGCGGCATGCACCCAGAGAGCCTTCAAATGTAGGGATTGACAAGGCCCACAATTGTGGGGGTTCGGTTTGTCCCCCAAACCACCTAAACATTTTCTGTGGGGTTCAGAGACAGGCATCTGTTATCTGCACTCTGAATAGGGCTTGAAACCTGAGGCCATTGGATTCGGTATGAGGCGGAATTATTTTGAAGTAGCAGTGGTCCTGAAACTAACAGTGAGCGAAAAAAGGAACTGCAGCCATGGGGTGTGGCACATCGATATATATTAGCCCCAACATAATATCCGCTGCAGGACACGTACAGTCATGGAGCGGTGCTGACACAGAGTCATGGTGCGCCACCTGGTGGCAGAAAAGTTACACTGGAGAATATCAGATGAGGAATATGTGGGAGAAATGAACCAATTAAAAGAAGGAAAAAATCTGTTACATCACGAGTACTTCATGTAAATCTTTGGCAAACATAGGTTTTTACAGCAAAATCAACACCTTATTACAGAAGAAAACGAGATGGAACAAAATAGGACACAGATGGTAAGAAAAATAGCAAGAGATGCAAAAAGAGAGATGGGGAGGGAGGGCGAGATGTGGTGCAATGGAGGGAACAGTTTGTGGGGGAGGCTGATGGAGTGAAAGAAAGTGGTGGAAAGTTTAAAAAAGGGAAGGTAGCTGGAGCCGGTGGGTGGGAATAGAAACAGCGGAAGGTTCAGAGAGCGAAGAAAAAGAAAGGGATACAGAAGGGGGAAGGAGATCACAAGAGTAGGGATGGACAGTTAGTTGTACAGAGATAGGAAAAGGAGGTAGGATAGTGTATCCTCATAGAACCCATAATTAGATAAATTATGCGATATGAGGAACTGATATGCGAGTGATCCCCGAAGGTGACGAAGTGGAGAACGAGGAGAGCTAGCCTAGTGATAGTGTGATGGAGAGAAAATGAGTAAGGGAGATACAGTAGGGGGGGGAATAGAGCAACTCGGATGTGTGAGGGAGGTAAGGGCCAGTGGGGATAGAGAGGGGGTGTAGAAAAGAGAGGAAGAGGAGAAAGGGAAGGAGGTGGAGCAGGAGTGTGCGGATAGGAACAACGAGGGCGGTGTGCAGAGCAAAGAGAGGTAGAGAGAGACAGGTGGGGAGGAGAGAACGAGAGTGTGTGGATGGAAAGTTAGAGACGGAAAAATCAGGAGGGAGGAAAAATGACGGGGCTGGAGAGGCTGACATGGAGGAGAGAAAAATTGCATGAGAGAAAGAGTTTTTTGGTACAGCACATCATTCCCAAGTCACCGAATTGAGTTGCTGCAATTGCAGGGGCAGGCTGGTAGTTAAGTAAGAGATGTTACCTTGACTCCCGACACCGGACACCTGAGTGAAAAGGTCCGTCCTTCTAGAGAGTGCAATGGCAACTAAACCTGCATACACGATGTTCCGGCGCACACTGCGTTCCTGCCTCTCCCTTATCCTCTGCTGTTTTGCTCTGTTGACAACTGAAACGATGGCCGTTATGGCTTCGCTGTGTTAACTGAACACTGCGGTGACCCAGAATGGCAGTTTTGCTTAAATCAGATGGGCCACGGAAAGCCGTTAGAACACGTGACGACTGCTAGAAACCGTTATTATGCTAACCTCAAAATCAGACACGAGCCGCGTTGGTAGATGCACACAACAACGCAATTAACTGCCGTCACATTCTGTTGGCGGCGGCGGCGACGACTCTGGGCTCGCCCTTATTAAACATACGAGCGCCACAGGGGTGCAACTCCCTAAACCCAGAGTTTTACGTGTCCCATGGATGTGATTAGATCACCCAGGTCTGTTTTTTTGGCGTTTCCATGCTTGTACTTTGAAGTCCCAGAATGCGTAGAAAAAAATGGGAACGGATGGCCTATTCTTCCCCGTCATTGGGCAACAGGAGATTGTTTAAAAGAAATAAGTTTAGGGGTAAACTATCTGTCCACTTCTCAATTTATAAAAAAAAAAAAGTCGATTCCGCTTTCCGAGTTTTAGTACCGGGGTGTTTGTGACTATTATCAATCATTCTTAACATGCTGCAGGTTGACATTTGAATTAAGGTCCTTACAAAACACAAAGGTCATGCGATATCACAAGCTGAAGGGTTAATGGGGGAGAGTCATCAGGTGTCAATCGGGCTGCGTCTATGATTTTCGTGAAATGATGTTTTTATTATTGCGAGTGACATCAGAAAAGGCACAGCGTATAGTGAGTGGAGAGTCCTGGGGGAAATGGGGAGCAGGGCTAATAGTTATTTACTGGTGATTTGTAAGGCGCCTACACAGTAAATGGTGTTTAAAGCACCACAATACAAAAAGGGGGGGGGAAGGGGGACGATAACAATAACAGCCCTACTAGGCCTTGTGACAATTGGATTGTGCAAGTGCAGTAACAAGAAGTGAGAGGGGGTAGGGGGACTGTGGGTAGGGCAAAAAGCAAAGTGCTAGGGTGGTAAGGGAAGTGAAGGGTAAAGAGGAGAGAGTGTAAGACAAAGGGTCGGGGAGTCGAGGGCAACAGGGGGCTAGGCGAGTGCTAAGTGCCAGGAAATTACATGGGGTGCAGGTCCACATTCTAAATGCGAGGAGGGGGTGGACTGGGGGGGCTGGTGTGCTGTAGAACTCAGAGGGAACCAGGCAGCCAGTCACTGAGGCGGACGGGGGAGGAGAGGGAAGTAAGAAGAGAAAAGGAGGGTCTTGAGGAGCCGCCAGAACTTAGGGAGCTCCGACTCAACCCTGAGAGGGGCAGGGAGACCGTTCCAGAGGGAGGCTCCTGCCTAGGAGAGAGATCTACCCGCGCACTCTGCTTAGAGAAGAGTCTGACCCACAGAGTTGGAGCTAGAAGACCGAAGGGGTCTAGCAGGGAGGTATTTAGGGAGAGAGTGTTGGATATAGCAGGGTCCCAGGACCCAGAAAGCCTTGTGGATGATGTAGAGGGTCTTGAAATTCATCCTAGCAGCAACCGGGAGCCAGTGGAGAGATTTTAGGGCTGGAGAGATACGGTCCATGGGCTTGAGCCCAAGGATAAGTCTTACAGTCCTATGCTGGATTAGTTGAAGCGGTGAAGGGATGATTTAGGCAGATTGAGGAAGAGGTTGTTGCAGTATTCCAGCCTAGAGAGGACCAGAGCTCTGGAGACATTGAGTTTATTAGGGAAGGTGAGGAAAGCGAGAATGCCTCTGAGGAGGTGCAGCTGATAGTGGGCTTTCTTGGCAAGGTCCGCGATGTGAGAAGAGAGAGGAGTCAAAGATGACACCAAGGTTTTTGGCCTCACAAGAGATTGTAGCGAGGGGACCCATAGAGGGCCGCCAGAGGGTAGGAGGGAGCTGGGCTCCCAGTGAGAAGGATCTCAGTCTTACTGGCATGAAGGCAGAGATCATTGGCAGCACACCATGCTGGAATAGCAGTCGGACAGACGGGTGAGCGAGGAGGAAGAGGAGGCAGTAGAGGGAAGCTTGAAGGAGAGCTGCGTGTCATCTGCATGACACTGGAAGGGAGGAGAGAAGGAGGAGATCAGGTGGCCCAGAGGGGCAAGGTAGATGTTCAAGAGCCACGGCAAGAGGATAGTGAGTGTGATAGAGGAGCTAAAACGGCCCAGTTGAACCTGAAGTCAACTAGTCCATTGCCAGTCCTGTGATGCCAAGGGTGAATCAGAGCAGATTTATCAGGGTGGCATGATTGACCACGTCGAAGGCAGAGGAAAGATCCAGAAGGATAAGAACGGAGAGTTGGAGTTGAGGTTTGAGAGGAAGTCTTCACAGGTGTTCAGTAGAGCAGTTTCCATGCCTTTGGCTGCTCTGAAGCCAGACTGGTGGTCATGGAGACAACCAACAGATTCAGTGTGTTGGATCAGTTAGTAGATGACCAGCTTCTCCAGGAGTTTGGCCATGAAGGGGGTAATGGATATAGGGTGGTAGTTAGCCAGGCAGGAGGTGTTGGCAGAAGGGTTTTTGAGGAGAAGCTGCACAAGGGAGTGCTTGAAGGGTATCGGGAAGGAGCCAGTAGCAAAGGAGTGATTGCAGAAATCGGACAAGGCTGGCGCAAGGGAGGCCATGTTGTCCTTGATGGTTCTGAAGGAGCAGGCGAGCACCTATTGGGAGGAGCCTTTCATAGAGAGGACTTGTCTAGAGACCTCATCCAGTGATATGGGAGAGAAAGAGAGTAGTAGGAGGGAAAGGGACAGGGGGCCAAGGGAGACCCGAGAGCTGGGGAGGGAAGAGGAAGAGGAGTAGAAGAGAGTGAGTTTTGGTTAAGAAGCGGGAGGCCAGAGAAGTACAGAGAGCCAGGGATGGCAGGGGAGAAGTGGAAACTGCAGTAGGATTGGCAAGGAGCAAGACAGGCATAGAGCCCGAGAGCGCAGGCCTCTAAGTTGTTATACATAAAACAGCAGATATAAGTGTATGGCTTCCATGCTCTGCCACTTCATATTTAGGGCACTGTCTGCAAGTATAGATAAACAAAGTTGATCTACCTGTGATATCACAATTGGCTAATTAGATCATGTTCCTCTAGACCGTGGTTACCCATTATGTGGCCCTCAAGATGTTCTGGGGGACATCGCTCATGATCCTTCACTTTCTAAATGCTGCAACGACTATGCCGGCTAAGTATCATTGGAGTTAAAATCCCAAGCTTCAAGAGGGTCACATAATGAGCAACCATCCTCTACATCAGGGTCCAGCAATCTGCAGTTCTCCATGTGTTTGACGCCAACTCCCATTATCCCCCAATCTTTCGCTACAATGGCTGGTGCTAGTGGTAGAGTCCAAAACGTCTGGCGTGCCAAGGTTGTCAGACCCCGTTCTAGTCTGTGAAGAAATGTGATTTGCTCAGGTGTTTAAGCTCTACATTTTTACATTTACTGTATAAAAGAATAATGGTTTTTCTCCAAGAAAGTGAGCTCTGACAATCAGGTCTTTCAGAATGCTCCATGATGAAAAAGTATAGTGCACGTGTTCTCTTGACTGGGCATGAAAAACGGACACATTGTAGTTTGGCAACATGTACATTTCTGACAAAAGCGTTTTGGTATCTAAATGTATTCCAATAGCCACAAGTTGCCTTTAACAGTGGGCTGCCATGATCCAAATTCTATAGACTAGTGTATCCCTAAACGCTTGAGGCAGCTGGTTTAATCTAAACCTACATGTGATTTGATCGAGTGGCCGAATCGAAAAAGATTACAGTTCTACATTGCCAGAACCAACTGATGTCATTCAATTATCATCTAGTTCCTGCAGAGGTCAGGGCTTTTTTCATCACTATTTGAGGATGGGGCCTCACTCACAAGAGGGTGAACCCAGCCCAAAATGCCCTTTGTTCACTGCTGGGAAGGCTTACCACCTCCCCATAAGAACAGGACATGCCTCACGGGGCAGGGTGGAGGCTGATGCTCCAAAGGAAGCCCTGGCCATACAAAAGGGATATCACACTAGGGAGATAATGAATGAGTCTTTGATCTTAGGCAGACAAAGGGGGCAGGGGTATAGAGCAGCCCAGGAGAGGTGTTCACCCATCTTGGACATACACTGGCTACATTTCCTACATGCCCCCCTTCCCAACTTTCTGCAGACGAAGCACTCTGGATAAATGACACCAGAAGGCAAGACACTTGCTACAGAACCTAGGACTGGCCTCTTACAGAAGGCTTGTGATGGACCATTACACTATAACAAAGTGGAGTATTTAATATTGTGCGTCTCCACCCCCCTCCTTACTTGAATAATATTTGGACCCAAGAATAGATATTGAACTGGGGCCTTATTGGGGTATCAGTCTGCCAAAGGGCCCCTGCCACATGGGTGAAGGATAAGAGTTTCCAAAGAAGGAGCAAGACTCCTCCCAACACCCCAGCTGGTAATGGTCCAAAAAGGGGGGGGGGGGGGGTGTTATTTCTACTAGAACATTCCACTGGGAATTATCTGTTGAAGACAAGGAAAGCTGAAACAGAAACATTCAAATGTTCGGACCTCTTTTACCAGCCATTCTAGCTCTCTACCACTGCATTGTCTGCAATAGAACTACCAACATTTGCATGTTCTAACTAAGCAATAAACCCCAACGGGGGCCTGACCAGGCCAGTTAAAAGCCAGCAAGAAGTGAGGGCTTTAACATTAGCCCGGAAAATACCATTCCTGGTAAAACCCCTGCTCGGAGCGGATTATTGCTATTAGCATCCCAGCATGTTATACCAGGATGCTAATTGTTTTTTTTGTCAAGTTGAGAAACAGCATGTTTGCCGTTTCACAACTTGAGACAAAAAAAAAAAAAAAAAACTACACACCAAGATGGTTGCCATGGATTATGGAAAAAGCAACTACACATAGTCCTTTCTCCCTTTCCATGGTGACCATTGCAGGGATGGAGATGTGCCAGAAACACAGTGTTTCTGGCGCTGACGAGGGAAAAACAAACAGGATGTGGAAATTGGGGATGGGGACGGCGAAAGGGAGCGCAGGGCTGCAACGCACTTACCTGAATTACCGAAGGGGAAGATAGCAGCCTCTTCTGAGGAGACTCTGGGCAGGCTACCTACCCCCCACACCCCCAGACCTCCAGCCCACCCCAACAGTTTATAATTAAGCTTCCTCGATTCCATCTAGAGGCCACACTGGGCCCTCAAGACAGAGTTAAAAGCCCGAGCACAGCAACATTTAAAAACGTTTAAGGGCCCAATTCGACTTGTAGGATCCGAGGGAAGGGTCTATGAGTTATTAAATCCCAAGTTGCCCTTTCATGTGAAACAAAGGATGGTTGTAAATAATACCTTCACGGGCCTATATAACAGGTAGATTAGCATTCTCTATTTATTTCGAGTATGCCCACGTCGCTTTTTGTTAAAGCATGGGCACGAAGATTCCTGTTATTACATTTTAAATCTGCTCGGCCATCGAGGTGAATTGATTGTAGAAACATATGCAGGGCGCGTTGACAGTAAAAAAACGTGCCTCAGTGGTTGCGGGTAATAGGCGGCAAGCAATGCCTTCATGTGCCTATAAAAGAGGCGGCTTAGCATTCTCTACTTCTTGATGGCAATGCACTCTGTCCTGGTATTTATGTTAACTGCACAACCTTTTTGATAGTATAAATCGGCCTGTGCCATTTTGGGGAATTGGCTTTTGGGGTGGATACTTAGCCCTGTTGACATTACATAAATCCTCCTAGGCAGTGGTGGGGAATTGGCTGTCCGTACAGCTCCATTGCCGGTAGGCATGGTGTTCTTAACACTATCTGGGCTCTATTGGTTAGTATAGCTCGCAGATTGTCCAATGAGAACATCTTATGAACATTCCATAATGTATATACATTAGACCGCAAGATAGGTTCCCATAATTACTGGCAAGTTTTTTGTATTTCTATTTCTAGGATATCCATTACCGTTTTAAGAACGTCTGTAAAAGGTAAAAAGTGAGGTCTTAAATTTCACTAATGCCCTAAAAACCGGGGCAGAGGACAGAAGCACTGTAGACACTGTTAGGAATCCAGGTAATTCGTCCCTTGTCCCCAAGGAGGAGCACCCCTTTGGGACTAGGGTGGTAAGATTGCTACATAATACCAATGGAAGGGGACAGGGCAAGCGGGATCCTACTTGGGGTGATACTCCGCCTCTGGCGACAAGAAATTACCAAGTAAGGATTTCATTCCCCCCTCCCTTTACTTGAAAGTCTGATGTGTTTGCTGGTTAGATGGGAATTTAACTGGGCAATAAAGTACAGTGCCCTTTTAAACTGGACTGCTTGATTTGACCTCTATTCATTGCCACCCATTTGTGAAGACTGTAACGAATGGAATCTCCACTTCCATTCCAGGGAAGGACAGACATCTGGCCTTCCAGAGAAATGCCGGCTTGGTGAGTGCGCAAAGGAGGGAGCCCCTCCCTTGCAGGAGGAGCTGAGCTGAAGAGCCAATCGGCGTGGTGGATGGAGACCCAGGTGAGCCTGCAGAATGCTGCCACTTTGACAAAGGCGGGGAACCCAATGAGCTTGGGCCGCCGAGGAACGAAGCAAAGCCAAATCAGAAGAAACATACTGGTGTCCTGCCTTGCCGATGCCTGAGTCCCAGAAGAAGAGACGCGAGAAAGCAGACTATACATACCAGTGCCAGGTCAAGAGCATGGGTCCACGAAGCCAGAAGGACCGCCTCTACCAACGAGCATGACTGTTGGACAGAAGGTACGTGGCTTTGTACGAAGAGCGGGTGGAAGGTGGTGAGGCTGCAACCAAACCGATGAGAATCTGAGAATTTGAATACCCCACAAGGGGGTAAGAGAAGCAATAAAGCAGGGTTGAGCAGGTCCATAACCCACGCTAGGCTGAGAAACCGAATACCCCAAAAGGGGTGAGAGAAGCAACACCCAAAGAAGGGCTGAGCAGGCCCATTGCCCATGTCGGGCTGAGACTGTGAGCACCCCATGAGGGGTTGAGAGAAACGACAACCAAAGCAGGGCTAATCTGAAAGTAGAAATACCCCATGGGGGCAGAGAGTTTTCTTTTTGTGAATACTGAGCTACCCAGGTCAGGACAACCGGTTACATCTAATAAGGAGAATACATCCCAGAAAACGGGATAAAGTAAGAACTGTTCAAACTGACTGTTAAGGCTGTTTTGCCACAAAAAAACAGATTGCTTTATTGCTGGGACAACTATAACAGCCAGAAGGCTCGGAAAGACGGAGAACGTTTTGGTGGGGCTTAGAAAACCAGCCACCACTAATTTACCTAAGGAAGAGTAACCGTATTTTATGCAAAAACATATATTGCCTTTTTCGTTTCATGGTAGGGCATATGTTAGGGTAGCGTAGATTTTGACAGATGACAGTTATCGTTGTAAGATGTCTTAAAGAGCACCAGTTTGTTGTTTTTAGAATATGGAATCCATTTTAGAAGTAGGGTTTAGAGGCGGCATTATTTATTTTAATAAAATACACTCGTCAAACATGCCTTCTTTTGTGTGTCCCATTTCTGACGTACCACAATACCTTAAAAAATATTTCAGGCTCCACTGGGAGCCTGGACGCTCTCCGAGATGTCGATCCAGAGACAAGTCAGTGAGCTAGTCCACTGAGACGAATGTGCTGTGTGGCTCGACAGCAGCAACAGGTTTGTGCTTATAGAATCTGGTAACCAGTAGGCGATGTCGAGTCAGTGGAGCTCCAAGGTCAATAGATCTTGGAAGCAGCGATTAGACTTTGGTGTTGAGTGGGCCTGACTGGGTTCAGCACAGTCACATGGTGCAGCAATAGCTCGGAGAAGTTGGGATACGGGCAGTTGGCGTGGAGTTGGCACGTTCGGAAGTCAGAGCCATAGTGTCAAAAACAGCTACCGTGGGTCACTGCAGCAACTTGAAGGCGCTCTGGAAGGCTCACGTTGGACTGAAATGCAGGGTGAGCCAACAGCAACTTTTCCTCGGTACTGGGTGCTGTCAGAGTCCCGGTCTAGTCATAAAAGAAGGTAAATACTACTTGTACCCTTACCAGCAAGCAAGGATACCAGAAACACTTTCTGGTGAGTCCTTTCAGCAGGCAAGTACCTGGGAACCAGTGTCTAGGGAGCAGGTATGTCTTGTCCAAAAGAAGGTCACTCACCAATGTTGCCCTGAAGTGGCTGGGGTGGAGGGGGGGTGCCTTGGCCCTAACTAAATGTGAAATTATTGCTTAGATATGCACTCAGAATGCGCCCACCAGGATTTCAAATTTTCCACTGGAGTATACACACATCTTTTCTAATAGGGCTGAAACTGCAGATTATTCAATACTACAAAACTGAATTCCCTTGGATTTGAAACAATTCGACTAATTGACAAATGTAATTTTTAATTAGCACACAAACACAGTCAGAGGCATAACACAGAGTGCCACATAATGTAGAAAACATCCGCTGCCTGTGACTTACGTTATGCTCGATTGCCCTAGCGAGATACCATAACTGCTACTAACCCTTCACATAGGACAATTCCCTGTAATTAGACCAGGCAGTCTGTTTCTCAACTCTCACGTAAGCACTATACTCTTGCCATCCCACAAAGCGGCGTTTACAGCTGCGCACAGATGCTCAAGCAATAGAACAATGGGTTGCACATCTTTTCCATCTTGGGATGTTATTCACAAAATCTACAATTCCCACCTCCCAGCCAATCTATCAAGGTGTCCCCCGGGGAATCAGGTGTAACCGTGTGTCTTGATCTTCTGTGATCCAGGTTACGCTCGGCTCCAGCGCACCACGGTCCTGATGTGGTATGGTTAGGAAGCTCACCCCTGGTCCGAGGATGAAAACTCAGCCAGAAGCCGGGAGACCTCTCCCAACACCACAGGAAGGACCACCCACAATATTAATGTGGTGCCAGAACAGCGCATGCACTGGCGTGGGTGTCCCAGGAAGGTAAAAAGGATGAAAGCAGAAGGCAACAAGAGGGACAGACAAAGAACAGTGCCAGACACAGAAGAGGGGTCCCAGAAGGAGGTACAAGGCAGGCTTGCAACAGAGAGGCATCGGGTAGACTCAGTCTGGGAAGCAGGAGAATGGAGCGTCAGTCCCTACAAAGCAGGGAGAGTTGCGGCGCATAAGTTACAGCGTTGAGTTCCTTTATATTGCCTTTACACCAGAGCGAGGCTTAGCAACTTCCTGGTTGCAGATTCTTAAAAAACAAACACCTACCAAGCAAGCAACCAGAAGTGTAACAGCAGCCCCAGAAATGGGAGGGGTCAAGAAAGTAAGAAACCTCCCAACCACGTGTGCGGTGTCACCGGGCACCAGTCGTGGCTATTTAGCCAGGCATTGTATCCAGAAAACGGACCAACAAGGACCAGAATGCAGATAAATGCTCACTATAAATACAAGATGGCTGCAGGCGAGGCCCACCAGGAGATGAGGCCAGTAGGAAGTCATTTAGTTGGTAAACACTGCAGAAATCCACATTGAAAAAGCAGCTCCAGGCAGTTTATGCGTCCCCATATTTACAGATACCTTAATGATACCCTCGGCTCCAAGGATTCGAACATTACAGTAGGCATTTTAAGGAGCAGCACTTTGCGTGGTTAATGTAGTAACAGCCGTCATCCAATCCCAGCAACCAAACCACAAAATCCCACCTCTTTGCTTGCGGGCAATACAAACACAGGCCCTATGCTGTGAGCGAGTATTAAAAAAGACTAGTAAACAGTGCTACATGTTTTAAACTGTACAATCAACTCTACACAAGGCTCCTACCAGTTCCAAGACGTGAGGCCCCTTGGCGTGGCACTGGGGCGGCAAGCCGCTCGCCTGAAACTCCGTACTTGCAGGTGAAGAATTAAAAGCGCCCCGTCCACAGCTGCTGCCTCCTAACAGGTGTGTGTGCCAGCCCGCAGACAGACTCGGTGCCACTGATCCTGGCGGTGACATCACCGCTTCCGGGCTGGCAGGCCGTTTCCATGGCAAATTATACCGCTCTCACCTATTTCCAGCCCTTTTCCGAAATGGCAGACAGATTGGCTTCACTGTGTTTCTTTCCCCGCCAGTCGTGAACAATAGGCAAACAATCATTGCAGGCATGCGAAGCATAATGTGCAGTGAAAGTAAGAGAGGACAGGCCACTCCACACCCACAAACCTTGAAAAGATAACGCACGCACGATCTTAATGCAAAACATCCAGCTACCCTGCCCCACGATTTAAGGTTCACAAATAAAGTAGGGCCAGATGCAGCATGGCCGCGTGCAGCATCCGGCAATACTCACCTGTACCACATAGTCAACATCAAAAACATGCTAGCAACTTTCCAAACCCGCAACATGCTCTACCAAACAAAACTTGCCTCAAACCATTGTCCCCCCATCTCCCACCTTGAGACAAAGTAGGCCTCTCTGAGGAAGTAAGCAATGCCATTGTAAGTCAATTTTAGGCGGTTTCCCAACTTAAAAAAAAAAAAAAACCCTGAGCACAATTTTCTCATGCACATCGCCAAAAAGACAAACCTCACGCCACTCAAAAAGCAATACTGACATCAGCTAGCATTGCCAAAATGGCCATGCGACCGGAGTAAGAGTAAAGGCCATGAAGCAGCATTTGGAATGTTTGCCAGCAGGCAAGCACTCAGCAGAAATGAGAGCAGAGAGAGGATTGGCCTCAATGGCATCGGGCATTATTAGCAATAACTACCACCAAAGCAGGCACTTAGCAATCCTAATGAACAAAACATTTGCTATTAATATCTGTTGGCCGAGGGTAATTCATGAGAGCACACAGGACATTCCCAACATTAGCTCAATGTGTAATTTCAAATACATAGAATCAGACTGGATATGCTCTAGCAGGATTAGCAATAATTAGACATCAGATTGCTCTGAGCTTTTATCCATCCACCCACGCACATGCTGCACCACCACTAACTTCACAGGTGAATCCTCGAACTCTATAATCTGACAAATCACATTAATTCCCCTGAAGAGACATTCCCACAACAAACCCCCAGGAGGTTCCCCACCTCCCATCAAACTCCAAAACCAACACAGTTGCAGCACTACTGCCCTGCCCTACCACGCACACGAATCCTCCACCGAACGCCCCTGAACCCGATGCACAGAGAGTATCGCCTTCCATTCCTAGCATCCAGGCAGAAGGCCACATCCTTCTGATCTACTACACGTGGAGCAGAGCGACTCCATAGGGGTGGAGCAGACATTGGGGCGGCGTAAGGAGCGGGAAAAGGAAAGAGTGGGTGATGGGATATGAAGGAGAATAAAAGAAGGTCTAGTTGGTAAATTGCCACCTTTGGAACAGAACATCTGGATTCGAATCCTGGTTTCATCACTTAACTAACACTGTGTGATCTTGGTCAAATAACTATCTCCCTTTACTCCTGTTTGCTTATCTGCCATACTTCGCAATGCTTAGAAATCAATTGAAGACCCATTTAACATTTTATTAGACCAAAAATGATGAACAGAGGAGGTGGGGTAAGACATAGGGGCTAAACTGCACCTTGGAAACTGTAATCCTGCCACACCTGTGCACAGCACAACTTTATATATATAAAACAAACTGGTGACATCACGGTGAAAAAAACAAAACCCCACAATGGTGGTGATTAGCGGACATGTGGATGCTCGGTTACTCATTGCACAGCACAGGCACGGCCCCGCCCCTCGCCTGCACGACAATGCACTGCCACAACAATGAGATTCAGCACAGAAACGAGATCACGTTTATTTAACCTAATCACCTATTTGAATACTATTACATTGTAAATTAATGTAATAAAAGCAACCTTATGGTGTAAACACTTTCTGTAAGATGAATATAGTATTAGCCTGCGCGGGAGTCTTTTTTTTCATTGGTGCTGGTAACACATTGTGCAGAATGTGCGTGCTACATGATGTGCACCGACGAGTACAATCGGTTCACCGTAACTCAGTGACATGTTTGCCACTAAGGAGAAATCCTATTAAAGCACTGATGAACGACTGATACTCTAATCCACATCCACGCCTCACGGGTTACAGAGCCCTGATCCAGGTCACTGGCCGGCATTCATGCATGGCTGCTGGTTTGCATGGCAACATGTGTGAATAGAGGTTCAAATTCTCAGCCCAAAGCACAAAGTTGGAATATGTATTTTGTTGAGGATACTATGAGGTAAAGTTGGAGGCATTTTACTATATACAACATCGCATGCTCTGGCCAAGAGGATGTGAAAACATTAGCAGCCTAGGTGGCACGTAGGTATTGACTGAAGCGTAAGGTCTTGAGTTATTTGCACAACTTTGAGAGTTGTCATTGTGCCATTTGTCTCCTTAATGGTGTTCCAGTAGGCAGGGGTGTGACATGAAATTACCTGCTTCCTTGTTGTGCTGGCACGCAAGATTTGCCTCTCCTTCCATCAAAAAGAATAAGACGGGAACCTTCTGCTTCCAGTCATCAGCTTGTCCACCAAGATCTTGGCCTCTGTTTTGATGTGGCCCTGGTGTGGCTTGCTTCTTTTCTCTCCGACCGTCCTTCGCAGGTGGAACTTGGGTCTTTTCTCTCCGCTATCACTCTCTCTACTTGTGGCGTCCCCCAGGGATCTATAACCTATCCCTCTGGTTCTTCAATGTCTACATAGCCCCTCTGGCCCGCAGGATCTCTGCCTTCACCTCCAACTTTCAGTTGTATGCGGATGACGCACAGCTCTCTTTCAGGCTACCCTCTGCTGCCTCCTCCTCGCTCATTGCTGTCTATCCGCAATTCAGTCTTGGTGTGCTGCGAATGATCTCTGCCTCAATGCCAGCAAGACAGAGATCGTCCTCATTGGGACCCCTGCTCCCACTTTCACTCTGGCCGGCCTCCCTTGGGCCTGCGCACGCACCCACTAGTGAGGCAAAACATCTAGGCGTCACTCCACTCTCCTTCTGCTCTCACATCTTGGACATCTCCAAAACGTCCCACTACCAGCTGCACCTCTTCATAGGCTTTCTGCCTTTTCTCACTTTCCCCCAGAGGCTCACCATCTCCAGAGCCCTGGTGCTTTCTAGAAGTGGCTACTGCAACAGCCTCTTTCTCAATCTTCCTACTTCTACTCTCAGACCTTTACAACTCATTCAGAACAGAACCACAAGACTTAGCCTTGGCCTCAAGCCCAGGGACTGCATCTCTCTGCCACTGAAATCCCTCCACTGGCACCCTGTGGCTGCAAGCATCAAGTTCAAGATCCTCTGCATAGGCTTTCTGGGGTTGGGGCCCACACTATTTACAACCCTCTCTCCTTCTCGAGCCCTCCATGTGTCCTCTTACAACTCTCTGCGGGTGAGCCGATTTTCAAAACAGAGATTTAGGGGTAGATCGTTATCCTCTGCAGGTGCCTCCCTCTGGAACAAAATCCCTGCCTCTCTCCGTCTTGAGTCTGATCTCCTTAAGTTCCGGAAACTCCTCCAGACCTTATTCGTCTCTTCCTCTTTCCCTGGTTAACCACCTCTCTTCTCCTGCCTACTTCGCGCCTACCTCTCTCCGCAACACCGCTCTGTTTGCTGATTGGTCGCCTGACACACCTCCAGAGCCAGACAGGTCTCAGGCTCCCCGCCAGACCTCGCACCTGCCCCCAGGCCTCTGCACTCTGCTCACCACTACTACACTTCTGGAATTCATTACATGGGAAGGGTAACCTCTCTGCACTTAACCCAGGGCCCTGCTGGACTGGGTGCACTTGTTTCCTCCCCTCCCACTTCCTGTCAGCACACTTACATTACCTTAGAATGTGTTAGGCCTCGTTCGTCGGGCCGAGTACGGTAGTTCCTTGTTTTTGTAGGTCTTCTCCCCCCCCCCTTATTGCCTATATATTCAGCCCCTTATCACCTCACTCTCTGTGAGGCACTTGCACTATCTGAAACGTCGTTGGCCTAGCAAGGTTGGTTAAGGATTGTATGCCCCTCTCGCCTCCCCATCTCCTTGTCATGCACTTGCATTAGTAGTAATGCCGCCAGGCTTAGTGTGCTAGTCTTTTTGCTAGATCATTCGAAAACATCAAGGCCTAAGAATGACACTGTATTCCCTTACCGGCTTGAAGCGATTTGAAGCACTTCACTTGTGTATAAGTGCTTTACAAATAAACAATTACAATCTGCAAAGGTTGGGTGTGTTCACTTTAAAAAACAGGGTTCTCAACGGAACAACGTCAATCTCCACTTGGAACCGGAGGGGCTACACACTGGGTGACAGAGCCCAAGCTTTCCATAAGCAGCTACGCGGTCTACTCCTCTGCAATACACAGGAAGTTGTGAGTCATCGTTCTCTTTCAGTCAATGGATAACTGATCATGAGACATGTATACAAGAATTGCTCTAGAGTGAAAGTAAAAAGGTCCACTTACAATCCTACACCTGGAATGTACACGTCACGCTCTCTCGCCCTGTGTTTGCCTGGAGGAGTGAAGAACATCCTGCCGCTCTGGACAGTCTGTGCGTGAACTTCTTCCTGATCCAGTTGAAAAATATTTGGAGGCTCGGGCCTGCAGGGGAGAGTCATTCGGCCAGCAACACGTTGGATTAAGCGAAGAGACATGAATGTCCACCAGGTGTGGGAAGTTGGGCCAAAAGTTACTTTTTTAATTTGTTGTATTGCCACTGTGGCAGACAGGTAAAACCCAATGGGGCGTCAATTTGGGGCACGGTGCCAATCTGAATGTAGATTTGTTTTCTTAAACCAAACATAAGGATTCTAAGAGTCACTGTGGGCATTCAGGGTGGCCAAGAGCGAGTCTGTCCTCTAAAGGGTAGGACTTGCACCAAAAAAAGGAGAATTTATTAAGTACTCCTTGCAGAATTGGGACTAACAGAGAATCGTGAAATGTTGAATGCCTCCCCTTCGCCAGCCACACGTCCTTCGAATATGGAGACTCGCTGGCACAACACCGTACAATGCACCTCTGCACTCATTCACTCCAGACAAGCCAAAATACTCACAACCTTGACTCCAAACCGCAGACCCTGAACGTTATGCCTACCACTACCACACTGATTTCTACTGACTCTCCTTGCCATTAGAGGTCTACACCTGTACATGGAAGTGAAACAACGATGCATCTGCAACCCAATCCGAGTGCTAACCATACCCTGGCATCAGTAAACAATACCAAAGGCCACAGGGCACACCCAGCCCCAACCATCTACAGGCCAAACAGGCATGCCCGGACACTCTCGGCCTGCATACTTACTCGCACACTTACACCAAAACACAACAGTATGCCCCCTCAGTGATTCCTAATTCGCAAGCTATGCATCCCATCAGCCATAACTTTGACACGCGACAACCCTCACACACAATGGCCACCCAACCATGCACTGGCCTTACCAGCACCCTTAGACTCAGGCCCAGATCCTTCATCCAAGAGCTCCCCTCTTTAGGGGAAGCCAGACTATCGAGACTCTGCTCTCACATCAGTGTCCCGAACTAACCACGTACCAACGAGGATCTCCATCCGCCTCACACTTCCCTATCATGTCAAGCAAGCGCAGGCCCTGAAGTGTGCACTAATCAATGTTCGCTCCCTTGGAGCTCACGCTATTTATGATCTTATATTCAAGTAGCACCTGGATATGTTAGCGATTCCAGAAACATGACTCCACAATGCCTCTGGCCCACTGCTCACCGTAGCCATCCCATCTAACTACACAATTTACAGGGCTGACTGACTCAATGCTATAGGAGGTGGAGTTGCCTTCAAAGCCAAAACCTCTCTACATATTAGGCCCTGCCCTGTTCCTGGTATCCAAGGATTTGAAATGTTGCTTCTCAAGCTTTCTACCAACCCGCAAACCGTGCACAACATACTCCTGATGTACAGACAACCAAATGGTCCCAGCCACCCTGACCTAGACATCCCACTTCTCATCACTCCTTTCATGAAACCAAGGACCAAATTCATGCTCTTAGGGGACTTCAACCTCGAATTCAACGATGCATCAGACCCCAAAGCTGCAGAACTAGTATCAGCATAGGAATGATGAGAGCTTCTATCAATTGGGTAAGGTTCATGTCTGCCAAAGGACGCACCCTGGATTGGATCCTCACGACCAACGCAACAGTTGAGATCTCAACCATAAATACAGTACAGTGGTCGGACCACTACGTCATCCATTTCAATCTCTCCCTCACTAAGTCCCTCACAGCCCACGCACCTGCGCAGAAGCCAATACAAGTGTGAACCACCCACAATTTGATACAAGAGGCACTGGAGCCCACACTGCTGACCTCGCTGAGCGCATGCCCGCAGTCTCAGGACACGATCCCCAAGAACTTGGCGGAACACTACCACTCCGGTTTGCTCCACACCCTGGACCTACATGCCCCACTCAAAACAAAAATGGCTAAACCACGCAAACCCCAAAAAACTTGGTTCTCAGAGGAACTAGTCTTGCTATGAAGAACAAAAAGGCTCTTGAGCACTTATGCAAAAGGCACCCATCCCCTAATAACTGTCCGCTCTAGCCACTGCAGCCCTCGCCTATAAAAAAAAAAAATGGTAATCTTCCTGAAAGCTAACACAATACTAGAATCTCAAACGCAGCCTCTAACACCAAAGAACCGTTCTCCATCCTGAGAGAACTCGAAACCCCTCCATCCCCAGTACTACCATTCCCCGCTCAGACAAAGCCTGGTGTACCACCATACAAAAAGCACTGTCCCACAAAATAGAGACTGGTCTCACTAAAATTAGTACCAGAAAAAGCTGTTCTGGCACTCAAAGCACCCACAAGTGAGCTCCCTGTGCAGTCTAGTCTGCCCCCACATTCTCATTCTGCCAAGTCTCACAGGAACATGTCCTAAAAACGATTCTGTCGCTAAAATCTTCTAACTGCAAAGGTGACCCATGTCCCACCTGCATAGTGAAGCTCTGTGCTCCCACCCTTGCACCCATCATTACTGACTTCGCTAACTTGTCCTTCATGAGCAACACTGTACCCTCCAGTATCAAAGCTGCTTGGAACAGACCACTCCTAAAAACACCTTGCTAGATCCAGCCATTCCCACAAAACACTACTGCCCCATCACCAATGTCCCGTTCCTGCTCAAGATACTTGACTGCCTAGCCTACACTCAAGTCCAATAATTCCTAGAGCAAAATCACCTGCTCGAAAAGAGACAGTCTGGCTTTCCCCCAAAACGGTGCACGGAAACAGATCTTTCTGCCGCTTTTCACTTAGTTGAACAGGCCACCCTCTTCCAATACCCCAGCAAACACTTTCAGTTCTCAGCTGAAGCAACCTCATGGATTAAATCATTCCTCAGTGTTCGCAAAACCAGAGTATTCATTGGGGAGGCAGCTTCTGACCCCATCCCAGCCCCATTAGGCATCCCCTCAATGCACCTGCTTATCACCCACACTATACAATACATACACAAAGCCCTTATTTAACCTCCTGGACTCACAGGGCAACATCTACATGAACTTTGCAGATGATACCCAAATACTCATCCCCATCTCGGGTGATTACTCCCGAGACACTGTGGCTATCAATATAATGTATATCACTATCCAAAACTGGATGGCCACCTATAACCTATGCTTAAATGATGAGAAAACTGAGCTCCTCATTGTTGGCTCCACTTACTGGCTAAAAAACCTGGATCCTGCCTTTGCCACGCTCTGCATTGATGGCACACTTATTTTGGTCCTGAAGCATCGCAAAACATTGGGGGTACACCTGGATGCAGAGCTAACCATGACCAGGCACATCAATGCGTTAGCCTCTGCCACAGCCTCTAAGCAGCCAGACTCATCTCCCTGAGCAGGCAATTCCTCTCACCAAGCAACTGCCTCACGCCCGCACAAGCACTCATCCTTACAAAACGTGACTTTTGTAACATACTCCTGATGGGCACCTCCGCAGCTAACCTAAACAAACTACAACTGTTGCAAAACAAAGCAATGCACGTCGCTCTGGGACTCAAACATTTGGACCACATCTCAGCAGTCAGACGTGAAGCACACTGGTTTATCCATTAAAGCCCGTGTTGACTGTAAAACATTATCTAATGCCCACCGGTGTATCTACAAGGAATCTCCGCTTTACCTCAACGACTGCATTTCACAAACTCTCCCAGTATGTACTCCAATATCGATTACCCCAAGCTTCAAGAGTAAAAGAGTTGGAGGCCTTTGCTTTTATGTCACTGCGCCTGCCCTTTGGAACACACTACCGCTGGCTCTCAGAAATGTACACTCATATACCATTATCTAAAGACCTGGATGTTTCATAAATATGACTAATACTGATATTCAATTTGATTAATTCATAACTATTGCTTTTCTCTGTTTGTATATCCTATTTGTATGCTATTGTACCAAACATACCGTTGGGTATGGGCGTTACAAACATTTATAAATAAATAAATATCAATCTGTCATTTATGTTGGGTATTTTTACATAGCTAAACATTTGTCATAGTTCTTTTGAGTTAATCCCTTAACTTTATGATCTACTGCAAAGTTAATCTTCCACTGTATGCCGGCAACTCCAGTCTATTGTCACATTTATTTGATGTTACGAGTAGATTCAACACCTTTAGGGGACGATGTACATGTCCCATGGAAAGGCACCATTTTCTGATGTTTTAGAACATTTTGACCAGGCAATTCCCCTTTTGTCAGCCAAAACAAGTGATCATTGGGGATCAGAGCTGCCACACGAGTATACATTGTGGGGAAACAGATTGAGGGACGTTCAATATTGGCAAAAGGCCCTTTCCTGCCCCACCAAAACACAGGGTGCAGTGGACATTCGGGACAAGCCTGCAGGGTGGCCTAACGACCCTCAAAGGGGCAATGGAAAAAGAGCCGTATAAGAGAGCACCAGCAGATTTTGAAAGAGAGTCAAGTCTACAAAGAATTCATACCGTGGATGCTTAAGATTGCCAGAAAATGAACCATATCAGATCTGCTGCAACCAGAAGTGAAGCTAGAGACTACGCACGCAACAGTACTAATAATAACAATGCAAGGAGGCAATAGTCCATATTCTCCTGCTGGCATTCCGCCATCATGCTCAGATACTGTGCAGAAAACGAACAATGTGCAATGTATATAAAGAATGGATGGGTGTTGGTACTATCATAAAAGTAACAAAGGATAGGCAATGCAAAGATTTGAACTAGAAGTCCAATGGATGGATCTAAGAGAGGCCCTAGACAAAAGCTAAGTGATCTGCTGCAAAACAGACTACACAGAGAGACCACAAAAGAATTGAGCCAGAAAATGGAGCTTGGAGAGAAAAAGATAAGGGCGCATTTTGGTCCCTTTTCTTTTTAAATGTGTTAAATCAGAAGTTGTCTTGGTAAGTAGAATAATAATGGGCATAGTATGCTATTTTCAAGCCAAGGGATTCCGTGATGTGGATGTCATCATTGACTTTGTCTAAAGTCTAATGTCCCTTTTTATGTATTGCTTATTAGAGCATGTCGAGATGCTACTTAGTCTCCAGCATTACACAGGCTCCACTCCATCTTGACACTCCTGATCAATGTGTACACACGACCCCCTAGGGCAAATTACTGCAGTTAGGGCTGTGCAATTACATGTTAGATATTATTTCACATTGCATGCATGTGTGGTCATTTACCATTAAGCCCAGTCATCTTGGGATGTAATGGGCCAAGAACGCATTCCATATTCAGAGAACAACATTTCTTGGTCTGTGATCTCAGGTTTAATTGGAGAACACAGCCTTTCTTTGTAAGGCATGCTCCTGCCGAAACAATCGTACTACTTGAGTTTTCAGAATATAATCCCACCATTCTTGAGTTTCTTCTAGTCCTCTTTGCCATTTCTGCAAGGATTTTGGAAATTGTGGTCAGAAGAACATTGTCAAAATGAAAAACGTGAACACAAGAAACCCAGACACATTTCAGCTTGTTGGGTCTCAATCCGTGAAGTGCAGCTTGGTTCCATATGGTGCAGCACACAAGGGACCCATCCCTCTCCTCCTCCCTTCTCCTCTTTCTGTCCGACTACACCCAACAAGGTTTCTAGACAAGTCTGATCCATGACAGTGTCGTCCAAACAGGTGCTCCCCTGCTCCTCCAGAACCATCAAGGACCACATTGACACCCTAGCTCCAGCCTTGGCCGATTTCTGCAATCACTCTTGCCACTGGAACTTTCCCCTCTCTCCTCAAGCACTCCCTTGTGCACCCCCTCCTTAAAATGCCTTCTGCTGATCCTACCCGTTTGGCAAACTATTGCCAGATACCCATCACTCCTTTCCTGGGCAAATCTCTGGAAAAGCTGGCCATCTCCCCGCTTACACTCCACACTGAATCTGTTGGTTCTCCACAACCATCAGTCGGGCTTCAGAGCAGCCAGAGGCACGGCAACTGCACTCCTGAACACCTGTGAAGATCTGCTCACTAATCTCGATTCAAGCCTTCCTTCTGCTCTCATCTTCCTCGACATTGCCTCTGCTCTTGACTGGGCATCCTGATCAATAGTCTGTGAGAACCTGGGTATCACGGATCAGGCCCTGAAGTGGTTGTCTTCCTTGCTCCTGGACCGACCCTCCCAGGTCCAACTTGGGCCCTTTCTCACCATCACCTCTCACTCTGCATGTGGTGGTCCCCAGGGCTCTAGCCTCTCTTCCTGGCTCTTCAATGTCAACTTGACCCCTTTGGCCCACCTTATCTCTAACTTTCAGTGTATGCAGATGACAATCCGCCCTCTTTCAGGCTCCCTTCGACCTCCTCTCCTCTCTCGCTAATTCCAGATTGCCAATCT
The DNA here is from genome assembly GCF_040938575.1 of Ambystoma mexicanum. Taxonomy (NCBI): domain Eukaryota; kingdom Metazoa; phylum Chordata; class Amphibia; order Caudata; family Ambystomatidae; genus Ambystoma; species Ambystoma mexicanum. The sequence goes on from NC_090931.1 coordinate 1,300,861,413, forward strand.
GTGATTCAGGATTGGTGCGCCTCCAACGATCTGCCTTAATGACATTAAGATTGAGATCCTTCTCATTGGAACCCCGGGTCCCGCTTTCCCTCTCTTACTCACTCTGGCGGCCCTCCTTGGGCCCTCTTCCTTCTTCCTGTGGGGCAAAAAACCTTGGTGTTATGTTTGGCTCCACTCTCTCCTCACATCACACATCTTGTCAAGAAGGCCCACTACTGGCTGCACCTCCTTAGAGGTATTCTTCCTTTTCTGAATTTCCCCCAGAAGCTCACTGTCTCCAGAGCCTTGGTTCCCTCTAAACTGGATTACTGCGACAGCCTCTTTCTCAATATGCCCTCCTCTACTCTCCGCCCTCTTCAACTAAACCAGAAAAGGACTGCGAGCCTTGTCCTTGGTCTTAAACCCGGGGATCGTATCTCTCCAACCCTGAAATCTCTCCGCTGGCTCCCGTTGGCTGCAAGGATCAAGTTCAAGACCCTCTGCATCGTCCACAAGGCTTTCTGGGGCTGGGGCCTGCACTACGTCCAACTCTCTCTTCCAAAACATCTTCATTCTCGAGCCATTCACTCAGCCACCTCATACTCTCTGACGTCAGATGCTTCTCCAGGCAGAGATTCGGGGGTAGATCCCTCTCCTCTGCAGGTGGCTCCCCCAGGAATGCCTCTATGCTCCTCTCAAACTGAGCCGGACCACCTGAAGGTCCAGAAGCAGTTCAAGACCTTCCTTTTCACCTCTGCTTTCTCTATCCCCTGCTGACCTACCTGTCTGCTGGGCTGACTGATGGCCCGACTACCCTCAGTCTCGTTGGGTACCAGGCTCCTCCACAACCAGTCACCCCTGAACCGCCACCTGGCCTACTGTGCACTTAGGGGCTGTAACTGTAACCTACAGTCCCCTGCCGCATTGCACTTACCTAGAGCTGTGCTGCCCTGACTGCACTTTCCCTTTCCCTGCCACTTCCCCCTTGACCCCCCCCCTGCGCTCTGCGTTATCGCACTTCCACGATCTGAATTACACAAAGCCTAGTAAGATCATTTGTTTCGTCTTCCCTCTGTCTTCCCTTGCTTGTCTTGTTGCGCCTAGTAACACTTGTGTACAGGTGCATTATAAATGACTTTTCATATCATGCCCTTCCTTACTTAGGTAGGCAAACTAGAACCAAAACATGTGATGGGTGGAAGGTTATGAATCAGTCTTGACTGGCATTGCTCTGGGCAACCTTGCACACCATGGTTTTTACCCAGTCTGCACCATTGTAGGAGGGTACCAGCCATAGGCAAATCCAGTTTCTATCCAGCCACCAATGGGAGTAATCCAGCCCAAACTTATTTCAATATGTTGCTTCATGTAGATTTGGGGAAATCCCTGGAATAACTGTCAGGCAGGTGCCAATATCCTAATGCCTGGAGGACCGCTTTCAGAAAATCTACTTCCCTTGGACCTGCCAAGGTCATGTTTGAGTGTAAAGCCTGATTTCCACCCAGGTGTTTGACTGTCCACCATCCTTCTTCTAGCCACATATACCAGCTGAGGTCTTAAGGTTGTTCCTTCACACTGAAATAACTCAAAATGATGTGTCGAAGCAGCCTCAAGGAAACAAGGACTTCTCAGTTGACAAGCCTAGTGTTTGTGCCTCTGAGAATAGCATGTTGCTCTGAAGGTTCACCAAGGATTCCTTTTGGGGGAAATCTCCAGGTGGCTTAACGGAGGATAAAGTAATAGAAGAGTTGAAATGGGGTCATGATCTATTCAAGCCTTAGACAACTTGAAAAGATGTCCACAACACAATCCAACACCACAATGTACATGTGTTTGGAAATTCGTTTTCTTAATTATGGATTTCTTATTTCCAAATGCATCAGCAAAGTTTGCTCCAAGAATGCAATTGCTTTGCCCTGTTTATAGATCCGGAAATCCTGCTTAGAACTTCTGGTCCTCGTGGGCAAGTGAGCAAAGTGAATTGCTACATTTGCACATAAAGGCACCTGGAGCAATGGAGAATTCAGTAAAAACTCTGTCCTTTCAGGAAAATGGAGGAAAGCAGGCCTTTTAGGGAGGCCCCCTCAAAGCCCGGAGTGGGACGAGGGCCCACATGGTAAATAAGGCTCACATCCCTTTGAAGAGGTGCGAGATCCGCCCTGGTGAATGATTGTGGTCAGCAAAGGAATGAGGGGACAGCAACCAGCCCTGTTGGGGGCTTCTGCGACACAGGACAAGGGGGCTTTAAATGGCCCCTACGACCAGGAAACTTCCTTTTCTGCCTACTGCGCTCCCTTAACTTCCCCTTGCGAGGGTTCCTTTTATTGGGCCAAAAGCTACGGCCCACTCAGAAAGCGGCATGGTGTCCAGCTGCTCCCCGTCTCGGTCTTGTGTACGAAGCGGCGGGGCAATTTTTATACATTAACAGCCTTAATCATGTTTTGTATGCCAGCCATAAACATATATGTGTAACACATACAATCTGACCACACCAACTCGTTTTCCAGCTAAGCAACTTGTGTCTGGTCATTTCACGATGCATTTCACTCACACTGTGGATGCCTTTGTTTGACACAAAAGAAAAACCTCAACTAAAAACTGAACCCATCCTCTGTTACGCATATGTTTGAAAGGGCAACCTTGCAGGAGCAGAGAGATGAACCTTTGTGGTTCACCCACCAGACCAGTACATAAATAATTTAAATTATGCTGTTTTAGATGACGTCAGAGTGTTTGTACATAATTTACATAATCCACACTGTCTTTTCTGAGGTCTACCTTTAAAGTTACCACGGCAGACGCTGCTCTAAAGTGACTAATTTGGGGAAAAGTTATCGATACTGATGAATAGAAAAGGGATATAACGTTCTGAGGATGGCTATACTTCTATTTATTTATATATTTCATTTTATATTTATTTGCATTTTTAAATCGCTCACACAGCCTGCGGGCATCGAGGCGCTGTTACAGGAATTATTTTGTTTTTAGTTGCGTATTTGTTTGTCTTAGTTGCATATTTATAACGCGCTTAAACACCCAGAGCTTACTAAGCGCGGACCCGGGGATCAAACCTGTGTTGCTTTGTGTTGTCTTGCTTTCAAGGCGAGCATGTTGCCACTGAGCTATCCTCCCGGGGTTCTGGTTCAAGCTTTTCGAACAAATGGCTTCATGGGCACTGCACTCTGTCACCTGGGGCATTCTGGATTCTTGCATTTGATTTCAGTTACTTTACTCAATATTGTATTCTATTTTGTCTTCTCATTAATTCGTGGCTTGTTTTCCACGTGGTGCATCAATGAATGTCAATCAATTAACCTCCTACGACTGCAATGTCAATATTCATGGAACTAATACTGTGCGACAGGGGTAGAGGAACCAGACATTGCGGTTTTGCCAGGACTGTCCCAGGATTTGGGGCTCTGTCATCCTTTCTCAAAATCATGTTCCCATTGGCAACTGCAGTGGTCCTGGTTTTTTCTAGCAGGTCTTGATAGCTGGCAGGCAGGAATGCACAATCTCACACAGAAGAAATGCTGCATTTTACAATTTAAGATGGTTTTAGTTTGTGATAAATTAATTATAATATGGGTTTCTTTGAATAGTAACACTGAACCCCACCCCCCTTCTCCTCCAAACGCTACTGAAGTGTAGTGCCTTGACAGCCACTTTCAAGAGTTAGTCCTACTTTTATGTTAGTTGCAGAGTCCCTTTTTTTTTCTTTTTAAATCTGGTCATCCTAGACAGGGGTAGAGACGAATGGCATGTGTACGCCTGCTACACAGTGGTCGAAGTGTACGAAAAGAAGTAGTGCAACTATGTTCCCTGCTGCCCTGCCCCGCTCTCCACACACCCCATCCCTGCGCCCCCTCCCACACACAGTCCAAACACCACAAACAAACGCACCTTCTATTTAAGGGAATGTTCAGTGCAGTAAAGTGCAAGCTTAAACTTATCCCTACACTTTTATTTTAAAACTAGACCATTCCAGAACATATTTTTTTAAAACAAAAGTACAGGAACAGTGAAACTTAAAAATAAAAAGTACAGGAGCACCGCCTCCGGTCGCTCCCGCCCACTTCGACCTCTGCTGCTACGTGACGTGGCATCTGAACCATGACTGGCTCAGCTAAGGGCCACTGCAGCCCTACATCCTGGAGTGAGGTGGTACGTGGACACCGCCTGGCCTCTGTTCTGGTGCCCCGAGATTCAGCACAGGGAGACGCAGAACATGACAATCCTGGCACCAAGTTCCCGGGAGAGCAGATTCATCCTCGATTACGAACATGGTGATGCCACAAAGCACTTCCTGTTTCACTTTACGCCATTCTCCCCCCCCCCCCTCCCCGCCTTAGTGCTGCGCATCATAAAACAGACAATCATGGACTGTTGACGCAGCTCTCCCATAGCCAAGTGTAGTCGTAATCCAAGTGACCGTCACAAAGTTCAAACTTCTAACGAGCCCAGGAGAGAAACTACTCGCAGCAATGGTGGCTGGGGCTTTAATTCAAAGACACAACGTACTGCTCAGTCTCTGGCGTCAGCATTCTAGGGCGTCTTCCTCCTTGAAGTCCAACATTTCTCCGTTTTATTTGCCAGAAGTGGGACTAGAAAGAGGTCACGTTGGCTGCGAAGACTCACTGCGCCACTCCTCACACCACAACTCCAGGCAGGATTATAATTAAATATATGTCTGACAGGCAACGAACATGTGAACAGTTTATCGTGTAATTGCGTGACACTGTCATAAGAATGGACGGTTTTTGGAATGGCATGCTTGAAGATACGAGCCCTGGAAGGTTATCTAATCGGTCCGTGTTGGCACAGAAGGGATTGCAACAGGGAAGGCGCTGGCCACATGTGGCGTGAACGAGGAGTGTGATCGTTTGCAATCAACATACGCCTGTCCCAGATGCCTCTCCAAGTCCAAAGGTCCAAAGATAGCTCTCGCCTGAATCATGCTTGGTCAGGTGCTCTGGTAAGCACAGTACATTAGGAAACGGACCACTTAGGTCTGTTGTTTCACTGCGGGTGCCCGGCTGCGGCTTTTGTCAGTACGAGACGCCCAGCATGGCGATAATTAGGTCAGCTGGCTTGGCCTAGTTATCAGCGGATGGGAGTGTTATCTCCCGCTGCCTCTGTAGGCAGCAGCAGATATATGTGACTTTATCAACAACAGCCGAATGTGAATATGGACCATGAAATTGTAATAGGAAAAAGAGGCTAATTGCCCAGATCACCAACCAACATACAAATGCATAACAAAGGCTTTAGGATTTGAGAATAGTGACCATCTCCTTCACACAGCTGCCCTGGTTCCGAAGTTTAGGTTATCCTATTAATTGATTGCTTAGAATTTTATTTTTAAAATAGGCATGCGCCGTAAAATAGGTAAAAATAAATAAACTGGTTCTACATCCTTGATTCTTTAGATTAGCATTCTTCAGCCTGGACATCTACCAATTCAGACGTCTGAGTCTGCATGAAAGTAGGCATCAAGGAGATGGCACCACTTAAACTGCCAAGACACGTCCAGCGCCAAAGCCTGATGCTAGGCACGTCCAAGCATTAGGTGGGTGGGAGCTACACTAGCCCTCGTGCCTCAGAGGACCTCATCAAAACTCTTCCAGAGCCTCGGCTGGGCTGGGCTGGAAAACATCCTAGCACAGCAATGGCAGGGAAGAAGGTTGGGCAAGGGCAGCGAGTGTGGCACCAGAGAGAAGGAGCACTAGTAGGTACCTGTGCCAGGTGCTTAGCAGTCCAGACTGTGTTCCAGGCCCAGGCTGAGGACTTTCCTATGCTTCATCCATCTGTTTTCTCATAATGGAGAGCGGGAGCCGAGACGGAGGCGGGAAGGCGAGTGCTGCCAAAGCACGCATGTGCTAAAGCAGAAGAGGGCACTCACAGGAAATGAAATCACGGTGGTGCCCTGAAATGGGAAGTCCTCATATTCTCAGGCCATCAGGCCAGCCTCTACCCAATCACCAGCTTCCCTGGGCTTCCATTGAAAGCCTTGCCTGAAGATCGTAACAAGCCAGGCAACATTTCACCCCTCGCTCCGCAAGAATCAACGGGTTGGAACACAGGAAAACTCAGAGGTTGATGTAAAGCCTGACAGCGGACTATTTATCTTTCAGCATTCCTCTCCTATTCCGACCAGAAAATACACATGTAGTAGCTCTGTCATAGTCCTTTTGACTTTTACTGAAATATTCACTCAAACAATGGTTTGATAGAAAAGCGAGGTAAACACAGTGGCAGTGTGACGAACCAACTTCCGGGGGAAACCAGTGGTCCAGGGATGAAAATCCGTTTCCAAACCATCAATCACCCCAACACCTCCAGTACACCAGAAGGCATCCGGAAGATAGCTCAGGGGTAACGCGCTCACCTTGGAAGTAAGACGACGTGGAGCAACACAGGTTCCATCTCCGGGTCCGCGTCTGGAAACCTCCAGGTATTAAGTGCGTTATAAATAACCAATCATAATCATCCTAACAGATTGGAAACACAAGCAAATGATAAACCTCCTTGTACAATTTTGGTAAAATGGACGGAACAGGGTTATCTCCGCAAGGTCGTGGATCGTTGGTTAGTTGCAACACAGTGAAAATACAACTACCCAATGACAAAAGGGACTGTCCAGTCAAGGTTGTATAAAAATATCTACTTAATTCACATCACCACAGACCGTTCTAGCACACTACCTAATACAACCCACCCTGTAAAGGAATGCAGAGGCCAGTTTCAAGAAATAAAATGGATGCACTCTGGATACTGACAGGAGGGTAGTTGGTAAAGTAATTAATCACAATAGTTTCAGGATGCTTGGTTTCAGCACAAAGGGAGCAATGGGTCGTAAAATGTCACTAGGGGCCATAGGAGAAGGACCAGGGGAATAGAATGACAATGTACCTTGTGCTTGCAGAAGTTCTTGGTGCTCGACAGGGTCCAGTCTGCGACAGAGTTCAAGATGGGAGACGGTTGCGGGCATGGGCGTCATTTTAGGGGGGGGACAGGGGTGTTTGCCCCCCCTCAACTTTCATGGCACACCATTTTGTCCCCATTCATTTGGCTGGGGCACCTTTTCTTCAGATGTCATGTCTTCCCCCACCCCCAACTTTTTCAGCAAAGTTACTCCACTGGTTGCGGGTATCAGGCAACAGGCAGTTCAGCGAGCGAGACTGGACGGAAGGCTGCAGGCTGGCCTACACGGCAGCTTAGGGTCAGGAATCAGTGTCTGAGTGCTGGTTGGTGGGTGGGTCTGAAGCACTGGTCAAGGCGTCTTGGATGACGTGAGCCACTGAGGCATGACAACAGTCAGTGGGGAAGTCAGTTGCAGCTCGAGGGGCTCGACTGGCTCGGAAATGCCCTTTAAGGCAGACACTGGTTGATGCTTGTCGAACTCCACCTAGCTTCTTCACTGGGCTTGTGTCATCCTTTAAGGCGGGCAGCCCAAAGCTGAGGAGAGTGTTGCAGGCACTGCCTTGTCCTGGATTCGGTTCAGAGACTCTCTGGCACTTCCCACCTAGAAAGCTGGCTTGTAGAACCTAGCAGGTCAGGCTGTGTGCTGGCTGGGTACCGGTTCTGGAGCTGCTGGAGGGTCCTCTGGATTCAGAATCTCCATTGGTTACCTGGGTGATGTTTAGGGGTGGGATCTTGCTTCCCTCTCTGGAAATCCTGGCCTTCCTTCAATGGCAGATGCTGTAAGCCAGACTGTACCTTTAGCCAGGGTCCAAATTAGTTCTTATTGTTACTCTTTGCAGAGTCTACAGATCTGCCAAAAGAGGGGCTCAACCCTCTTTTCAAGCCAAATGGGCCCCAGTGATTGCTGTAGGCTAAGCCTACCTTAATGAACCAATCCTGGGTCCCCCACCAACAATCTTCTGTGCGTGAGGTCATAATCACAGTGCTTTGGAACAGGAAAGGTAAAGGGGTGAAAACATGTACTACTAATAGTACTCCCGAACCCTCGACCCCTCCTCATTGTGAGACCTCTGCTCTCATGGAGTGTGAAGGTTTCTGCTAAATCATATGCCCCATCCCTCGTTCACTCCCATGCTGATATGTTTAGTAACAAGAAACCTCTGTAGGGAATAAAGAGAAGGGCATAATCTGTGCCACCTGGAGCAGCAGGTCTAGTCTGTGCCATTCGAATGATCAGAGTACATGTTGCTTGTACTTCTCACGAGTTTTGCAGAGGGATTAAGCTTTCAATTCTTGTGGTTTTCGCCAGAAAGAGCTTCACTGGATGCTCGTCGTTCACACTTCACTTCCAAAAGCAGCAATATCGAAAATCCATCAGAAATCCTTGGATGAACGGGGCAATTTTAGGCCCACACTCGTCTTCTCTCGATGCACAAATGAATGAATGTTCTGCATAAACAGAATGGCTTCTAGGAGCCTATGTGACCGAAGCCCTTGCCCAATGAGCGCAGCAGATGGACGTGTGGATTGAAAAGGGGTTAAGTAAAGCGAGCCATTTAAGGGAAGGGCTACCGCGCCGCCACCCACCCTGATCCCCAGCGCCACTAAGCTCCAGTGCATTTGTGACCAGTGCACCAGCCTGCCAAGCCAAGTAACTGGACTGTGCCAGACTGTCCTCCCATCACAAATGTTGGGTGACATTTAGACTTCTTGAAAGGGGCCACATAAAAGCACCGAAGCTCTCTGCCAGCTGTCTAAATGCAACCCAATTATATATTTGCTGGGCTTGCAGACACAAGCTGGAATCTCGGCAGGCTGGTCTCATCCACGTTTGAGAAATATCACTCAATGGAGTAAAAACAGCAATTTTTAAAGGTCATAAAAGATAGTATGCAAGCCCATTTAACAAAAAAAAACTAAAAACTAAACTAGACGTGCCACCTTCAACACAATGCCCAAAGCCCCTGCTCTAAGACTGCCATGGAGCATGCCAATGCGTGCAATTTGTAATCCAAGTCCAGACTTTACATTGTGCCCATGAAAACCTTTCTTTATTCTTGCTCTGAAATTCTAAATAAAATAAGTAAACTCCATGAAAGTGCACCCAGGCCTAAAAAAGGAACAAAACTGATTTTGCTACAAATTTAGGCCAAAAAAAGAGAAAATGTAGAAAAGCAGAACCCGCTCTAATATTCTAATGCGAAATGTAGGGCTATTTTGGGGGTAGAACATGCACATTCTGTTGCTTCTTCCAAAAGCAGCAACAATAGTGCAAAGCTGGTTGAGCAAAGTCCAGTCACTTACCTGCCATGTCACTTAGCCTCAGTTCAACGGTGAACAGTGAGATCTGGGGATTTTAGTGTTTGACAGACACACAAGGAAATGTGTCGCACTTGGATGGATTGTTGGTGGTAGGAAGTGTGGTGCTCCTAACTAACCATACAAAAAACTCACCATTCTGCAAACCCTCAAACTCTGAACTAAACACAACCATACCTGTACCTTACCACAAACTGCACACACTTCACAACACCCAACATGAACCCAAACCATGCACAATCATACCTCAACATCACATGACGGCTTCCAACCGAAAACGCACCAACGCTCAGTGACCGGTTTCTCCGAACTGAAGCTGCCAACAGCACATCAAAGCTCTCTTGCTCTTCTCCCTCTCGATCCCACTAACAAATCCCCCAACCCTCCTTCCATTGCAGATCCACCAGAGCGCCAAGAGACCACGCAAGTGGCAACAGTGCACGTTACAAAACCCATTAACAATGAGCACTCCAATACATTCAGCTAATGTTGCGCCTGCCAATGTACTGTTGCAAAGTAACATAACGTGCATAACATTATAAGCGAATTAGTGAAACATACATTTTGGTATTAGGGAAAAACAGCAAACCGGGATGGGCATTCAGTCTCCCCCTTGGCCCCATCTCCCATGCTTTGGGAAAAGTTGTCCTTCACTAGGGCTTGTTGGCCAGAAACCTCCCCAAAGAAGAACTCACAGAACGAAGAAGAGCTCTCTCAACACTTGGAAGAGAAACCAATTGCCCAGGACTTCATCAGAAATGTCATGACACTGCAGCCCCTACTTGTTGCCACGGCAACCAGTTGTAAACATACAGTTACGTATAGGCGCCATAGTAACATGGGGAATGCATGTTAAAGACTTTATTTGAGCAGCTCTATCATTTACGGAATTATGAATCAAGTTTTTTCAATAAACCTATGTAAAGTGTAAACATGATTATTTTGGCACGCACTCATTTGTATCGGATTGTACATTAAAAAACAAGGCCAGAAACTATATTTTGAATACAGAATGGAGCTTACCTAGAAAACATCTTGCTAATGGCTTCACTGAAGCCCAATTGATCCCCTATGGAGCTCCTCTGCAGCCCCTGATAAAACTCCCTTCGTATGACCCCTATGCACAGCGCTCCGTTGCTTCCCAGCAAGGATCACGCTTTATTAACTCCCTAGCGGCCATTCAGAACTGGAAAAAGTTCACTGTACTTTCCAAAATTATCAACGCTGCTGAAAATTCTTTACGGTCTGCTTTTAGAACACCTTATGGATCACGGATCTAACAAGATATTGCAGGACTGGGCTTCACAAATGGGTGCTTCACTGGAGATGTTGGCAACAGACATCTCTAAACTGGAAGGTGACTGGCTAGCCACGATGGAAGAGGTGGGATCTTGCAGTTTTCGCAGATCCGTGGGGTCGAGAAATCGTTAAACGCAGGGCCCGATTACCTAGTCAAATCCCCCCCCTGCCTTCTGCTGCTCCCAATTTTTGAGAAGGCACCTACATCTTTTCAATACAAATGAGGTTCTGGAAGCTGAAATACTGAGAATTTGCTGTAGATGTGGCGATCCTAATCAAATCGAAAGATTACCTCACCTATGTGAAGCGTAGTAACTCGTCGCCAAGTTTTCTTTGGCCCCTTGATTTAATGATTTTATGACACTTTATAATTCTGTTTTTCTGGAACCATTTTTGTTGCTTTTGTGAAAAGTTCACAAGATCAACTATATCACAGTAGTAACACTTTTGTTTTTTTTTAAAAACCTACATGCATAGACCGCTTTGAAGAACCAGTGTGCCACCTTAACATTGAAGCCTGGGTGTGCCCAAGCTTTGCCTCTGTGGTAAATTGCTATGGAATATGACCTGGGAAGTACCAGCACATCTTCACCCAGGAAGTAGTTAAACAACCAGGGCTTTCATTGTTGGACTTCTTGGCTCAAAACCCTGACCGAGAGTACACCTTTCAGCCCACTGGTTGAGTGAGGCCATCTTGCCGCAGTGCTTGGGGCACTACCCTTCGCTTTCGGAACCGGCCGCGGGCAGAGGTCATTCTGCGGCTGGCCGCTTGACCCCAGGATTGCCTACAGGCAATGTACTTGGAGCAGGCATTTCCAAAGCTTCTGATGGCTTGTTGGCGATTCCATTCCAACCCCTCCCCACAACCAGTACAGCAGCCCCAGATACAAGGCTTGAGGGCGGCATGGAGATAGGGTAAACAGACATCCCGATTTAGGCGGGACTGACCCGGAATTGGACCCTCTGCCCGCCCCCTGATAGTTTTTTTTAATTTAAAAACCCTGTCCTGGTTTTGGAGAAAGGGGACGTGCCAGTGCCGGTTTTTGTTGAAAGGAAGGCCCGGCAACAATTATAAATTAAGTATACATTAAAATAAACACCGAAAGTTGCCATGGAAGGGTGGGCTCGAACCCACAACCTTCTAGGTACCAGGCACTGATTGTGCCCAAGACCGTTGCTAAAGCATTGAACAGCAAGGCTTGTATCAAAGCAAACGCTCTTTTAATTAATAATCTTATAGCCACGGTCAAAAGCGCACAACGTATAGGACCAGTGCTGGAAATACTGTGATATGGAGGGGCGACAGGGTAGCGGTATGAGGGCGGATGCAGGGGGGGGGATGGGCTGTGAGGGGTAAGTCCTCCTTTTATGTTGTTAATCGTCCCGGTTTTCCATCTTGAAAATCTGGCCTCCCTAGCTAATGGAGACCACGCGTGCAGCTCTGCCCAGCAGAAATCCTAAAACCATAAGAGAACACAACTGCACTACTCACCGCAGCCTTCACCAGTTTGGAATGGGTCATGTTAAAGAACTTTAGCATTCTGCTCCCCAATCTCCCAGGCCGGCCAAAGCTGGGGTGCGCTTGATCGCACGCTGGGTACCCGTGGATCGCACCCGGTACCCGCTGGCATCCCCAGTGCAGCCTCCCTCGGGTGCAGGTCGGTCGGAAAGCGCAGCAACACGCGAGCCGTCCAGCCTGCAGCAGATCACATGCGCGTCAGGGCGGTCTTGTGATGAGCAATTAGGGGGGCGTGGGGAGGGGTTGTTATCAAAGCAGACACGCTCTTCCCTTCCAAAGCCTCTGCCTCGCCACAATATGTGACACAGAACGGGTGTTCGGCACAGCTGTAGCCTCGCAGTCTCTCGGTCCTGCCCGCCAGCACTGTGCTCTCCCAAAAACCGGGACAGGGCAACTAACATAAAAGGATGACTAACGCTTGAAAGTGGCTGTCAAGGCGCTACGCTTCAGTGGAGGTTGGAGGAGAAAGGGGTTTATGTGTTACTGTTCAAATAAACACATATTTCATTTATCACAAAACTAACGCTATCTTAAGTTGCAAAATGCCGCATTTCTTCTGTGTGAGATTGTGCATTCCTGCCTGCCAGCTCTGAAGACCTAACAGAAAAACCCGGGACCATTGCAGTTTCCAATGGGAACATAATCTTGAGAAAGGGAGACAGAGCACTAAATACCGGGACGTCTGGTCACCCTAATTATTTGCAAACTTTGTGCTTTCCTATCCGTGACACATTCTACATACAGCATCATGGTACAGGGCAGCACATGGCATCTGTGTTTCGTTTACTTTGGGTAACGGAGGCAGGGAGCTACTTAGATAAGGTTGGCAAACATGGCACGGGCATTTTCTTTGCGAGTGAAACACAGAAAAGGCCCTGAAATCGTTTCTTCGATCCTTCCAGCTGCGGGAGTAGTTTTCCAGCCACCGCCTAAAATAGCAACCCGACCTTACAGGGCGGGATGGCGGCACGTTGAATTTTCATTCCATGCTGGACGTCTGGTGACAGGCCCCTGCAGCGCCGCGACCTCTAAAGCGGGTGCCACACATTGGGAGGGGGGGGGGGGGGTCTCGGGGGCAAGGATTAAAGCTGGAAAGGGTCACAATGTGCGGAAATGGAGCTCGGCGCGACACAGTAGAATCCAACCTCTGTCACTTCAGAACACTGAGAGGCTGACCGGCCCCCGTAGGGGGCGCTAGAGGGACAGCCTACATAGCGGGCTGTCCCCTCTGGCCACCCCCTTCCGGGGATTGGTCTAGCCTCTACTCTTTCTCCTTCTAGGCGGAGGAGGCGTCCCCAGGGACCTGGCTTCCGGTGGGGTTTTACTGGGGATGCATTTAAGGGCGGGAGCTGCGGGCAGTCAGTCTTTAGCCCAGCAGCTCCCACGTGTGATGATACCCACACCAGATAGGAGTAATACTTAGAGTGCGATATGGTAAAAGGTCAGAGGACATGGTAGTATAGCATAAAGCTGTGCAGTCTTCTTAAAGTAAATAAAATGGTTAAAATAGTGGTAGGAGCATGGTGAGGCGTTCGCATCACCGACAAAAAATATTCAGGTAGAAATCGCGATAAATTAAGTATAGGGATAAGATGGTTGTATTGTGTTGTTTGAATTGTTCCAATTTTCTTCTTTTGTTACAGGCGGAATATCGGGGCGGTCCTAGCCAATGAGGGACGTTCACGCTGCAGCTTCGGCGGCAGCAGCTCAGGACTGGCCGGGCTCGAACCAAATCCTTCGACGTGCACTGACTTCCTTAGGGCTCTAGGCCAGCAACCTCCTTATCAGTGCCCATAAGTGTCCTACTGGTAGTAACCGGTGTTCTCCTGGTAGTAACCAGAAGCGTTGTCAGCTTGTGCCAGTGGCAAAACATGGTGACACGGTTCACCCTTACCTGACTGTATGTAATATGTGGCTGGGACCGTCCCAAGTTTGTTGTTTGCTCCAAATAAACCTGTGACCTTCTATATTCCAAAAAACCTTACAAAAGTTGTCTGTGGTTATTTTATCATGTGTGTATGTTATACTGGCTACAGGAGGTGGGGTAGTCCAATGGGGATCTCCCTGCTATGGCTGCAGCAATGGAAAGTTCGAGAACCCCAGATCCAGAGTGTGGAGAGAACCCCAGATCCAGAGCGTGGAGTAGCCTCCACTCACGAGGCATGGGTTTTCCTCAGGAAGGCTATCCCACTACATAAACGCCCAGTAGCTCCCTTCCCTAGTCTCCAGAGTACACCGGATGTGTTAGGTTATAATATATTTATACTGCACCCATCACTACAGTCAGGCGTTCAGGTGGGTAAGAAATCGAAGGGGTCCTCATTTGGGGGCGAGGCTTGTGGGACGGGCGTGACTTAAAAAAATTAAACAAACCATAGTAAGGTACACACATAAATATGTAAATGCTTACATTTATATATTTGTTTGCGTACCTTACAATGGTTTGTGTACTTCAAGATGGCTTGAAAAGTACACAAACCATAGTAAGGTAGGCACACAAATATAACATTTATATATATATTTGTGTGCATACCTTACGGTTTGCGTACTTTTCAAGCCATCTTTGTTAAACATTTCTATGTTTATAAAAGATGGCTTGGAAAGTACACAATTCAATCCATCTTTCATAACGCTTTCCCGACGGATAAAGCCTGAGGCGTCTTTCTCCGTTGGCAAAGCTTTATACAAGATGGCTTGAATTGTGAACTTTTCAAGCCATCTTTTATAAACCTCAAAATATGTCAAGGAATCCCCAGGTTTGCCGAGGGGTTAAAGACGCCTCAGCGACCTGGGGTCAGGGTGACGAAACAAAGAAGGGACACTTACGTCCTCTGGTGACCACCCCCCCCACCCGCGCGCGCACGGTTCACCAGTGGAAGTTAAGGCTGGCTGGTACTTCTGTCAGCCTGCCTGACTTAATGCTGGGCTGCCGGGTAACATGTCCCGCCAATGTTGTTCTGGGACCTGGGGGGAGGGGGGGTGGTGCCCCGGCTAACCCCCAGTTTTTGCAGACTGCAGAGCCTGGCCCACTTAAAGCACTGACTACAGTAGTAGTCTTACGGCACCTGGACTTGTCGGAAAGGTGGCATATATATTCCAAAAATGCAGGGATACAGCCCCAAAATAAATAAATAAAATAGTAGTGGGTTTGAGACACACGCAATGGGAAGTGACGTCAGAGGGAGTGAACATGTTCTAAAGTGATGTATGCACATTTCGTTCAACTTGTCTTTCACAATTGAAGTGCACAAATAAGCATTTGTCGCGATAACAGATTTACCCGTTCCATTGCATAAACGATACACACCTTATATATTTAATAATCTGTAACAAAATATGTCATGCATAGCAGCACTTCAATATGAGACATTTTACTCTCCCATGATTAGCGGCACTACCCACTTCAAGTGTGTACAGAAAATTGACATTTTTAAAATCAGTTTAACACACAGGGGCGGACGACGTCCACCCACGTGGTCCCTCGACATTTGTCCTACAAAAACGTGAGCGCCACTTACTGAGAATGATCATGGCTGAAACAGTCTGGTTGTAGCCTCCTTCAGAGGAGCGGGGATATTATTTCATCTCTGCCATGCCCTTGTGGGCGGGTCCAGACTGATATGCAAATTGTTATTGTCCTCTAAGAAAGGCAGTGAGCACTAATTTGTGGTCCAGGCTCTCATGTGGGTCACAGCCCACAGAAGTGGCCATTGTAGCTTTTCTTTGTTCTTGGCTGAGAATGTCTCACAATTTGTGTTTGATTTTGTAAAACTGTGGTGTCACACTAAGTGTACTTGGGTAACCCAGGCGTGGAACCCCTGTTCTCAGGTAATTTGAGTCAGCATCGGCTCACTGATGAGGCCCAAACACAAGTCTAGATCTGCTGTTGGCTCTCTATCTCAGAAGAGACTATCATTTTGGAGCTGGACTACCCTTGTGGTTAGGCCCAGACTGACACATAAATTCATTTGCTCCTCTGTAAAAGGTACTCAGAACCGAAGTGTAGCTCAGGGGCAACACGCTCAACCTGTGAACAAGACCATACCGGGCAACATGATTTTGACCCCCCATTCGGCACTTAAGAGTCTGGGGGTGTCTGGCATCAAGAACAAAAGAAATCACCAATAAATGAAATGAATGAAAACATAGCAGATTCTCCCAAGTGGGCCCTGGTAAGGTCCTAAAATGTTGAGGAAAAAATGCTGAATGCGCAATTAGTGCGCATTCAGCAGTTACAAAAATGACGAATGCTATTATACCGAACAAGGGGAAGCCGACTGAAAAAAGAAACAAAAAAAAATGAAGTTACGTGAACCCTGCAACGGAAGTCCCGTCCCACATTAGGGAAAATAAACTTCTGCTGCAGGGAGACAGACTAGGGGAGCTGCCGGAGGGAACGAAGGAGGCAAGTAAAGATAGAGGGGTTGTGGGTAGGGGTAATGAACGGCAGGTTCTTCCCATCGCGAACGGTGGGAGTCGACATTTTCGTAATGCAAAACTTTGCGCTCCGCTGTATTGAGACTAGTCCTTTTCAGCACTGCTCTTTACACAGATCCTTGGGCCACAGGTCAGAATAAGTTACTATAGAAGTTTGTTCTTGTGGGATAGTTTCAGACAATGTAGACCGGCGTCCACTTTTTTGTTAAAGGCTGAAACACCCATGATAGCGTACTCGTTGCTGAGGGAACACTCATACCGGGGCCACATACTATAGACTATTGCCTATTATGGGAGTAGTGAGGGCTGGCTGGTTCGACTCTGATTGCACTAGAGCAAAGTCAAAACCTCTCCTAGCTTTAGGGACCCCTGTGATCCCCAAAAACAATTCGTTATTGCGAGGTCTTGCTATAAGAAGGTCTGAGCTAAAAGGAAAATGGAGACTGAAGATGAAGCTTGGGCTTCTTGGACTGGCGCCTCAAGGAACGACGATTCTGAACTTTTCTTGGAAATCGCACAGTGTGGTCCTTTCTATACATTTTACCATGAATTACTGGTTAATTATGTGCCAGATATGGCCTGGCTGGACCATTTTTCATCCCTATATAGTGCCTGCCAGGGGGCGGAATGTTTTAGCACTGAAGATGTAGGCACTCTGGGAGGGGGGGGTATAGAAATATAGGAGGTGATGGCGCTACGACTGTATTCACTGTGGATGAAATCAGTATAGCAATGGGATGTCAACGTTCCAACCGGGCACCAGGCCCTCATAATACACCAGCAGATTTGTTCACTATGGCTGCGGATCCCTGGGCTCCGCTGCTGGCCCAGGGTTTGAATGCCATCTGTGTGGGGATTGGGCTACTGTCCTCATGGTCCAGTGCAATTATCCATTCAATCTATAAAAACGGGCCTCAGGAGTCTCCTGCCTCACACAGGCCCATATCGTTATTGGACTCTATTTTCAAGATTTGGGCAGTGTGGTTTTGGCCCGGCTTGAGGAGTGGGTAAAAAGCAGTGGGGTACTTTCCCCTGTGCAGCTGGGATTCCAGCCGGGGCTTGGCACGCCTCAGCAGTCACTTAATCTTTAATTGATAGCTGCACACTCCATTTATATTAAGGAAGAACCCATTTATTTGGCCTTTCTGGATCTGAGCACGGCCTTCGACAAGGTGAATGGTGCCAAGCTGTGGGAAGTGCTTGAATAGATGAACTGCCCTTCGGGCCTAGTAAGCCTTTTGGCTAGACTGCATACCTCCACAAAGGCCACTGTTAGGAGTGGGGCTAACAGCACTGCACGGATTCTTTTGCGGTGGAATAAGGAGCGCGCCAGGGATGTGTCCTGGCATCACTTTTTTTCTGCCTATATGTGAATGGTCTCCACAAAGCCCTTTCAAATTCTTCCCCTGCTGTGCCCGAGCTAGGCGGACGATCTTTCCCGGTCCTCATATGCGGATAACACCGTAAATGCCACAGAGTCAGCATTGATGGCCTGCTGGAAGGGGCTGTAAAAGGTCACATTCAGGGCCATGCACTGTATGAGCAGTGTGATCCCCAGGGTTGATTACTTGGACTGCCTGGGGTCAGAGTCTCTTCTACTTTTTGTGCCCCCAACCCCCATTACAAAACAGGCTGTCTGTTTTAAAAAAGCATTGGGAGGGGTCTTAAGGGCTTTGGTAAAGTTCAGGGCGAGGCCAGTCTACCTGATACTCCAATTGTATAATGGTAAAACAGCCCTGGTTGCGAGATTTGGGGTGGAGCTGCGGGGTTATTCGATTGTTTCCCCCATCCGAATAGTGGAAAATCACTTTTTCAAGAAAATACTGGGCCTGCCGCCATCAGCGCACAATTTTAGTGTGCATATAGAGTTAAGCTGCAGGCCAATTGGAGATGTGGTTTTCCTGCAGCTTATCACTCATTGGTTGAGATTATGGGGTAATGAGAGAGCTAACCTCACCCATGAGTCGAGTCGATTATCTTTATGATATCTAGGGATTTTCGGGTAAAGTTCCATGGCGATGCCATATTAAGAAACAACTGAGGGCCACAAGCATCACACATTTATTTCCACCTTTTAATGTGGTCTCTGGTGGTGAGGCAAAGCTGTGGAATGACCGTTCTTATGAATATGTCAAGGCCACTAGAGAAACTACAGAGCTGTTGAAACCAAAGAATAGAGGGTTTATGACCATGATGTCCCCAAGTATACAGAAATACTTGTGGGCAGAATCTCCAGCAGACCGTGTGCTTATTACTAGGGCACGGTTTGATGTTGTCCAATTAAGGGCAGTGGTGGCAGCTTGGTCCGGTGAGAATGGCAATCCGTCTTTCCCTCTGTGTGATGCACTACTGGAGGACTTGGCCTATTCAGTATTTTTTTGTCCTGCATATGGTAATGTGAGAAGCTCGGTGTTGTGACCATTGCTATGTGAAATGGGCTTTGCCCAGTACCGACCTGCCTGGACTGACTTATGATGGGCGGATAGATCCCTGCTTATGTACTTAAAATCTGCTCTCTACACAAGGACATGTCTGCTCAGAAACATGAATGGACTAAAGGCTTGGTACGATTGTTCATCTAATGTGATGAAAACATGGAGGGTGTAATTTATACTGTGATTGGATACGTTTTATATTTTTTCCATTTTTATGGAATGTATAATTCCGAAATAAACATGATGGTGATGAAATAGTAGCAACACATTTCAAAGTCTCATTCATCTTCGGTTTCAACATTCTCACTTTACTTTTTTTGATTGTCAGAACAACTTGTAGAATTTCACAACTAGCACAACTCCTACATATCGAACAGAAAAAAATTGATATTAGAACTTGATCAAACCGAAAATGAATTCAGACTAGAGCCTAAGTGCACAGCATAACTACTGTTGGTACTATTTCACATAAATATAGACTATCCTTGGACATGCTAGGGGTTTATTAAATAAGTATTGAGAGATTTAAGAATTCAAGAGAAAGATGAAAAACATTTAGTTGCTACATGAAAATGAGGCAATTATATGTGTCGATCACTGCAATTCACGACAGTCACAAGTGACAGATTTAAAGTTGTCTGCAGTGGAATCTCTCTAAAAAATAAATATGAAAGTCTCCTCTAAACAGGTGCTCCCCTGCTCCTCCAAAACCATCAAGGACAACATCGTCTCTCTCGCCCTAGCCTTGGCTGACCTCTGCAACCACTCATTTGCCACTGGCTCATTCGCGCAACACCTTAAGCACTACTATCTAATCTGGACTCTGACACTCCCTCTGTTCTGATCCTCCTCGATCTTTCTTCTGCTTTCGACATCCTCATAAACCATCTCCAGGATACCCTCGGCATCAAAGACCGGGCACTGGCGTGTTTATTACCTCTTTCCTTTCAAATAGACCATCCCAAGTGCAAATGGGTCCCTTTCGGTCATCCACCTCCCTCTCTACCGGTGGAGTCCCTCAGGGCTCTATCCTATCGCCATGCTCTTCAACATCTTATTGGCCCGTCAGGCCCACC
This sequence comes from Ambystoma mexicanum, assembly GCF_040938575.1. Lineage (NCBI taxonomy): Eukaryota > Metazoa > Chordata > Amphibia > Caudata > Ambystomatidae > Ambystoma > Ambystoma mexicanum. Next base: position 1,300,881,401 of record NC_090931.1, read on the forward strand.
TGATCTCTACCGCGTAACCTCATTTCCAGTGTTATGTAGGCAGACCGCTCTCTTTCAAACTGCCATCCTTCACCCCCTCGGCTTCCTACCTGGTACCCGACTGCCTGATGGCTATTCAGGCTTGGTGCCCTGCCAATGATCTCTGCCTTAATGCCAGTAAGATGGCGATCCTTCTCATGGGGACACCAGCTCCTCATTCCCCCTCCCCCCCAGTCTCTGGCCTGACTCCTTGGGTCCCCTCACCTCACTCACCTGTGAGGCAAAAAACCTTGGGATAATCTTTGACTCTGACTCTTCTCTCCCTTTCTGTCCTCACATCAAGAAGTCCAACTTTCTGCTGCATCTCTGCATGGGCATTCTACCTTTCCTCACCTTCCCCCAGAAGCTCAACGTCTCCAGAGCCCTGGTTCTCTCTAGGTTGAACTACTGCAACGGCCTCTTCCTCAATCTTCCTCTTTCCTCCCTTCACCCTCTTCAACTAATCCAGAATAGGACTGCAAGACTTATTCTTGGTCTCAAGCCCAGGGACTGCATCTCCTCAGCCCTAGAATCTCTCCACTGGGAACCGATGACCGCAAGGATCAAATTCAAGACCCTTTTCATCATCACATGGCTATCTGGGCCTGCTACATCCAGTTTTCCCTCTCTAAATACCTCCCTGCCAGAGTCCTTCGGTCCTCTGGCTCTAACTCTCTGCATGCCAAACGTTTCTCAAAGTAGAGAGTGGCCAGGAGATCTCTTTCCTCGGCTGGTTTCCCTCCTCTGGAACGGGCTTGCTGTACCCCTCAGACTTGAGCCAGATCTTCTTAAGTTCCGGGAATTTAAGAAGGCTTTCCTTTTCTCCTCTCCCTTCTCTCTCCCCATCCCGTGCTAACTGTCCCTCTGCCACTGCGACTGGGGCTGGTCCCTTCCGAGTCCTACAGGGGCTAGACCACTCCTTACCAGTCCCCCAGCACTTGCCTTCGCGCTCCCTTATCCGGACTAGCCCAACCTGCTCCTTCCTGTCCACTGCACTCATCCTACCCCCCGCTCTTCCCCATGCACTTGTCGCCTTGGCCCACCTACCACTTTCCCACCCCCACCCTCGGGGCACCTCATTCCTGCACTTCTCCCTCTTCCCCTGCACTTACTGCCATTTCATGTACTTGCATGGTAGGATTGTCACAAGGCCAATATAACCCATTTTTGTTGTTCTACATTTTTGGTCCCTATGTCCCCTCTTGTCTTGTGGTGCCTGGAAACACATATGTATAGGCACAATACAACTGTCAAATAAATAAAACCTGTGAGTCACACCAGTAAAAACCTGACTGGGGTTTTCACGATCCCAAGTTCAAGATCCTATGAAATTCATCCACAGAACAAACAACGCTTGTCACACTGTGCCCGCAACATGCGGTCCTACCTTGTCACTGTCAACGGTGTTCTGTGATGTCCTGGATGCAATGGAAATGGTGTCAGGCTGGCTGCTGCCATCCCCGGCACTGTCGCCATCCTCTAACCCATCCCTGTGTGAAGAAAGAAGCAAGTTTAGCAGAAAAATTGAGAGACTTTCCAAACAGAGCAGCTCAGATACAGATCCAGCCCATTTGAACAGGCTTGTAGGAAAGGACCAACCCTGCCCAGAAAACCACAACCATTACGTGAAGCTTCTTATTTAAAATGGCATCCTCTCTGCAATTGAGGTCAGGATTGAAAATAGCAGCACAGTTACTCTTAATGCTGAAAATAGCAGGACTTTTCTTTTTGTGGCAGAAAAGATCATATTTCCTAGGTGGGACGGTGACTCCCATTTTCTAAAACTAGACCTTCCCTTTCATGGGCACAAAGACTTCTAAAATTCAGAGAGCTTGGCTCTCTGCTCTGCTGGTCGATGTCCAGCACACAATTCAAAAATTCAAGTTTAAAAATATGAATTCGAAAAATTAAAGTGAGAAAATCAGTGTTAACACTATTAAAGTTCAACACATTTTTGATTAAAAAGCTATTACAAAATAAACTGCAAGAAATGGTAAAAGGATTGACACGTGGAAAAATAGTGGGGATAATGTGGGGTGTCCCCCATTAAAAAAGGAATATAGAAAACTGGAGGATAAACAGTTGGCTTGAGGGGCAGTAAGGAAGGGGAGGGAATGGTGCAGAAACTAACAGCGTGGTCCAGTGTAAAATGTGCCAAAGAAATGGCAGACAAGGTGGCGAAGGTTTAAGGGTCCCCCTTAGGGCTCATTTTGGAAAATATGCGGTCTCCAGATAGTAAAGCAAAACACAAATCTATCTTAAATTTAAATTTACAGTAAAGTAAACATGTGGGGAGCACTGTCAGTTTGAACTGTAGGATTTGAAAAATTATAAAAATGTGGTGCAGTTAAAATTTGGTGTCCACCTAAGACGAATAGCCAGGGTAATCAGTCATATGTGGCAGTCTTATTTTTGTTTTATATGTAGCCCTTCAAACACAACCTCACTCTCTGTTATTGCATGTAATTTTCCAGCCCTCTGCAAACGCAAGACCACCCTATTTAGAGCTGAAGACAAAGGTCCAAGTGTGGCCTCCTCATGACCCCCACATGACTCTCAGCCCGAAGACTGAGACACAACAGATGCACCTCACTCTTGGGTCATTCACCGCCATCGCGATGTATCACAGATATGAGAAATGTTACTCTCTCAAACAGCCATTCAGGCCATACACAGTGGATGATCTGGAGGAGATGGAGATGCCATCAATCAAACAAGTCGACTGAACGCAAATCAAGAAATCAATGACATCACGACAGCCATCCATTCACAAAGTTACACAAACATGCATTTGTTTATTGCATTCATACACGATAGACGTGCTTATGCCTGACGCAGGTAGATGACAGACACCCACAAGTGTTGCTCACAAACTGCCAAGTGAATGCACTCTCCCAGGCCTAGGAGATTAGAGATGGAAACATTAGGGAACACAAAGCCCCTCGATGTTCATTCTCATTGCCAGAAAAAGGTACATTCAGCCTGGTAATCATCCAGGGTCCAAGGGCTGGGAGGACCCACTCTACCCAATTTAGAGTGACCTTTCACATGAAGATACAATATGTTGCAGAAGCCAGTGGTCTTCCTACAACCCCACAACATTGTAGATCGAAACATGTAGAGGTGGTCCCAGTAGGAGACACCAGATATGGCTATCAATAGTATAATTAACCCATATGGGACACATACATAGTTTGCCTAAACTGACCAATGTGAATGCCCGATAGGTTTCGGGGATGCAGCTTAGTTTTGTGATGTCACACCTGGATAAAACCGGTTGACACGCTCAGAAGACGAGAACCCTGGAGAATTCATGTTTTTCTAGTGTGATCCCTGTCACTTATTAGATAAAGACAGTAAACGTTTTCCTTTCTTGCGGTGGGGAGTTTTTGATGGGCCAGATTCTCTCTCTGCTGGTAATTGGGGTAACTGCTATAGAGCCCCTGTCGCTCTCCAGCACAACTGAGTGGTACCAGCATGTCCGGTAAGGGGCATGATGGAACATTGCATTAGTGCAAAGAAACTGTCAAGGGTTGTCAGCTGTGTAAAAGCCCCTATCCCAAATATAGCATCAGAACTCAATTTTTGCATATTCATAATGAGAAATTATATGTTGAAGAGCAGGAAATCCCCACTCTCTGGACAAGGAAGTCCTGAGGCTGCTTTTACCTGCCTTTGCCGGCGAAGAGGTGCAGATCATTGCTAGCAATGCAGACGTGACACAGAGGAGAAGGCCCGTCACATTGTTGGCTCCCCAGTTCGCGTAACACTGATTTTATGGACTGTAGCGGCAGCAGGAATCCCCAATAAGACATGCAAGCTTGTTTTTAATATATGAAATTCTGGTGGTCTATCTGGCTCTGATGAAGTGACTGAGACACATGTTAGAATGTCTTTTGTCCCCTGATTAAGACGGCTAACGAATAACTACACCTACACGTCAAAACCAGTCGGTCCTGTTACGGCCGTGGAAATGTGATCGTGTTTCATTTAACAGCTAAGAAGATCCACTCCAAAAAAGGAAAACAAAACATGTTTTTGGATATTGTAATTAATTGGTGTTGACATGAAATGTTCAGTTTTTTGTATAAATATGAATGGTGAGTTGTTAATGTATGATTGAATTAGGATAGATCACCTTATTGATGGGTGCAAATGAGTTCTTGTCACCTCCTTTTTATTTTATAATTGTGATTTTACTTGCATTTAATTGTTGCTCTTTTTTGATTTATTTCATACACAATTTTGTATCATCTTAAATAAACAATGTTTGATACTTTCTCTCAAAAAATTCTGTCCTCTGGATCTCTCTTTCAGGACAAGCAAGTAATGGGAAATAAAACATTGTTTGCGGAGGAGTGGTGGAGAAGATTTTGCTCAGGTGTTTGCTTTAATAATGTTTCGTGATGCATCGTTCCAGCTGCTGACTGCTGAGCAATGACTAAGCTAAGGTTGATTAGAGGGCTAGCTTAAAAAAAGAAATCTACTGGCCACCTAAGTGGGAATACCTGATAGGGTGAGCCTTGCCAGGGGCAGAACAAAGACATTCTCTGAATGATCCTCCACAGTTGCCGTTTGAAATACAGCACTCAAGACTTATTAAAATTGCAAGAACTAGCACAGGCCGAAGTTATAACGAGGAGCAAGGTGGTCTCAAATACCTGTATATGATATATAGATTTGAGTCTGTATTTGATGGTGATGTGCTTGCGCATATTATGTCAAATCTTGTGGTTTTCATTTATTGATTAGGAATTTGTTTTTATAAATGCATGTTATTTTTGTATGGCTTTATTACATATGTAAAGTTCCCATGAAAGGTTTGTAATAAACCAAGAATGATAAAATAAAAATAATAATAAAAAATATATACATATATATATTGTACGTGATCAAGCAGCGAGGAAGCTGTGAAACGCGTTGTACCGTGATCAAGCAGCGAGGAAGCTGTGAAACGCGTTGTACCGTGATCAAGCAGCGAGGAAGCTGTGAAACGCGTTGTACCGTGTGTTTCTATCTTTGGCTAATGCCGCAATAAAACTGGATATTTTTAAGGACACTTCATTTGCTTTTGTTTTTTACTGAACGAACGAACAAACGAAGCATCTTTCTGGCGATTACCTCACCGTTTGGAGTGCCATCCCCTCGGGGGAAAGCAGGAATCACTTTCCCTTTTCTGCAAATATATATAGATATATATAGATATGGATAGATATAGATATATATATCTAAATATATATATACCCTGAGATCTTGTGTGACCTTAAGTGGCATTAAGTTCCAACATGTATGGAAAATAATGCCAACCTCATGTAGCATCCCAAAAAAAAGTTACTGGGGTCCATCATCGGGAACAGCTCCAAATGAATTTTCAGAAGTGTAAGCATCCGACCACACCTGTGCTACAAACAGTTACAACATTCACTAATGGGCAGTGAATTTAGGGCACCAAATGATGTAAGAAGTCTTTGCAAATGTTGGTTTTGTTTTCAATAGAGCACCACATAATGTTATCCTTCAGAGTATGTAAAGCAGACTAAAATGTTCATAGAGGGCAAAGTATGTAGATAACAACTGAGATTAGAGGTTGCACGTGAAAGTTGGGTCTTAAAATGTCATAACGGAGATTGAGGGAGTGATGGGAAAAGCTTTTCACTGTGGAGATCAAATACAGGAGAATGGAGAATGATACATTTGAACTTGTCCCCAAAATGTTATCAAAAAAACCACCACATGATCCCCCATATATTACAAAGCCCCCTGCCTGGCACTGGGGACAGTTGGGAGACTGGACCTGGCAGCCTAGGGGTTCCCTGAGCCAATGGATGATAGGCAAGGGGCAGAATGGGGAGGATCCACAGGGCACTCTCCCTCTGAACAAAACACTTGGCACAGGACTGTCACAGTAACACCACCATGCACCGCAACCCCAAACATAGGCCAACTATTATCACACTCTTCTCCCTAAATAATCTCACACAACAATCCAGCCATGGCCCCCAAAGCTGCTGAGAGGTTAAATAGAACCTAGCCCCCCCGACTATCACAAATGGAAAATTCAGAGTCCTTTGGGGTATGTGAATCCACCAAGTCCACGAGTCCTGAACAGGGGCAATCAAAGCCAACACTAAAGGAAATATGGAAATAGGAATACAAAAATCAAAATGGGGCCTGACAGGCGTAAATAGAGACTTGTGCCGGACACAGGCAGCTCCCACTGATGCACCATAACCATACAGAATGGCCAACAGGGTCCATATAGACTTAGTCCAGTCCTCTCAGCCTCATTCTGACACGCAAGAAGATCGGACCCACAACCAATCCCAAATCCCAAACACTTGGAACACACAAATGCAGGACTCAACCCAAATCTCATCCATGCCCCAAATATAATAATTACTTACTACCGCATGATAAGGGGAGGGCGGTGATGGGGTATTTATCAGCTAGTCTTTAATAGGGGTCAAAGGGAAGATAACCATGCCTAATTGCTCCTGAGACAAGGCACCAAACGAGAGCAGATGCATGAAGGAGAACTTTCATATGGTCCCTGAATGGAAAAGCATTTCCAACTGGCAGGCATTGCATGGAATCGGGGGGTTGGAGAGGAAGATTGTAAAGTTCTAAAAATGTTAGATATCGATCAATAAGGTCATGTACTTGGGGGCAATATTGTGTAAGCATCTGTAGGCAAAAGTGGCCACTTGGAATTGTATCCTGGCTTCCAAAGGCAACCAATGTAAGCAATAGAGAATTGGAGTAGCAAGGACTCTGGACGGTGCCTTGGTTACTTCTTTAGCTAGAATCTTGCACTGTCTGGAGTTGGTGGATCAAGCATTTTGGCCCTCCCATGTGGCTGGCATTGGAATAGTCAAGCTCAGTGCCGATGACAACCATGAAAAATTTGCCAAGGTACTCTTCAGCTAAATAAGGATACATCTGCCAAAAGAGCCTAACAAAGTAGCTAGAGCTACTAATGAAGTATGTATCAAGGCCCATTGTATTTGTGAAATCTAACACCGCCTGATAGTCTTCACTTTCAGGGCCATGGGGAGATGTTGGGAATCTTCCTTTTTATGTTCATGATAGTCCCCAAGACGGAGGGTGCAGACCGCAACTTGTAGGCATTGGGATGGAACACCATGCACCAATCAGATGGATCCAAATACTAGCTTTGTAAGAAGATTGAAATCATCGTCCCTAATACAGGAACAAGGGGAGGAAAGAGGTTTTAGGTTGCCCTACAAATGTTTAAGAGTCCCTAAAATGGGGTATGGGACAAAAGATGAATGGGAGGGAGGGGGCCCTAAAACAGGATCATTATTGATGCAGAGTTTTGTCAAATTAGCCATAACTGGAAGACACAGCTATGCCAAACAGTGCTGAAAACAGGATCACTGGTTACTAGTAAAAGGCCAACTGTATTTGTATGGGTTATTGTGGGTTACTTCAAGTTAGGGACCACATGTAAACCAGAAATACTTTATAAAATCATTACAGCATGGATCAGCAAACATGGACTTTCTTGAAGGAAATCACGGACCCAACAAGATCATAATGACACTGGTCCTATATGAAGAGAGCCTTTACCTCTTGCTGTTATTCCGCTGTTTAGATGGTGTTTTGGGGGCATGAATAGGCTCCTTCAGAGCACCCTTCAAGTGTATGATTCGCTCCTGGATTACTTCCCGGATGTTTTTAATCCACTCCTGCTTGGCTTCAATACTCGATGCCTGAATTAAAAAAAAAAGAAACAAAGCCGGTGGTCATGGACTACGTACACTCGGCGAGAGCCATACAGAGAAACAGACCATACAGAGAAATACAAAGACATAGATCGAGCTTCCCCGCTGTGGCCGCGAAGCAATGGAACGCCCTCCCACCTGGGCTACGAGCAGAGGACTCCTACTCAGCCTTCCGCAAACCCTGAAAATTTGCCATTTGCCTAGCGGTCTGCCTTAAACCTGCCAGAGAACAGTGACTTGCTACCGCAATAATCTGTATTTTACCTTATCTGCATGTCGTGGGCGGGAGGACGCATTTATGCTGAAGCTTTTGTATCATGCAACAGGTTTGCAACAGTACCCCGATGCCTCAGGTTTAGGCGCTTTACAAATGTAAACATAAATAAATAATAAATAAGTGGTAAGCAAGCATCATTCCCCATCACACACACCATGGGCCAAGGATACTTTCTGTGGCATGGCATTTCGCATGGAAACACCCACTGCTGCCTGTTCCCATAAAATAAAGTAGTCCTTTAGTAAGGGAATGAGAGCCAAAGTCTAGGAGCAGACTTGGGTTATCAACATATAACAAGGGGAGATTGATCAATTATCCAAACCCTCATTGCACACCGAGACATGACGCTCTTTCCTGCCAACCCTCTGCCCTGGTACCTGTAGTATATGATGGGTAATATATAACGCACCTGTATACAAGTGTCATTCCCACCCTATTTCTCTTTCAATCATCACACACAATATGCCCCGATCTCCTGCGTTCTCTCACTTTCATCTCATCTGTTGTTGACCTCCTAGATATATCCATGGCTTCCCTGACCATATCTCCCACGTGGAAGGCAGAATGCCATTTTCTTCCTCTTCCCAGTCTTCCCTCCCAGAATGACACTCGGTGCATGCGTCCCAGATGCAACATCCTCTCCTCCCCACCGACACTTAGTAACTTTATATTTGCTTCCTTGTGCTCTCCTATGACCCCATATAGCGCTATCCCATTCTCCCAAGATCTCCGCATATTCTAGTCTCACCCCTCAATGATCTGGTATTCCCATTGCCTGCCTTTCCCAACGGTATTCTTACCTTTTTCTAGACCCAATATTGCCCCTTACACCTCTTGTCACCTGGCCACTAGTCTACTCTCAATAGATTGCCATTAAAAAATCCACTCCACCTCTCCTGCTTTTCCATTTCACCCATCACAGGAGTCCTACTTTTCTACCCGATGTTACTCTACAGCACCTCATGTTTCCCTGCGCTGGATCTTCTAGTTAGGAGTCGACCAATTACTTTTATGCATGGCATATTGGAGTGGGCGAATGGCTGTGCAGTTCTTTCCCTCCACCATAGTGTATTTTTCAGGATGGATTTCCCATTATCCCAATCCAATCGTCTGCAGTCTCTCTGGGTAAATATACGCCCAGAGAGGTTGGAAATTATAGCAAATAAAGGCACCAATCATTGGGCTTCAAATGTTCTGCACACCCATAATGGTCAGGTCAACCTGTGCTTTAGCTAATTAGGTGGCCAGACAGCCTTGGCTCATGTGCACAGCTGGCAGAAATTGGGGTGAAATGATACTTCATAGTGGAGAGGAATGTAGCATGGCATCCAATGCTTCTACTCCCCTGGCAACAATGCCACGGTCCTCTGCCCTGAATTTCTCCCTTTTACCCTTTCCAGACTATATAACGTTATCCCTGCCGCTCTACTCGTGTTGAACCTTCCTAGCATGCGCCACTACTGATCCTACACCCCATGCTACTTGCTACCCTAGCAAGGGCCAGATTTGCAGATTCTTGGCTCAATCCAGATAAGCCCTGGAACTGACATTTGCTACACAGTTGTCCATGACGTTTCCTCTCCCATATATACTCTACTCCAAACCTCTACACCTTTCGCCACATCCCCTTCCTCAAGTGGTCTCACCTCCAGCCATGCTATACTTCCACCCCCTTCTCATACCCATAGCAATCCTTATATCACTATGCCCTGCCTGTGGCCGCTCTACTTCCATCCATAGCACAGCCGTGCGGCTCAGCTAGCCCATGCTCATTCCAATCTTCTCTCCTAGACCCTGCACACTACACTGCTGGGACCTCTTCTCTACATTCTACGCCCACACCTTCCAAACCCTGAAACTCCAAACTCTGGATCTTTACATATCCAGACTCCACACCTGCACGCCCTGCCCCCCCCGCATTGTCCTCAGAGCTTAACTCCACCCTCACATTACCTCTGCCGACATTCCTGTGACCCAAAACCTTGTTTACTTTTGACCTATTTGTTTAAAGGGGGACCTCCGTGACATTGATAATGGATACTATCTTTGCATCCAGTACCTGGCAACATCAACGACCGATCATTGTGGCAACCCACGTGTCCTACCACAATGTTTTACTTTTTTTTTTATTATTGTGCATTTTTAGTTTAATTTACAAACCTTTGTGCACATGGATTACATGGTGATGGTAGTGGCCACATAGTTATGGTTAAGTTGCTGTTTCCATAGGAAGAGCACTTTTTGGGCAGCTTATAACTCCGCTCCCCCTGGACGAATCCTCACCAAACTTTGCAAAAAAAGTATATGGGCCACTCTGAATTTAAATTGTATAGTTTGGTGAGGGTTCGTCCAGGGGGAGCAGAGTTATAGGGGGGGTCCCAAAACGTCTTTTTTCCCCCCATAGACTGAATGGGGGAAAAACTTTGCGCACGGCTACAGGCCAAACCGCTGCACGGATTGTCATCATTTTTGCGGCAGGGGCTTGTTCCCCAAGGCGTGCTTTTGTAAATTGTGTGAGAAATCCTACTGTAGTTTCCTTTAAAATGATCAAAAAGTAGCACTCTAAGAATTAGTGATATCTATGTCCGCTCCGTGGACCCACTTCCCTGTTCGGTCAGTGGAGCATATTTCTATTGGCTAATCGATGCCATGCTGTACGGCAAGATGTTGCGCTTTCACCGATTGGTTCTGCCACAGCGTGAAGTGCGTAGCGTTCTTTTGATACGGCCGCCATGGTCATTTAGTTTTTGTGTTGTACGCCGAAATCCCAGCAAACAAACCCTTATGGGACACTGTGTGGAAAGGTAAGCATTACTTATATGCGGCAGTAGAAAGTGAAACAGTGCTTTATTCTTGTTAGCACTATCGTACCATGCAGTGAAACTTGGTAGGCAATGTACGACAAGTCCTTACTGCGTCTATGTAAGAAGCCACCACCAAAAGTACTGTGGTTACACTGGCGTCCTATATTTTGGAATCTGAGGGAGCCACCTGCACAGTTTCATAAACACAGCTCACCTGCACGTGGTCGGGAGTAACGATTCTCATGATTGACTGCTATGTTGTTGCAAAATGAGAATGTATTTGCGTTCGGAGTGAAGGTCAGTTCATTTTATTTCATTTTTTCAGTAGGCGCTCAGTATGGTCGCACATGTACCAGACCACATAAGGGTCAATTGTTTTTAACCTTGACGTATAGGGAACGGAGACAGAAAGAATGTAGGGAGTCGCAGTTTGTGAAACATTCCCTTTGATAAGTTATGCTTCAAAAAGGAAGCACATGAAATATAAGTTCCCGAGGACGTCTTCTTGCAACCAACAACTGTGCGACTGCGGAGGTCGAAATGGAGGCAGTACATATCATGTAAGCTTATTTTTCAGGCCTGTACATCAAACTGCCATTATTTACTTAGTGTGCAAAACAAAAAAAAAATTATTACTAGCAATGCATTTGCAAGTTTGTGTGCCGTTGAAATTTGAGATTGTACATTACCGCCGTCTGTACGATGTCACTTCAATTTCCACTATTACCCACGAAATGTATGTGGCATTGATATTTTTTTACCTATAATGCAGATTCTACATTGTCGCCGTTTGTTGAGAGTTAGTACATTTCCCCATATAACCTTATTTGTTTATAGAAATGTTATGTGTTAGACCTTACATTTCCGCAAAGCCTTCGTATTGATAGATCTTTTCTGTCCTTTTCCCCTCAGTTACTTCCTTCCGTATTGCGAATGTCATGGCTTGCAACGTCCGAGTGATGTTTTTTTTAATCGTCAAGTGCAGCTATTCGTCACCGGTTGTATGTGCGTCATCATTGAATGGGATGACCACATCGGACCTCTATGTCCGTACGCCGTTGTAACAGTACGAAGCAACATACCATCCTTTCTGGTGTCATAGTTCGCAGCCATTCACGTCGCCTTGTAAATCAATGGGACAGCAATACGCCTACTGTGTCAACGACGCATAATTTCAGTGTGCTTAAACACCAACGTCACCATTGCCACTAACATTATAAGTATCACAGCATACTTTCTGATGGACTACAACACAGCGATTGCCGCCGTCTTGTCAATGAATGGTAGAGGCAACCAATTACTCCGTCGCCCCTGCATAATGTGTGTGTGATAAAAACTGTGGCACCAACGCATGATGCTTGTGTGGGAAAACATCAACGTGACCGTCAAAATTAACCTTTTCATTGTGCAGCAGAGAAACAAACTGCCAATTTCTTTACAACTGAGAAAAGGACGATGATTTAGTGCTGTGCATTGTGAAATAAAAGTACCTTACCACTTTTCATATGTTAGTGTGTTTTTACCCATTTAATGTTCCCTTCACGATGTGCCATGCTATGCTGCAGGTTGTAGTATGTTCTTTAATAGGTGCCGAATCACGGTAGGTAAGTCTTTATGGAATCATTTGTTTATGCTGCCAAGGTACATTATCCAGAACGTTATTGCATACCACTTGCTTTGGCAACGTAAGGCTCAATGCCATCTACAATGCTTTTGTGCCGTTACGGTACTTTCTGTTATCCAGATGCCCCAATTACCAAGAGCAGTTCTCCATGAAGACGCTATGTTGTCATATATGCTATCTTTCTAAAAGTGGAAAAATGAGATGTTATTTGTGATGTCATCTTTGATGTCCTGGGTGTTAGTCTTAGCAATGCACGTAGATGGTGCGAGTTATGGTTGCTTAGCTTACTATAATGGAGGAATGTGCAGTGGTGTTAGGTTGCACTGTGAAGTGTAACATTCCTTTAGTGAAATATTTGTATTGAATGTACATATATATGTATGGCAGGGAAGGTAAAGAAAGGTGCTAAACAAGTGACGTCGTCATTGATGTCATCATTGACATTTGAGAAGACATCTTTCATGGTCTGGGTGTTAGTGTTAGCAGTGCACAGGGGTGGTGCGAGTTATGGTTGCTTAGCTGACATAAAACAAAGGGGCTAAAGATGTGATGCCGTCGGTGATGGCATCAACGACATGTGTGATGGCATCTTTCATGTCCGGGGTGGTAGTGGTAGCAGTCGAGAGTGCTGATGGGAAAAATGGGTGCTTAGCCTACCATAACTCCCAAATTTCAGGGGTTTTTAGATTTTACTTGTAATCATAACGTCCTTTTTACAAAGTTTTTGTACACAATGGCATAGGTTATTAATAGGGCAACTTAACCATAACGTCCCCTTAACAAAGTTTATTTTGTGTGTATATATATATATACATTGTATAAAAGAACAAGATTAGTAAAAATCATAGCTGAAGCTATAACAATCCATTTCCAAAATATCCAAATGTACAATCCAAAAAATATACAAAATATCCAAAGAAATATCCACTATTTCTCAAATGGTTTCCTCCACCCTGCATATCGTTCCCGGGCTATCCCGGGGGAAACACGATGCCCCTGAGCTTACATGCCATTCTCTGACCTTCCCAAGGTCTTCCTTGCATGCCATCATTGGTAGCAAGGTAGCCCTGCTACATTATTAATGCCATGGGCATTATGGATCTTTAGGTGGTACATCCCTGGCCTTGTTTGGTAGCAGAGTACCCCCAAGTCTTCAGAACTTGACTATGTGTGCCATCCACGACGTTTGACCTCTGCCAATCAAGCTACCGGTGCCACGGAAGCCCCAATGTAACAGCACTTCACTTGAGGCCTTTTGTCATGGCAGCTGATTGGAAGCACCAGGACATAAAATGGCCTCCTTACCCCCTCTCCAATCTCACACACCCAACATCCTTTGCTCGTTGTGCCCTTCATGTCTTACTCCTGCACCTAGTTCCTATGCACCCTACATACCTGGCTCTACCTTTCCATCCTTTTACTCTTCTTGTTATCATTTCACAGCACCCTATTTTTTTGACAACTCCACCTCCTTTGCTCTTCTACCTCTCACCTACTTCACTTTTTTCCAGCAATCGCTTATTGGCACTAGAAACCTCATCTGCCTTTCCCCAAGCCATTCCACCATTTCTAATCTCGCTCTGCCTCTTTCACTCCCAACCCCTCCTGACTGTTCCCCCTGGTGTTGACATCTCCTTCTTACCCCTTTCTCTAGTCTCCTCTCTCCTCTTGTACTGGCAAACTTGTCACTCTTTCTTTAACCCCGTTTCCTTCTATCCTTTACCCCCCCACCTTTACACTTTTCTCTCTCGTAAACATGCCTTCTTTTTTGTGACATCTTTCCAACTCTTCTATCCCATGTTGCAAAGAATCCCCAGCACTCTGATTTCATCCAATCCACCCAACAAACTCCCTCTGCAGATAAAATTAGATCTGGTTTCAAGGTTGCAGAACCCTCAGAAAAAAAGCACTCACTTTTAGCACAGTTTTGTTGTCGGAGGATGGCGTCCGGCCAGACCAGAGAGCAAACTTGCAAGGGTCTCCTTCCACGTGCTCCGTCACACCGAGCTCCGAGGTCTAAGGAAAGAAGCCATACACTGTGAGTCTGAGAGACACCCTTTAAATAGAACAGAAAGGTAGTCATTATGTTAAGCAACGCTTAACCTCACAGCTGTGAAATGTAGCCACGCGTATTCTGCTGTGGAGAACCAACACCAAGGCCTGTCTGTACTGGGACCAAACACTCATCTGCGGACAGGGGTGCGGTGCTAGCGGGGAATGGAGTGCGCTACAGCTATAACATTCGGGAGACCAAGGATCTAGTGAGCATCAGAACCTTTGAGAATTCGAGAGTCCGTAAGAATGAATGAATTAAACAAACTAGCACACACAATACCTGCAATTAGACAGTTAAGACCTGCAAAACAGTATGGCAGCCAGCCAGCCACGAGATGCTCCAGAACAATGTATTAAAAACATGTATTGTGGCAGAAGCATTGCGACTAGGACACAATACACAACACACGAACTGTATGGAGATGAGACAAAACTACAGATACGAGAATGTGATGGGGAGTGGGCAGGCAAAGAGCATGTCAGTAGAAAAGGACTAGACAGGGCACTGTGCAGCTTCTATTTATATATTTATTTTTACACATTTTCAATTAGGCGCAGAGTGGGATGAGAACTAAATGCTCGGGTGCAAGGTATGTCACTGTAGCTAATTTGTCATTGGCATTGATTTGTCATATGGCATTGTAGCTAATTTTACGTTGGCACTGATATGCCATATGGCGCTGTAGCTAGGACATTGTAGCTAATTTGTCATTGGCATTGATATGCCATATGGCATTGTAGCTAATTTTACGTTGGCATTGATATGCCACATGGCGCTGTAGCTAGGACATTGTAGCTAATTTGTCATTGGCATTGATATGCCATTGTAGCTAATTTTACGTTGGCATTGATATGCCATATGGCGCTGTAGCTAGGACATTGTAGCTAATTTGTCAGCCATGGGACTGGAGTTCTAATCATGACTTCTCACTCACATTCTGCTTCTCACACGACCATGGCCGGCCTTAGGGGCAGCAGTGCCCTGGGCGAATTGGCGCCC
This sequence comes from Ambystoma mexicanum, assembly GCF_040938575.1. Taxonomy (NCBI): domain Eukaryota; kingdom Metazoa; phylum Chordata; class Amphibia; order Caudata; family Ambystomatidae; genus Ambystoma; species Ambystoma mexicanum. The sequence goes on from NC_090931.1 coordinate 1,300,896,924, forward strand.
CCGTTCCCCCACGTGCCTTTGGTCAAAGGGGGCGGGGCCAGAAGGTGCCACTTTTTTTTAACCTCATCGCTCTGGCGAGGAGGTAATGATATGAATAGGGTGCATTAGTACCCTATTATTGTTAAACGCGCTCCGCCGCAGCGGGCGCATCCAACAGAAACAGCGTGCCTTCTCCCACCACGCCAGCTCGGGGGAGCACTTGAAAGACCCCCCCCTGAGCTAGCGCGGCAGGGGCTAATGGTCCCCTGGTGGGCGTGGCACCTGGGCTGTCACCCGGCTCGCCCCCCCCTAAGGCTGGGCCTGCACACCACCTCATTCTACCCTCGGCCTCTGTCTGTTATCTGCGCGGCAGTCTCAGAATGACTACTCAGGGACTTGCCTGCAGTCCCATAAACAGACACTGCAACTATCTTCAGACTAGATGTTTGGGAGGAATGCCTGAGCGCTCTCTCAGGCCCCTTGCACGTGCAACACTGGTCTATCACTAACCTACAATTCTTCCAAACTATTTTAAAATCCCAATGTGTACATCTTATCTGAACACAATGTTCAGTGTTACATCTTACTTAAGGAAACTCCATATATAGGGCATTAACATGCATCCACATCATCCCACTCCCCACCTAACCCGCTCCCTTCCCTCCCTGCATGTGCAACCTCCCTCCCCCGCTTTCCCTCCATCCTTCTCCGCTCTGGTTTTCCTTCCAGGAGACTCTAGTCTGGGTTCCCCTCGTGAGGGCAGAATAAGCCACAGACAACGTCTGCTGCTTTAAAAACTATGCCTGTGATTCCGCGCAGTAAAAAAACATAGTAGCAGAACATATGTTAAAATAATGTTCTAAAATAATGAATTGCTCAACTAAGAGGCTTTGGTCTCGTGGATCGGAATACGCCTGGCACCGCAAGCTCCAATGGTGCATGTTGCAGCTTAGCGCAGAGTGACTAGCCATGTAATGTCTTCTTGTCCATATACACACCGACCTAAATACTAGGGCTCGGCTTCCTCAATCACAGAGCCGCCTGCCTTTTGACTGCTGGCATTAATGCTGCCGTATATATATATATATATATATATATATATATATATATATATATATATATATACACATACATACATACATACACACACACACACACACACACACACACACACACGCACACACACGCACGCACGCACGCACGCACGCGCCTGTCCTTCAGAAGGACCTACCAGTAGCTTGTTCTTGTAAACATATTTCGTATGCCCGGAAGAGTCTTTGATCTCTTTACTGAACACCAGGGAGATTTCAAAGAGGAAGAGATGCCGGTCTCGCCCTTTTCGAATCAGAGACTTGGGGTCCCAGACTTGAAAGGAGTCCTGGAGGATCAGCTCTCCCTGGACATCAAAGTTGTCATCAAACCCTGAAATAAAAAGATGAAACAGTGAGCAGAGTTTGAAATCTTCACCAGAAACTTTATGGAACACCAGTTCTCCAGGTAACCTGCAGAGGGCCCTCTTTGCACTTGCGGGTGACAACCACAGCCCTCGGTTGCAGGTTCCCAGACAGAAAATTGTCAAGTACAGAACTTTTTTGAAGAACTTTGTGAGAAAGGAATAAGCTCTCTGAAACAGCCCCTTCTAATCAAGCAGCACTATTTAACCAGATGCATTAATTTATTCACAGACACATATACTAAGACAAGATGCAATACTCTGTGGTTACCACTAGATGTTGGACTATATGCACATCATGTGATTCTAAGCAGATTAACAAGCATCAGAAACTATGATTCCATATGATACAAAATATTGTTTTTTTCCCCCCTTTACATAAACCCCCAGGCCCGAGTGTCACCACCACAAACCACGCATAACTCTGCTCTCTGGTATGACCACCCTGCATTGATCAACACCTCAGGTTTCACTTCGGCCTCCCACTCTATCCCACAAACACCCTGCACCCAGGGGTGCACAACTGGTTTTTCTGGAGGGCCAGATGTAATTTGCAAACTTTCTGTGGTTGCCCGAAATGTGGTCCTGCAGGCTTTAAGCGCCATCAACATGTCAAAATTAAGTGAGAGAAAAGGCGCCTTCTGAATTATACTTAACTTTACTGTTCTATTGCTTAATGGACTGAGAAAGTCCTGACATATCTCATAGGAACATAATGACATTTGTTAGAGGAAAGAACCTTGGTTAACAAAATAACCAGGCCAGCCTGAAGTGTACCGTTTGCCCAACTGCTGTGTTATATTTTGGGAGGCTTTTAAAAGAAAAACAATGACATTGCAGTTTCACTTATCTAATACCATGTTCCATGTTCACCGTCATGCTGTATCATAACTACAATACCAAAAATAAAATGCAATCATATGAAGAAAAACACAATCTATATTGAGTTTGAGCTGCTGTCCCTTTAAAAAGTGAGAAGCGTGTGCATGGAGATTTTAGAAATGTTTTTAAAAGCCACTGCAATGTAAGAAATTGGCAATTTATGCAAGTCAAGTTTGCAACCACTTTTTGGCCCCAATTCAAGGCCTCATTTATTTTACACATTAAGCAATGGCTACATTGAAGGAATATTTGTGTTTCACTTGGTCTGGCTATTTTGTGCTCCCAGATGCATTGTATAATTAAGTTGTCTGCCTCTTATTTCTGCGATGCTTTGTTTAGTCCGGAAATGACTAGAAAAGGGCTGCACCTTGTTCTCAAACTCCTCTGCCCTGGAGGGCCATGAAGCATGAAAGGAAGGGCCACATTTGGCCCCGGGCCCCATTTTGTGAACCCTTGTCCTAACCGCTCCCCTTTCCTTGCAGTGGCGCATGCAACAAGGCTTTCAGAACGGCAGTGGTGCGCTCTGTGCGTCTTCTTGACTGTGCACGGCATATGTCCAGTGTTGGAGAACAAAGATGCGCTACCAAGATCCACCCTGATCACGGGGATAAAAACCAGTGCTGATCAGAGAACATCAATCAGCCTTCTCAACAAGCTTTTGGTTACAACCCCTTCCGGTCTGTAGGCGCTCAGTAGTTAAGGGGCTTTTCTCACAGAGGACATTTACCAATACATGATTTAAATGTTAGAGGGAGGTGGAGCTCTTACTAGCATTTATAGGTTGGCTGAAAGGGATTGGCTCACCTTGATGTTTCCTTGACTGCCCATAATGGATTAATTCCCATGCCATCATGGAGAGAAGATCCTTGATAGCCGATTGGCAATCTCAAGCAGTTTGGAACGCTGATGGCATCCCTTAACTGCCTTTCATCTGGCACAATTTACCAGCAGGTCCTGTTTACTTCAGGTTCCTTTCCTAGAGGCCTACCTGGCAGGAAAAAGAATTGCCAACGAGTGAAGATTCACGTCAGAAAATGTCTAGGTGTGAAAGACACAGCGCGGGAATGATTTCAAGCAAACACATTGGGGGTGCAGCCAACTTAACAGCGCTGTAAATCCCCAGACATGCTTCATTCGGGGTGCATGTGCCATCCTGTTAATAGCAGCAGGCAGGGCTTCATTTCAATTCTAGACTTCTTGCTCATACTTATCTAGGGGACTCTTTGAAACAATCTTGCCTAAGCCCGGAGATGCCCCAATGCCATTCTGCGTCAGTGCACCTCCAACAGCGCACGGTATTCTGGCAAGGGAGTAGCGTCTCCTGAATAGATGCGTGAATTACCGGCATGACACTTCCTTTTCTCCGACAAGGACAACGTCCATAAGAGCAGATCAACAGGAATCCCGAGAGAGAGAGAGAGAGAGAGAGAGAGAGAAAGAGAGAAAGAGAGAAAGAGAGAAAGAGAGAAAGAGAGAAAGAGAGAAAGAGAGAGAGAAAGAGAGAGAGAGAGAGAGAGAGAGAGAGAGAGAGAGAGAGAGAGAGAGAGAGAGAGAGATAGGTGCAGGCTGAAACGCTTTTCTGGATTCCTCAACAGATGTACGCCAGTAAAAGGCTCAATGAAGTGGAGATTTGGTGGGACAGAGAATGACGAAGTCAATTTGGAAGTTAAAGACACAGTCCATACAGCACGAGCTGTGGTAAAGGCAAAGCTAATTCTCCAGCCTATATCAAGGCAGGGGAAGAAGAATCCTTGAACTGTGTTTTCTAGGCCATCTTCAAAGCAGGACTGGGAGGACAGATTGGTCTTAGAGAATAAGGTTCTACTAGTGCTACTTCGATGCAGTATATAGTCGATACATCGTTGGGATAGATTCAGTTCAAGGCCTGGATAATATAAGGAGTCAGTCTCCCAGAGCTATCGTGGACAATCAGCATCGTCTAAGGAAGGGGATCAGTCTAAAAAGGATCCAACCTCCCTTCATGTCCAGCAATTCTTAGATACTCTGAGAATGGGGGAACTTAATTAATCTCCTCCTGGCACCTCACACAGGTAATGAGGAAGCTTGGGGAGTAGGCTGGGAGAGGATAGTCAGGGAAATCAATAGTAATTATTTAGTTTGGGCACTGTCGGGGAGTGTATACTTAGGTTGCAAAGATGACCCAACTGCACCGTTTATTTCTGAAGGGGCTCTGCCTTAATGCAGAGGATTTAATAGATGGGCAAACTCACCTTATATAAGGTTAGAGAATAAATCTCTAATCAAAATCATATATTTCATATTGTATGCCCAAATATTATAAACTTTTTTTCAATTCCACAATTACAAAATAGAGTAATTTGTTTTATTAGTCATATACTTGTATAGACGTTCATAATACATTATCACAGTGCTTGAACTTCAGTACATCGCTGCAAATCCATACATTTCATAGTTTCACTGCCAAGACGTATTTCAATCCTTAGGAACTTATTCGGGGCTTATTTCCTTAGTGTATGTCCTGTTTGATTCCTCTGACTCCAATTCTAAGACCTTTAGGCTGTATCAGTTCTGCACTCCACCATCCTTATATCTTTCTTTTACTTCAATTAATCAGAACACTTGGGTATTTATATGGCAATGGTGTTCTCTTGGTTTTAGTTGAGCGCCACCAACCTATTCAGCGCTGTATTTTTAGGATTATGAACCTATATAAAACTATATATAATTAAACAAATGGCTGAATATGTTATAATTGTGTAATTGAAAAAACGTGAAGAATATTCGGGTGCCCTTTAAAAAGCAATCAATAAGTAAGTTACTTAGCTTGTTCTCTTCTTTTTTTTCCACTCTGTAGACAGCTGAGAGAGGGGTTCTGTGTTTCTTATCCACTCCCCCAACCCCCAGTTGTTTCACCTTCAGCTGAGAATTAAGCTAGTTGCCAGCTACATGTCCCTAAGGGGTTCCGTGGGATTCTGCAGCTCTTATAGTTTTGATTAGTTGGGATTTGACACAATCCCACCAGGGACAGCGCCAGCAGAGAGGCGCGCTCTCTCTGGGTAAACTACCACATTTCTGTTACGGTTCCACAATCCCGTACTTTTGTCAGGCAGCCGCGATTGTATAGGCTACGATCTGCATGACGTGGAAACTGGCGCATGGCTGCCCCGTTCCTTCGGTGTTGGAGACTGCCATGGAAACGAGCTGCAGTAAAGTTCAATGTCCCGAAACCCGTTGCCATGACCATCGCATTGATGGAGTCAAGTTATCAGGTCAGCTGACAGCTGCCGCAGGCTCCGCCTCTCGCAGCTGCATAAAGTTGTTGCAGTTTTAACGTTCGCTGCTTCCGATTGCAGCTACTTGCCTATACTTTGTTTCCGTGTACCGAACTTCTTGCTGCCAACTTTCGCCCGCTGCTCGGACTGCCCCTACCTCTGGTCCCTGTGCTTTAAAGATTCCTTGTTGCCAAATTCTGCCCGCTGCTCGGACTGCCTTTGCCTCTGGTCCTCACCTGTTTCGCTCCATTTGTAATACACAAACATTTCTGGATTTGCAAGCTCCACTCCGTTTTAGACCGCAGCTACGGTCTGCCTGCTGTTATGCCAGCACCCATGACAGGACCTTGCACCTTCCTCTACCATCTGTTGTGGTAATCCTTGCACCTCTTGAAAGTAGTACACTTCCAGGACGCTCTGCTGCCATCATTCAGTGCACCATCCCGAATCTAGTGCATCTCTCATGCCGCCCGGGTCCAGATTTCCCTACTAGCCTTCCTTGTTATTTTGTTATCCTTTTCGTTGATATTTGGAGTTCCATTGCCACAGTTCCTCTGCGACTTCCTTCTGTTTCCAAAACAAACCAATAAGAAAGCAGTTTCATCTATACCCACGCTATTACATCCAATTGTATAGTCAGGTAATATAACTCTTAATGTTTTCTAGGACCTAGGCGAATAGAGTACTACGGCCACACCTCCCAGATACTTTGGAACGCTCTACAGAGCTTTGCAAGGTGAAAAACGATCACATACAAACCGTTTTTAGTCTTGGCCTGAATTGATACTTGCCATCATATTTTTCTTGCAGCTTGGTTTCGTGGCGGTATGTTCTCTCCACTCTTTTATGTGATCTGTTCCTCTGGCAAATTTTCCTGTTACGTCAGAGGGGTAGATCATAGAAAAGAGTTCTCTCGAGCAAGGAGGCCTGGGTTAAGGAATAACCCAGGCTCTTCAATCAAGTCGGTTTCAACCAGGGATACATCACTCTCCTGCCGATCTTCAGTCGACCTCTCCAGAGAAATTGGCTCAGTGAGTAACAATTTGAGTTGCCAGCTTTCAGATCCACAGGCACAGACTTCTCAAAGGCTTGACCCGTAAACTCTGGAACAGGAAACCCATCTCCTCACACTCCCCTCCTTCAGAAAGAACCTCAATAGAACATTCCACATTGTATCCTCCTCCGTAAGGTCCAGTATCTTCCTCTATCTGGTAAGGAACTACTCGAAGTGATGACTAAGCGCGAAGTGTGCATGTTGCAGAGAGGGCACATGCATACGTCTTTATAACAGGCCTAGAAGGCTGCAGAGATGTTATATATCACTATAAACAACAAGCCCTTCAGCTGTTTGCTAATGTCTCCAAAGCCCCTGAAAGTCACTGAAAGTGTAACATTAGGCTCACTGTCATGTCATAATTATTGTTAGATAAACAAAAGAAGGCATTTTCACAAAAAGCAAGGCAGGACCCAAAAACGCCCCACTCCCAACCTACTTTGACCTACACTGATTGCCAAGTCAGTAGCTACTGTCTGCACTATCGCTTCCTGGTTTTGAGACTTTCGGACCCATACACTTGTTTAACCCCTCTCCTCCTTAATTACCAGAACTAATATTAACACCCAGGCCACTGCAACCACTGAAGTACTTACTGTTGCTACTCCTACCAGCAGTACCAGGGATATATCTATTATTTGTGGCATGATTGGTAATACCATAAGTAATATGCATAGTAAAATTACTACTTGTACTACTGTCAGGGTGGTCAAGGAGGTCATCCAGGTCATCAGAGGCTGTAGGTCACCATTATTACGAGGGATTTACGTTGACCACACCATAACTGGGGCAGTGTTGCAAACCCATATGGATTGAATGGAGTCAATTATGGATGGGATATGTTACTTTTAGTGTTACAATCATTTAGAATGTAAGCATACAAGATCTTCATGTGCGTAGAAGATACAATATTAAAATTGCAAATGCAACAAAAACACAATCCACACAATGGGGTGCTCTGCTCCACGGTTAGCTGTTTTCTAAGTAGCAGGGATATTCTTGATGGAAAGAAGAATAAGTTACATAGTCAGAAGGTCAGCGTACAAACAGGGCAAGTTTCACTGTCCCGCAAGGGAACAGATGTTTTCTCGCCCTTCGTATTAAAATCTTTAGAGGTGGTTAGTCATTTGTTTGGATATATGAAACATAAGGCCAGAGTATCAGATGGTTAACTGTTATTTCAGGTCTTCAGAGGCTGTAGGTGCCCTTATAAATTATGTCTTTTAGAGGCAACAGGTGTCTGGGGAAGTGAGATCGCAATCAGTAGTTCAAAGACAAACCTGTTTATGCAGACCTTCCTCTTTTTGCTAAAATAGATAAGCAGACCATGTGCAATCACACGTAAAGTTAAAGGCCTTAGGCCAGTTGTTGCTAGCAATGAATTATATTTTCAATACCAATATTGAACCCATATACTGACGTCATGGCCTACTATGGACACATTCCAAGAAGAGGAGTGTTTTGAATAGGATCTGAAGACGATAATCAAGATAAGACTGGCCAATGGAAAATGGAAGAAATAGCAAAAGGTGGGGGTTTCTCTGAAGAGGTTTTTCCAATCATATTTGGAGGTGGGTTGTAATAAAGTATATCTGGGAGTGTTTAAAATTGTTGCAAATAGTATTTAAGATTCCAACTGATGATGTATTGTTGAGACTTGGGTTAGTTTGGTCCTGCAAGACCATCTAACCACTCTATGAAGCTTTGTACAATACACTTGCTTTATGTACAACTGTGTACTCGCTTCTTAAGTGGTGGGTCTGTTTTGGGTTAAGGTGATTAAAGGCCCATCCCCACACTACTACTGCAACTAGTACTAATGAGATTAATACTACTCAGTCTACAGACATACACACACACACACACACACACTACTACAACCAGTATACTGATAGCACTAATACAACTACTGACGCTTCTACTGGTAGAATTACTTTTAATAGTACTGGAAGTACTTCTATTGCAAACTGCTGGTACTGCTATGAATAATATTAGCTTTACTATGTGTAGTAGTATTAGTAGTATTTGTAGCATTGGTGAGGTGAAACCAGTAGCATAAGTCTCACTACAATTTTAATAGGTACTACAGTTATTGCTAGGAGTATGAATGGTATTCTTACTACTGAGTTTTACAATTATAACATTACTACTAGCATAAAAGATATCACAGCTAGTTACTATTGCTACTGAAAATACTGCTGTATTACTACCATTGGTACTACTGGTGCAAATCCTACTACTCTTAACAGGACTACCACAGCTGTATATGATTGTCTGATCTTTGATATTTGCCAATGCGTTCAACCCGCCATAAGCAAAGAAAGGCGATGAGCATCAGAAAACACAAGATCAGTAGCATGGACCTTCTTCGTGGATGGCCGAATAATACAAACTTCAAATGAGCTGAATCTCCAGAACATTACAAAAGCAGGACAGAAAATGGAAAGCATTACTTTGTAACCCCTTTCTTGTCTATCACAATATGTTTACATGCCGGCATTACACCCCACAACCTGTTGTGCTTCTATAACCCAACGAGTACAAATCAGCCAAAAATATTACCCTCATAAAAACACTTTACACACTTTCATAGGAGCTTGGTGTGTTTGTTCTATAACCTTTAGCTGACCCCTTTTTTTATTATTTTTATTGTGTTCTAGCCGATTAATCGAATTTTCACAGTACAATGAAGAAACAAGAAAATAAAGTCTCAGGATAAAACAAAAAAATTATAGTATCCACTACTATAAAATTACACAACACAACCATCTTTTCAGATCGGGAAAATTAAAGACCAATTCATGTACTACAGAACAACTTTTCTTCCATGTCGCTGCCCAGATTAAAAACCCACTCTTAAAATGAAACAATTAAAAACATTTCTTCTCTGTTAATTTGTGCTGCATTCGAAAAAAACTAGCTGTACCCGGTGAACGAGGGAATAGTTTCTTACCTGTAACTCCATTTCTCCAGCATTGGTATCTTTCATGGATTCACATGCTTTGAATATTCCCCGTCGTCAGGCTGGGAATCCCCGGTACATTATATAGACCCTTTCCCGTAGGAAAACTTTTTCGACGCTTATGCGTCCTATCCACCTCGTTTTGTATCATGCGTGCCCGTGCCGTCAGGACGTCATGATATAAATACAGGCCCCGCCCCCGCGCTCCCTCAGATTTCGGCCCCCAAAGTAGTGGGGGAACCGGTTTGCATGATCAGGGGAGGCAGGTGGGCGCATGTGAATCCATGAAAGATACCAATGCTGGAGAAATGGAGTTACAGGTAAGAAACTATTCCCTTCTCCAGCATTGGATCTTTCATGGATTCACATGCTTTGAATAGATTACATAGCAGTACTACCCCCAAGAGGAGGTGTGCATGCAAACCCCTATACATTCTTCGCAAAAGGCCGTTCCCTAAGATTATGTATACATCAGTAATAGTTTACATAGGGAAAAACGGACCACATACAGTCATAAATTCCACAGGATGCCACCCCGCAGCCGGGGCTTACCTTACTGGAATAGGTGTCGAAGCACCGCCTGTCCCATCCGGGTGTCTTCGGCATGTTGCTGCGACAGGCAGTAATGGCGGGTAAAGGTGTGTGTAGTCGCCCAGGTAGCCGCCATGCAGATGTCCCCTAGAGGGACTCCGGCCCACAGTGCCGTCGACGATGCCGCTGCTCTAGTTGAATGAGCTCTTGGCCGTCGTAGAAGAGGCTTCCCTGCCTTGGAATGGCAGTACGAGATGGTAGATGACACCCATCTTGAAAGTCCTTGCTTTGAAATGGCTTTTCCTCTAGCACCCAACCCATAGGCCACAAACAGCTGTCTCGTTTCTCTGAACGGTTGCGTACGATGAAGATAAAACTTGAGAGCCCTTTTTACATCCAATGTGTGTAGCATGCGCTCCGCTCCCGAGCATGGCTCCGGAAAAAACGTAGGCAACACGATAGAAGAGTGTTTATGAAACACCGAAGGAGCTTTTGGTATGAACTGTGGGTTAGTGGCTAGGACTACCTTGGTCTTGAAAAATCGTAAGTATGGTGGGTCCACCATTAGAGCCTGAACTTCTGAGATACGTCGGGCTGAAGTGATGGCCACCAGGAAGGCCAATTTCCACGACAGAAACTTCAGAGACGATGATGACATTGGCTCAAACGGAGGTTTCATAAGAGACGTTAAGATCAGATTGAGGCTCCACTCCGGTGGAAATTTCTTCTCTGGAGGGAAACTCCGAAAGAGGCCTTTAAGGAAGTGCTTAATCAGGCGGTCGCTGAACAATGGTGCCGAGTGCCGTCGACGAGTAAACCTGGAAATGGCTGCTAGGTGTACTTTTATTGACGACACCGACAGGCCCATTTGAGCTAATAACAGCAAGTATGGAAGGAGCTGTTCCGGCCTAATCGATTGCGGGGCCAAACCTGGTTGATCCTCACACCATTGACAGAACCTTTTCCATTTGTACGCGTATGAGGCGTTTGTGGAAGGTGCTCTTGCCGCTTGCAGGATACGTCGACAGTCCTCCGGAATCGTTAGCCGACCAAATTCGGCGAAGTCAGGAGCCAGGCCGTCAACTTGAGGCTGTCCGGGTCGTGATGCCAAACGACACCCTCCTGTCGAGACAGAAGGTCGGGGGTCTTCTGGAATCTCATCGGTTCCGCCGCCGCTAAGTGTAGTAGGTCTGAAAACCACACTTGTCTGGCCCAGTATGGGGCCACCAGAATTACCCGACATGGGTACCTGAGGATCCATTGCAACGTCCTCCTGACAAGGGGAAAAGGAGGAAATGCGTACAGGAATTTGTTCGTCCATGGGAATGAGAACGCATCCCCCAGTGAGCCCTGCTGAGGCCATCTGCTTGCGTACTGATGGCATTTCTTGTTGTTCTTCGTTGCAAACAGGTCTATGGAAGGGTGTCCCCATTCCTTGAATACTTGTTGAAGTTGTTGGTCGTTCAGCACCCATTCGTGAACTTCGTTCATTTCTCTGCTGAGGGCATCGGCTTCCACGTTTTTCACTCCTGGTAGGTGAAATGCTAAGATTTGTATGTTGTGTTGAAGGGCCCAATGCCAGATTTTCTGTGCCTCTGTCGATAGGGACCTGGAACGTGTCCCTCCTTGTTTCCTCAAGTAGAACATCGTAGTGGTGTTGTCCGTCATGACACGCACCACCGAGTCCCTCAGTTGCGGAAGAAAAGACTTCAGAGCCCATCGCACTGCTCTCAGTTCTAGCAGGTTGATATGCAGGGAGGACTCCTGCAAAGACCACTGGCCTTGTACCTGTAACATATCCAGATGAGCTCCCCATCCGCTCAGCGATGCATCCGTCACCACCGTCTTTTGGAACTCTGGTTCCAGTAGAGGCATCCCTCTCGTTAGGTGAGTAGACACTTTCCACCAGCCGAGTGCTTGAACTAGTTGTTCGTCGACGACCAGTCTGTCGGACCAGCGACCTCTGCTCTGTGCCCAACGGTCCGCTAGAAATTCCTGGCAAGGCCTCATAAACAGACGGCAGTTGTTTATTAACGGAATGCAGGACGACATGGTCCCTAGCAGGGACATGTACTTGCGCACAGAGACTCTGGTACCGCCGCTCCATTCCGACGCCTTGTTTTGAAGTTTCTGAATTCTTTCGCTGGATGGTTTCACCAGGCTTGTGTGCGTATGAAACTCCGCTCCTAGAAAGACCAAGGTCCTCGAAGGCTCTACTGAGGACTTGTTGAAGTTTATTGCGAAGCCCAGTTCCTGTAAGATGGACATTGTGGCTCGTAGACTGTCTCGTGTTTGTTCCTTGGATGACCCTCTGATTAGCCAGTCGTCTAGATATGGATAGACATGATGACCATCCTTCCTTAAATGGGCCGCTATAGGGGCCAAGCACTTGGTGAACGTCCTGGGGGAGGACTTGAGCCCGAACGGGAGGACCTTGAACTGAAAATGCTTTCTCCCGACGACGAATCTTAAATATCTCCTGTGTCGTGGGCGTATTGGGATGTGAAAATAAGCATCCTGAAGGTCTAGTGAAGAGAGATAGTCCATGGGTTGCACCGATCTGATAACCTCTTGGAGTTTTAGCATTTTGAATTTTTGGCTCTTTAGCCACTTGTTGAGTACCCTCAGGTCGAGAATGGGCCTCCATTTGCCGTTTGGCTTTTTGACAACAAAGAACCTGGAATAAACTCCTTGGCCTTCCTGTGCCACAGGAACTCTCTCTACCGCCCCTTTTCGCAACATAAGCTCCGCCTCTTGTCGTAGGATTTGGAGGTGGGGCTGTGTCGAGAATAAAGGAGGAAGACGCGGAGGCTTGTCTTTGAATTGCAGCGCATGACCCATGCGAATCGTGTCTAGGACCCATCGATCTTTGGTGATGCATTTCCATCGGTCGAAGTGATGAGAGACTCGACCCCCCAGGACGTTCCGAAGGCCGTCATTGGTTGCTGGTTTGCTTGTTCTTCGTTGACGACGGACCTGAGCCTCGCCGTCTGGAGGCTTGATAGTCCCTGCTTCCACGTGCCGACTGGGACGCTCGTCTGAACCCTTGTGAAGAGTACGAGGGCCTGTTAAATCCACGGTCCCTCGAGGCTCCAAAGCGGGAGTTTCCAGAAGCACCTCTGAAAGGGCGAAAAGAGCGAAAATTTCTACCCGTTTGAAGGGCGCCGAGGGACCTAGCAGTATCCGTGTCTTCTTTCATCCCTTTCAGCGCTTCATCAACCTTTTCGCCAAACAGGTGCTCCCCTTCGCATGGCATGTCCAGGACTTTGTACTGTACTTCAGGACGGAAAGTAGTACATTTGAGCCACGCTTGTCGACGAAGCACTACTCCATGGTTGATTTGTTTGAAACCAGACTCTGCTAGGTCCACTGCGATATTAATAGCGTGGTTCGAGGCCTCCTCGCCGTCCCGCACCAGTAACATAGCTGCTTTTCGGTGTTCGTCTGGCAGGTGTTCTAGGATAGGGGCTAATTTGTGCCACATTTCCCTATCATATCGTGACACGATCGCTAAGGAATTGGCTGCTCTTACTGTCGTCGCTCCGACCGAGAGCACCTTCTTTCCAAATGCGTCCTGCCTCCTAGCCTCGCTTTCCGGTGGCGTTGAACATTTTTGCTGGACCCTGGCCTTCCTAGCTGCTGCCGCCGACACCACCGAGTCAGACAAAGGCTGTGATGTTAGACATTTTGGAGTGGACTCCGGAGCTTTAAACTTTTTCTCGATCCGTCCCTTTATGGCTGGTTCCGAGAACGGATGGCGCATCGTTTTGAGACCTTCTTGCCACACGTGGTCAAGGATTGGGATGGCAAATACCGATTTTCTCCTTTGACCCATATGGTCAAAAAGGAAACAGTCTTTCCTCTGCTCCTCAGGAATCAAGCCGAATTCGGAACACGCTTTCCCCATCATTGCATGGAAGGCTCCCACATCATCAGGGGGAGATGGCTGTGTCTGGCTCCTCGTAGACTCCAATTCTACATCCGAATTCCATGTCGGGTCCCTCGACGGTGACAGGGAGATGTCTGACCCAGAGTCATCATGTATAGAGTCGGACTCCGACAACTCACCCTCCTCCTGAGCTCGAGGACGATCTTTTACCGCCTGGGGAGCCGATGGGTGATTCGTCGACGAGCGAGCCGTACAAGTTTGCTCGTCGACGGAAGGTACAGACAGAAGTGACGATGACGTCCCAGGTTGAGGGAACTGGGTATCCAGCCGCTGTAGTAGCTTCTGAAGAGTATTAAGCACATCCAGAGACAAAACTGTCTGGGGGTTCAGCAACGTGGATGATATAGGTACCATACCCCCGCTCGCACTCGTCGCCGTCGTCGTCGACGTGGAAGGCCGTAAGCCTAAATCCAATGGCTGCAGAACCATGTCACCTTCCCCTTCCGCCGAGCAGGCCGTGTCTGGCTGCAGTAAGACCTCAGGGGGGATCGGGTCATAGACCTCAGGCAGCCAAGCCATAGACTGAGTTTCCGTCGACGAAGGAATCCCAACCGCTGCTGCTTGAACGGTAATAGGCATCGTCAATGACACCGAGGTCGACGAGGAAGTCGTCGTCGTCGAGCCTTTAGACTTCGTTGTCGATTTTGATGCCGACTTCCCGGCTGAAGCTTCTCGACTCACGGAAGACCTGGGACGGTCCCCTGAGGAGGATTTAGACAGCGCCAGCCTCTCCGTCTTAGATGATGAGGAGGAGGAGGGCTTTTTATGAGATGAGGAGGATCCAGCATGTTTCCCCTTATGCTTGTCCTCAGGGCGAATTTCTGCTGGCCGCACCTTCTTCGATGGAGGCTCCGACTTGCTCCTGGAGGCCGTGGAGCCAACTTCCGAAGCCGGGTAGGCACCCGCTCCGTCATTAAGCCAGTCGACCAGCCTTCTTTTACGGTCCTTAAGGGTTTTTTGGGAGAAACCCTGGCATATCTCACATGTATCCGCCGTGTGGTGCGGGTGGAGACAGTAGATACAGTCCATGTGGCCGTCTCCTTCATAAACCTTTTTGAGGCCACAGGTTGCACATGGGCGAAATAACGCCTTTCCAGACATAATTCTCCAGATTTGAACTTCGCTTACGCGAAACAGACAAAAAAACAATCTAGTTATCACTAGTAGTAACACGAAGATCCCACTGCTTTGAAAGACGGTTGAAATCTGAGGGAGCGCGGGGGCGGGGCCTGTATTTATATCATGACGTCCTGACGGCACGGGCACGCATGATACAAAACGAGGTGGATAGGACGCATAAGCGTCGAAAAAGTTTTCCTACGGGAAAGGGTCTATATAATGTACCGGGGATTCCCAGCCTGACGACGGGGAATATTCAAAGCATGTGAATCCATGAAAGATCCAATGCTGGAGAATATGCCGATCTAGCACAATCACTTGGTCTCTTTATCCATCTGACTATGTAGGGGATTGTTGCGTCGCAAGTTGCGTGTTTTCTGGATCCCCACAGTCAATGGAGACAGCAACATGCTGTGAGAAACAAGAGGGTATTCTCCCAGGTAGGCCCCAAGTTTCTTCTATTTAGAAGAAACCAGAGGAGGACCATCGCTTTTGGATCCCAACCCTGGCAGTGGACAAGCGAGGGAAGACCGCCTGGGTAGGGCAGTGCAGGGTAATAAATCCGGGAAACACTCCGGCAAGACGCGGTATCCGATGAGGTTAACAGAGGGTGAAGAAGACTTCCTCAACGCCTTTATTGTATATTCGTGTCTATCTCTCTTGAATGAAGAAGAGAAGTCCAATCATAATAGAATGACATGTGTGGGAAAATATGGGAACCAGAGTGACCAGAATCTGATTAGCTATAACATCAATGGGTCCTTCCCCAACTCAAGTCAAAGAACGTATTCTCCAAATCAGTCCAACAATTACTGAAATGGGGAAAAGGGAATTGCCCTTGATATATAAAAAAAAAAAAAAAAATCAATCAAGCTGGGTGTTCCCCTTCTCCCCAATCTCAACCATCTTATTACACTTTGCGCCGAAAGAACCCTCAGTGGTCTGGTCCCATCTCCCCCTCCCTATTTCCAACAAACATTGAGAAGAGAAAGATGCAACTAAGATCAAGGAGGATTACCCAGAGGAAAAGCATTGGAAAGCAAGACCAGGCCTACTACTACAGCCTACCACTAGGCTGTCCCACTAATAGAGTCAAGCAAGGTCTGGCACTTTATCCCAACTGTGTACACCTGTCTCCACTTCAATCTTCCCAACACTATAAAAGGTGGGAGTTATGCCAGAAGCAGTGAGCAAGCTGGGGACGCCGTCTGGACCAGAGAAGCCAAGGAGCAGAGAGGAGCTGGAGGAGAACAGCGTGCAGATACGCGGGCCCGGTGTCTGTGATGGGCTGCAGCGTGACGAGGGAGCCATGTATCCAAGGAGCCAGAGTGAGGCTGCCTGCATCCTGCTGGTGGCGTTCAGTGGAGTGCTTGTTTCCTTGGGACTTTTGCCGGTTCCAAGGGTGCATGAGGGGCAGGTGGTTAGACACTGACCTCAACCCCATGTATCCTGAAGGGACCGCCTGTCAACGCGACACTACCCGTTGTGTTTCTTGAAAGATAACGAGAGAGAAACTCGGGAGCTTGCGTCTGATTGCAGTAGAGCGGGGGGAAGGCACCGAAGTAAAGCAGCACGAAGTGAAAGGTAAGTGACAGGCTGTGAAAAGGCATAAAGCAAGAAAGAAGGCAAAAGCAAGCCGAAAACAAGAGAGTGAAAACAATCCGCAAGTCAGAAAGAACGCTTAAAGGAAAAGGGGTGCCAGGGGCACTATAAAGGCAAGAGAAGGGTGCAAGAGGCACAAGAAAAAAGAGGGTGCAAGTGTGCACAATAGAAAAGAAGGTGTGCAGGAGGCACAGTGAAGTGGAAAAGAACAGAGTGAAAGAGGAACAGAAGACAAAAAGTGCCAGAAGACCGCTACAGAGAATAAGGAGAGGGGTTAGAGGTTAGAGTGGTCGCGCTTGGGAGGAGCAAAGAGTCCAGCATTCTCGAAAGTCTCAGATACCACTCCCTGTAAGAACTGTACAATGAAAGGTACATCCTGACTAGGAGAACTTTGTTTATTCAAAGATGAAAGGGGCCTAAGCCTGGGGAAAGAGAACTCAGAGGCCTGGCCAGAACAGTGTATTCTTTTTGTTTGGAACTGGGAGAGCCCTGGCTTGGAGAAGGGAACCCCAACAGACCCAAGGATATTGTGAACGTTGTTGATTTGCTACTAGAGCCCTGTGTGGAAGCTTCTAAGGGATCCCATTTTGAATTGAACTATCTTGCACTGGCAGAACTACACCCATTGGTAAGACTTCTGAAACCAGCTGTGATTTACATTTCATTTTCTTTCCTTTTTAAAGACTTCCTAACACATTTTTGTAAAGAGCGAGGGCAACGTGAGACAGTCATGGAATCAAGAGAGACCTCGACTGAAAGGTATTCGTTTTAAAACCTTTATTTATTAAGGTTCCTGGTTTGGTGCAATACCTGACTGACCCTAGCTCTAAAGGGATGGCTACCTTAACGGATGTTTCTAATGGCCGTCGCATAGCCCAAAATAAAAGTCTTTCTGTGTCTAAACCTATGCTTACCTCACTATTTACAAAAATGTGATAGGACGTTTTCTAAAAAAGGAAAATAGTGATTCAACAAAAAGTGGGAAAGCCAAGGTTGATTTCAGGTCGTCTTCTCACCAGGTGCAGTTTGGTCAATGTCGCAAAAATTAGTTCAATCAACAGGGCTGTTCGTAAGACCTTCAGAGGGCCCTTGCAGTGATTTCAAATAATTTCAGTGTCTCCGCGTTCCCTTCCCCAAGCTTCAACTTATTCAAGCTTTACCACAAAGAAATGTAACCGTTCCTTTTGAAGCTTCTCAGGGTTCCCTTCCCTGCGCTTCACTCCTTTCAACACTATAAAGACAACCAATAAGTCTTGGGGTTCCCTTCCGCAAGCTCAGGCCCCTTTCCAGTGTCAAACACAAGTTCAATAACTTAGTTCAAGTTGTCAGGATGAACCTTGCCTTTCCCATACAGTTCTCTGCACATATCATTCACTTATGGGGTAAAGTAGAGACTTTCGAAAAACGCCACGGTATTGGTTCCTCCTCAGCGTGACCACTCTGACCTATAAGCCCTCTCTGTATTTCTTTCTTCTCTTTCTGTCTTCTCTGGTTGCTTGCTGCACCCCCTTTACTTGTTTTCCCCTCGCTGTGCGCACTTGCTCCGTTACCTTCCTTTTATCGTGCCTCTTGTAATTTTCCTTTACTCTTCATGCCACCTTGCAACGCTTTTTCTGCTACGGGTCACTCGCACCCTTGTGTACACTTTGCACTGTTCCTTTTCTTTACTTTCACTCACTTTCCGCTCCGATCAGTCTTTTGCTGGCTTTCGCTCCGATCTGCCATTCGCTTTAAATTCTGCTCCATTCTGTCAACTTTACACTTTGTTTCGCTCTTGCTTTCAGCCTTTCTAGACTTTTCTTTCCCTTCAATTCTGTGCCTCTTTGACTGTCTGTGTCTTTCTCCCGCTCCACTCTCATCCAAACGCACACCCCTGAGTTTCTCTCACATTCTTCACGAAACTCACCGGGCAGAGTCGCGTCGAGGCGGTCCCTGCAAGATATGCAGGGTTGAGGTCAGGCTCTCACCACCTGCCCCTCAGTCACCCTTGGGGTCGTCACAGGTCCCAAGGGAATGAGCACTCTTCTGAACCTGGCCAGTAGAGTGCAGGTTGCGTTTCTCTGGTTGCCTGAAGGCATGGCTGCTTCGCCACGCTGCAGCCCTAAATCCACACCAGGCCAGTGCCTCTGCACTCCTACAGCCTGCTTCTCTCTGCTCCTGGGCACCTCCAGCCCGGACTGCACCCCCAGCTCGCTCATGCACTTGTTTAAGACCACACCTTTTATAATGAAAAACCCAGTCAAGTGCAGTCAGGTGTGACTGGTCCCTATTACATGCCTGACTATTAGTGGAACTGGAGTTCTTTCCAGGGTAGGTTGCCCTTATTTTCCCCATGTTATTGCTATGGGTAATCCTTACTGGTTGTCGTTGCCTCTTCCTCGTCTCAGTATTTGTTGGAAATGGGGAGGGGGAGCTGGGGTGACTTTAAAATACCCCCTTGGGGTTGAAAGAGATTAGAGGTGAAACAAGATTTAAATGGAGTTTTGATGATCTTATCAGGGTATTGACAGGGCGTATAAGAAAATCTTCAAGTTTGTTCTTCCCTAAGTAGAACGGTGTCGCCTTCTTTATGCCTGCCGATGGCTTATGTGTATAGGGTTCTGGGTGGTATTTCCTATGCTTTGGAGAGGATGAATAGATCTTGTCATCAGTGCCCTGATCTTGTGTTACTTGCGCCTCCCTACCTCTCCCTCTTGGGTAATCAGTTATTTTGTTTCTCACTCTAGGGTCATGACGGATGGAATGAGAGCTAGGGATTTTGCTAGCTCCGTTTGGGTCATGGGAATCAGGATAGCACATGAAGGCACGTGGGACTAACTCCTTCATCACTATCGAGTTACAATACAGCGTCTTGCCTGGGGCATTCCCATGATCACAACCCCAGACTCCCCTACCTAGGTGATCCTCCATCGCTCGTTCACACCCGGGGTTGGGATCCAAAGGCGAAGGTCCTCCCCTGGTCACCTGAATAGAGGATTCTTGGGGTCTACATGGGAGAATACCCCTAGGTTTCTAACAGCAAACATAGGTTTAGACAGGCGGATTACTGTTTTGGACTTTCTGACATCGACAGCCTTTAGAAACATCAGTTAAGGGAACCATCCCTTTAGAGTTAGGGCCAGTCTGACATTACACCAACCCAGGAACCTTAGTAAATAAAGGTTTTGAAACCAACATCTTTGAGTCTGTCGCTCGATACCATGCCTGGAAAAACATTTTTGGTGGGGTGCGAGAGGGAAGGAGGCTGCATTTTTTGCTAATGCTGCCATAAAAAAAAGAAGGCATTGACCACATAATTTTACCAACACTGGAAACTGGATTTTTATAATGCTCATTGATTTATAATCACTTCCAGTATATATGTAAGGCATAATCGCTTTCACACTCAGCAAGGCACATTGTCAAAACCCATAACAATGGTATAAAATATATTCTGATAGTGGTATATCATTCCAAGGTGGACAGTCTTTTGCACTTTTTCGAAATACTGCTATGAAAAAGAGGTGAACAAATCGCATCAGTGACGATTCTGTACTGCTTTGCATAAAATCAAAGAGCATTTTGAAATCATCATTATGATCACAGATCTTTATATTTGAAAAATCTGCCTGTGATAAAGTGCCGATATGAAAATGTTTGTAGTTGGTACGGACCAGGCAGGTTAGCTGTATGGGCAGCCCCCAGATTATTATACACAAAAATCGACAGAATGATTATTGATAGAAGATGGATCGTGTCTGAGTGCATCATTTTAGTGGTAAGGAATGATGAGGGCATGGAGAGGGTTATTAGGGTGTTTCCTGGCTTTGGGCTGTAGTTTTCACAGAGATTCAGGCGCGGCGCAGTGTCATGCAGCACAGTATCCATCAATGAAATTGGTTTCCGACAGATGGCAGTGAGAAGAGTTTTGCAATTGCTTGTCTTAAAGTAACCCACACAGTCTTGATTCAGTTGCCATTATCTTTCTTTTCTTTCAAACCGGTTGATTGGAAAGTCAAGTCTTAAGCCGTTTCCTGAAAGTCGGGTGGCTCACTTGCAGGCAGAGAGGTTTGGGTAGGGTGTGGCACCGTCTTGTGGCCAGAACTGAAAGAGAGGAACCTCCTTGCCGTTTGTTGAAGTTGGAGACGTGTACTATTGCAACATTGCTGGAGCTAAGTGTTCTGGGGGTGGTGTAGTGTTGAAACTTACTTCTGAAGGAGGAAGGGCCCTCTCCATGGTATGAATATTGGGTGATGCACAATGTTTTTAAATTATTTTGATGGGTACCCAGTGAATACTATATAATGCTGGCATGATATGTTCAAATCTCATCATTCTAAGAAATAGTCTGGCAGCTGCATTTTGAACTCTTTGAAGTTTCCTCAATAGTAATCTGGGGTGCCAATATAGAGGCTGTTGGAATTTAGTTTGGAGAGTATTACAGAAATTATGGCCATGGCCAAGGTCGGACTGGGGCATATAATACTCTTGGGTCCCAATGAAAAAGTGGTCCACAGTACACAAATGGCAATTCATTCCTCTTGTGACAGAATGTTTGAATATTAACCAAGAGGGATGTAAATTGTTCATTTTATAGAATATATATACAGCAACATTGGTCAAAACTACTAACCGCATACTGAAGGAACTCAACAAAAACTGGCCCACTTTGACCACAGAAACATGGCCAATGCCCGAACCAAAAGCACATTTTGTGCTTTTGGTTCGGGCATTGGCCTATAGGCCAGTCCGAGCCTGGGCATTGGCCTGTGGGTGAATGTTAAGTAAGGTAAGATGTGACACAGCATACGCTGCTGGGCAAGAACGCTTCCAAAGATGGCCCTGATCTGACGGTCACCAAGTACATAAGGCACACCGGGTTCGGTGGTCATTTCATTTTCAGAGCACTCACCCTAACATTAAAATGCTTGTACTATTGAGATACGTTTACGGATTTGGCTAGTCTTGCATTTGGAAGCGTGGACATAATGGCCATCAGTCACTCCGTTGCGGTGAGGTGACTCTCGCCCCATTCAGAAATGTGTCTGGAAGGCTGCGCACTTGCTCAGTTCTCAACACAGACATTCTAAGAGAAATATAGGTCGAATTCATTTTTAAGGAAAAGAAGTTTTGTTTTTCTGTGTTTTGCCACGCGATCGTACTTCCCTGCGGCGATAAGAGTGGTGCAAGCACAGCTTTCTGGGGTAACACTGTCCAGCAGCGCTGCCGTGTAACTGAGGTGCAGAGGGGTGTAGTATGCATTCTCAGGAATGCAAGAAAATGCGGAAAAACCAGCTGCATGTTGGTGTCTTGGTGCTTTTTGGACATGGCTTTGGGCCTTTCGGTGTTCACATGCGTCACACTGGCATATGACACGCATAGGGTGGGGTTCAGGGGAGCAAGGCCTGGAAGTACATTATGCAACGATGACTTATGTTCTGCACATTGGAAGGGTCTGAAGATGGCGCTCTTGCAACCTGTGCTGTTCCCCACACGGGAGGGTTTCGGTCGCCATCTTTCTGGCTGTTCGACCCAAAGCTTAGAAACATGGTTTCCATGCGACAAGCACTCGTGGGTCAAGGCATCAAAAACATTTCCTTTCGTTCGGCACAAATTTTAAATTTACTTCAGAAATCCATTGACATGTCCAATGCGAGATCGTTCTGGAAAATGCTGCTGTGAAACAGGCTCTGGTCCAGTCCCCATCCCGGGGCAGGTCCCATTGTCTCAGGAGGATAGCTCAGCAGAAACGTGTTCGCCTTGGAAGCAAGACGACACGATGCAACACAGGTTCGATCCCCGGGTCCGAGCTTGGAAACCTCTGGGTATTAAACGTGTTATAAATAACATATCATATGAGTATGGAGGAAAGGGGGACGGGACGTAAGAGTACGCATTGGACATAGACACATGCGTGCTCCCCTTGGCTCCATACCCCTAATCTGTGGTGCCATCTTTCAGGTTTAGCAGAAATTGGGGGCTGGTGGAGTGTGGTTTCAGGTGTAATCTTTACCCCAGCTGATGCCATGAGAAGCGTCATCACAGAAGTGGCATCAAGCCTCTTGCAACCACAATGGGCCGGCCTCAGAATTTAATGATCGTTCGCTTTCCCCAATTTTGCATTTACCAACTAAGAAGTGGTTCACTTATTATGAAGCGGAAAATGCACAAAACGGACCGTGTACATTTCAATTCCATGCCTCTCAACCTTTTGAGTCGCCCTGGAGGGTGGCATCAGATTTATAGGAAAACAGCAAACTGAAATCTATGTTATGGTGCGGTCTGTGTTTATAACCCGACTCCACGGCTGGTGGCACTCTCCAAAGGCGTGTGGGTTGAGAGGTATGAATTTGGAAGGTACCTCAGTGGGTTCAGCCAACTTCTACACAGGTCAGAGCACAGGTTGCAAGTCACCAGTTTGCATCCTAGCTGAGATGGCAAAGCATTGCATCCTTCCGAGCCTGATAAATTGAGTACTAAGTCAGTCTATGCCTACCTTGCTAGGGGGAAAGGGGTTGCGCCAAACCATACCCGCCAGCAGGCTTAAACCATTGCATTTCCCCAACTTGTCCAGATATAAAATTAAAGCAATATGCCGGGGGATGGGGGGGAAGACTCAAATATTATGCCTAGGCAAACATCCTCATCCTCAGTGCCCAATACCAGAGTGCCCGTTCACGGCCTACTGGTCAAGAAGGGTAGCCGGAGACGACCCTGTGGCTCCAGCCCCAAGGTCTCAAGAGAAGGGGCACAGAAACTGGACAGGCAAACTGCTTACCCAGATATTACCCATGCACCTGCAAGCCCCAGTGTTGAGGTGCAACCCTTGCCCCAGTGGGAAGTGGAGTCACGGGAAAGGGGCAACTGGTACCTGACATGTTGAGGAAGGAATGAGGCTGCCCATTTTTTAAAACTGTGATTCCATCCAGTTGGGCACCAACATCCCAAAGGTCTGCAGGAAGAGGAAAGGTGGACTAACGACCAACCCAATAACATAGATGCGTATACTATTTTCATCAAAAATGCACGGAAACAAAACTCTTTAGCTCATGTCCCTGTATTCTTGCACCGGCTGCACATACCAAAATGCAACGTGACTGGGAGCCGAGGCAAACACTGGCCAAGTAACTCAAACCTGAACTGGACAAAATGGAGTCATCAAACTCAACTGCGATAAAGTCACCTGCTCTTTGCCATATTTTGATACTGGCATGCAGCTTGTCATTAGATGAAGTGAATACAAGTTGAATTCACACCAAAACGGTGTTTTAACTGAACAGAGGTTATGCCCACGAGTGACTAAGTCAAAGGAAGGAGTTTAAGCATTTAAAAATAAAAAAACGAATATGGTTTTTGGGACAGACCAAGCAGTGGTGTAGTACTGTACATGGTGTGAATTTCACTTTGAGATGCAGATACAATCAAACATGCCCTGCTGTGTGTGACCCCATAGCACCGAATAAATGGGGCCCCATAGAAAAAGGGCACATAGTAAGTAGGCCCCTGTTATGAACGCTTTGAGGCCTCAAAATGGTACCATTGCCATGCTGGCACAACTGCCCCGAATACAGGGCTTTAAGTGGCCCGGGTCCCGGACCCAGCTACACCACCACCGAGTCCCTGCCAAGTCCTGTTTTCCGGCAGCATCAGCACTGGTAGTTGGTGTCCAAAGCAACCCCTTGCACGTTGCTACATTTCCCCCACGACTCCTGTTTTCTGACCACTGGCTGCCGAATTAATATCGTCATACCTTAATAAAGGAAATGAAAAACATGCAGGCCATGATTTGACGGTTTTTACTGTCTATAACTGTATTTTTTTTTTAAACATCCTGTTTTACACCTCCCATCACCACTCATGCAGGCCCCCCTTGCATAGCGCTCTGTTCCTCTCGCTTTTCTAACTCCAGAAATATTGTAGAAGATCCGGATGTAGAATTTGGGGGAAAAGGAGACGGATCCTGGCTCCCCCTCATCACTGCAATTGTGTGATTTCGGACACATGTTATCTTTCTGGGACTCAGTCCACTCGTTTGGTAAAAATATAATCGCACAAGAGAAATCATTAAACGCTTTATAGAAGAAAGACCACTTTTCCCCCCTCAGAGTATCCATCTGCAGGCTCGCTTGTACAGCGCCACGATGCCCAAGGGCTGTTTGTGCACTATACAATGTAAAAAAAAAAACTAAAAAAAAATAAAAAAGCAGCATTTGGGGTACACTGAATATTAAAGGGCAAGAGCTCATAACATGCCGCTTATAAAATGTGTGAATAATAACTACTAAGCGGCGCCCTTGCTGCTTGGGCCTTTGATGGCGCTTAAGACTTCCACCTTCTTCATCTCATTTAAGGCCTTATGTGGCTACTTGAGCGAGCAAGTCGGGGCAGGAAGGGGCCGGAGACCCGCCCCATATTCAGTGTTCTCCAAACTGTGGCAATGTACCCCCCCACCCCTCTTATGGAGGTCCAGGCGATGTCCATGCAGGCTTGCGGTGCTTTAAAAAAGTAGGTCACGGGAGGGGGCAACAATATGTTTACTGTTACTATGTTTATAAACGTTTAGATGCCACTGCCCTAGTCTGGCATATCAAACGGTAGATAGCTCAGTGGGTTTACATGGTCTAAACCCCAAGGGGATGTTTACACGTTCATTCTTACGCATCTCTGCTGCCACTCTATGGAAATCCCTTCCACCCGCCTTGAGATAGGAGCCCTCCTATACTATGTTGACCAGCGCTGGTCAATGGGCCGGCTCTTGCTGGGTCCAACATCAGATGTCTGGCCGGATCTCGGGACCCGGCCTGCCTGAGCCCTGACCAGTCTATATCGGCTTCGCGAGGGAAGCTGGGAGCTGGGGGGGAGGGGTCTAATCTGCACGGTGCCCCTTTCACCACCTTCATTTGTGTGTCTGCAGCCTCTGTCGCTTAGCCTGTTTTCTTTCTTCTGGCCTGAAAGGGACACCACGGGGCTCAATGGGCCATGAATATAACTGGGCATCACTGTTGAAAGCAGGCTTTCTACATGCGGGGCGCCCTATTGTTTTCCAAATGTGCATTTTACATTCCATAGAAAAACAAAAGTAATTTCCAAACAGAAAAATGCTGCTTGCATTCACTAGTTTTCTTTTAAATGTTTATTTTGTGCTGGACTTCCACACATACTTTGTAATTTGTGCGCCACTTTGTGTTTTATCACAGGTTATATTCATAAAGATGTTATATGCTTGGCAAACTGGTTAATCACAAATAAATGCCTCTGTTGTGCTGACAGCAGTTATTAGGAAATTAACCTGTGGCTGCCAACGTTTGATTTTTACTACAGGGGCAGAAATACCCCCACCGTCCCCATGAATATAAGCAAGCGACCAGCCCAACCCATCCCCTGGGCAACCACATTTTATAGTACTTTTTTTTTAATAAGAAATGTTTAACATCCCAGCAACGGTCTCTCAACCCGCAGAGCTACCCAGTAGCCTTCTACTGTATAGCGTGCCTATGGAAATCACTGCATTACCAACAGTATTATGGAGGCACCGCACCACTCCCACGGAAGTGATTTAAAGTGGACGTTATGTACAGTGTGGGATTTGGAAAGAAGCAGCATGAAAGAAATGGCACCAGTTTTTAAATATTATTTTGAACATTTCCTTCGAGTGAAGTCCAACTGCCAGCTGCGCCTCCTCAGAACTCCGCCCTCTCGGAACATCACCCATACCTCCAAACGCCACCCCCACCAAAGCCCATTTGGGGTCCCCCTTGAAACTATTTCCATTTCCACCACTGGTGTTGATGCAAGAAACTGAAAACCTTCCTATTTCACTAGTCGCACCCCTCTTGCGACCCGACTAACTCCCTCATTAGCAGCACCCTTCCTGCCAACTGTCTAACTTACTAAGATGCTACAAGCGCCTAGACGCCCAAGGGTTGAGCGCACTATGCAAATGTTAAAATGAATACATACAAATACTATTCTAATAACTCGAACACTATTTAGTTGGTTTATAATGATGGCTGCTGTTTATGTACAGCGCTATGAAGCTGCAGGGAGCAGCTGTCATTCTGGTCGCCCCCAGCCTCGGTGCGCGCGCCGCAGCGAGTACCTTCGAGCATGCTGACGTGCATGGCGTCGTTGGCTCGCTTGGGCACGCTCAGCATCACTTCCAGGCCATCCTTGATCTCGCCTTTGCCTTCTTCGCAGCAGGTCAGGAGCTCCTGTGGAAAGAATAAAGGACAGCAGCAGTGAAGCGTGATCTCAGCCAGCACAGGGCAGGGCAGGCGTTCCCAGTCACAGGGGCCACCAGAGCAACGCCCCGCCGCCCACACACCCTCCTAGGCGCCAGCTCCCTGCCACAGGAGCTGCCGAAGCCCCGCCCACCAGGCAGGTGCTGCCCGTCACCGGAGCCCCGCCCACCTCCCTGTGTTGCAGACAGCTCGAAGTGCACCCCCCTCACCCTTCCCTGACCGCTCTGCAAACGTAATTACCCGCACCACACTCGGGTAACGCAATGCTTTTCTCGGCAGGCGTGCGTAGTGCATGTGGTTTCCATTTGGATTTTAGTCGGAACCGAATGAGGCTTAATTACTGGAGTGGTTTTAGAGTATTACACAATCTTTCCAGGCTAGGGCTGAAAGAAAACGTGCGAATTCTGGGAACTGTAGTCTTCGTTAACTCCTTTTAAACGCATTATGTGTGGTCAAATGTCATGAGTAGGCAGAGCTCGCAGTCCTGATGTTCTGACTATAAGGGCATCTTAGAATAATACAGAAAACCAGGACTGGATAAGCTACTCCTACAGGACAAGGAATACCTTGCCATATGCCGATGACTCCGGGCTCAAAAATGCCACCGCAGGCGCCATGGCGTCACCCGAACTGCTTAGTCGAGGGGGTAAAACCCGGGCGACAACATGTGTGCCAAGAAGTGATTTGAAACCTTTCTATGCGCTGCGCACGCGCTGTTGCTGTGCAATTTCGAGCCCATGATCTATAAAAACCTCTAAAGGTCAAGAAGAAGAACCGGGTTTTTTATAGCATGCGATTGCAAAGGCTAATTTAAGGGGGCGGATAGCTCACAGGTCAACCACACACCTCTGACAATGAGGCCAGCTCGCTAGTTCGAATCCCGGCTGCTGCCTGAGGTCGATACATTTAGTACTGTTACACTGGTCAACAAGATCAGCTGCTGGAAGCAAGAAGAATCCGGCATGACACTCTATATACCCTCCCCACCCAGCGAGAAGACACACATTGTCTATGTATGCATTATGGTACCTTAACCACCTCATAAAAAAGCTCAAGTAAATTTACTGTACACTACTATTGTAGTACATTTTGTGTTTTTCAACTTAAGCAATGGAAGGATGGACATCTATTTCCCGCCCTGGACTTTTCCGCCAACGGTTCTTAGCACAACGTGGGTTCCAGGTCCCGACTTCTGTTGGAAAAAGTCCCGGAATGCAAAGTGGTGCTACCTAAAAACCCAGGACAAGATTAAGGAGATCTTGATGACTCGGGCCTGCTGGAAACTCTTAATACCCCCAGCAAACACACGCACTATGTGTTGGACTCGTTTTCCGCCTTTTCTTAAGCTAATAGACTTTTAACTGCATATTTTTTGTAGAGAATATTTTATTGCAGGAGTGGAGTAATTTACTGTGATTAGCAAAATGCGCCACTCAAGTTACTCCTTTAGGACGCCCCCAACACACGGCGCTGTATGCATAACAACTTTCAGAAACCAGGGTGTGGCGGCATAGGAGCAGTTAAAGGGGACATGACTAAACGTGTATCACTTTAGAGCTACTCACAGGACCTCAGGAAGTGCCTGAATACACAGCACAGTGAGGATGGGGTAAATGGGCAGCTGGGACTGATGAACCCTCTGCTGTGACTTAAAATCACAGCGTAGCTACGGAATGTTAGGGCTGTTAACATGGGTTACAGCCCGGCTGACTAAACTGTAATGGGTCATTACTACACTGGACCGTTACCGCTGTTTGGCTGATGGTATGACAGGAGCCAGCATTAACCACTGACGCAGCACCATCGACTAGCACACTACCAACCACCAAAGGTGTGGGATGGCCGACTGCCACCCTAGTCAGGAGGGGTGTAGGGCTACTCCCCATAATTGTTGCCTACCTCCAGAGGTAAGCTCTTGCTTCGTTTAAAAAAAAAACGCACCAGGTCCTTCGGGGACAATTCCTCACACTCGCCTGTAAGCAAGGAGTCCCTTGGCCAACAGCCACGAGCGCATGGGTAGGTGCCGGTGGGCAGGATGAAGGTTGGCAATGGGCAACAATGTGTGAAGGCAGGGTATGGGTGGCCGGGGAAGACAAGATGCCGGGGGTAACATCGGACTTTACTTTTTGGCATGACTGACCACCTCCTAACCTGGGAGTCTTCCATGATACGGGGGTACTTCCTGGTGAGGTGGGGGGCATCGACCTGATGCCAATGTGATGGTAATTGTTTTAAAGTCACGGAATTGGGAGTTAGGAGGAAGTCTAATTTGTTGTGACATCCTTTGCACACTTTATGCATTCTTGGTTTTGCCCCGGTTCATAATTCTTGTGCGGCCCATTAAAACCCGTTACACACCTTCTGAGGAGGGTTATACCACCATTTGCCTTACAACGCATTTACGACCTTTCTCTGTTGCTCAGGTCTAATATTTGGCCTGTGGGAATATAACCAGTGTTACACTGTGCTAAGTGCCTTTGCCAGTGTGCCTTACCGGCATAAGTGAACAGCCACTACCCACCATTACGGCCTTCCAATGCAGCAGTAGTCATTACCCCGGCCAAAGGTCTATGACCATGGCAAAGGGGTGCTTTATTTTTTTTTAAACTCCTTCGTACTGAAATGCCAAATGAAGGTCAAAATCTGCCTCACAAAACAGAGACCAGTCTAAAGAGAAGGAGCCCCCTTTCTATTTCCATAGTCGCTCACGCAGTGCAGGAAAGGTTTCGCGGCCCAGAAGAGATGGCGGAAAATAGAAGATGAGCTGGAGATGTTCCACAGGTGGGGTGGGGCAGCACAGGCATATACCAGCAGATAATGGCCGTGCTCTTGAGTTTTCGGATGGATTGAGGAGGTCGATGGAGGTGCTAATTGACTTCAAATTAAGGACTACACAGAGGCAGACAATTACCTTACGGGCAGCAAGCAATCTATTAACAAACCCATCAAGCATTACTGGTTATGCACTGGACACTATTCCTCAACAGTAGGTGTGGCGTCCCTCAATGATGAGGAAGGACTGGAGACAAAATAGCAGAATCTTGCCCTTTCCCTCTCCTCCCAACCAACCAACCGAACCCATCCTCATTATCAGATCTGGCAGAGCGACTGGAGGCCATGCAAAAGGCAGCAGTGGACGGACCATATCCAAACATCATAACATGGGGTGAACAGCCTGTGCGAGACCAGAAGACATGCCCTACCTTCAGCAATAGCTGGTACTTGGTGATCCGCTGCACAGGTTTGATTAAGTAGGAAGAGATGGAGTTTGCCAGGCCATGCCTCTGCTGGATTTCCTGCAAAAGAAAAAAGAACCAAGATGGAGCCAGTTTCAGAAAAGGCCAGCTCTCAGCAGCTATGAAGACCCTTGGCGCTCACTGGAGATCATTTGAGGCAAGCGGTGGATAAAACACCTGGGACGTTATTCAGGAATTCCAGGATTCCACAACTTGCCCCTGTTGCTAGAGTTGCCAAGTTGCCCCATGGCCTCAGGAACATGATTATCCAGTCTCGGCTATAAAGCCAACACCACATGGTGGGACAGCACACGTCTGATCACACTTATTCTGGCAGCAGCACAACTGCAGGTCGCAGCATGTAAGGCGCTATTGGCTGAAAAGCCAGCAGCGCTATCCTGCAGCAGGTGAATTGGCAACATTGTGTTCCCGAAAGACCAATAGGGTTGGGAAAATGTCTGCCTCAAATGTTACACAAGGGCTCTTTAGAACATTATTTTATTAACACATGGAAATCATAATGATCAGTAACTACTACTATTGTCTGAAATCCAGATATTCAGACTCCAGAAACCCGCCTGGATAACAAAGCATTTCTCTGCATTCACGGACCAATGTCATTTCCCAGCAAGGTTTATTTCACCAAGACACCCCAACCAAATTTAACACCTCAAAGTGAAAGCAAAAAAAATGGAGCAACGCTTTCTCTCCTGTAAAGAACATCTATTTGCTTTAAAATTGCACCTAAAGCAAGTTCATGCTTAAACGGTTCCAATTCAACCAAGAGTACAATTACAATGATTACTGTGTAATATTAGTTATTAAAATATACTATGAAACATTTAATTCACTAACCCGCTTTTGTACTTTACCCATTAATCCAAAATGTTTTACTTTCAACAACTCCAAAATTGTATTTTTTTTTGTGTTATTTAATGTGTTTAGCTCACCAGGAACTTTTCACATATACATTTAAAACAAAACAGAATAAAATGCATTTAAATTTGACAGTTTGCAAATAATGCAGATGCACAATCAAAATAATACAATTTTGATTATCTTAACTCATAGGGGTCAGTAATTTCTCAACAAAAGTCCAAATGCGATGTAAAGCAATAGGTAAATGATTTAGACCAGAATGAAGACAGTAGAACCAAAATCTCTTGCTCTTGATATCGTTAAGGTCAATCACAAACGTGCCAAGATTACACACATAAATGTTCCCGAAACGCTTACATCTGGTATCGGAGCTTCCAGAAGTTGCGATTCCTTACATATACAATGGCGGGTATGTAGTGCTATCCCTAATCTGGGGCCCATGATTGAGAGGACCAATAATTGGTTGGTCAGTAATCTTAAAATTAATTTATGGACACTTCGATCAGGGCATTCCATCAAGTATTTTTGCAGTTTAATAACTTTATATGCCATTTTAATGACTGTATGATAAGAGGATAGTATACCAAGGTGTGAGAAGTTCAGGTTCCAGTCCCACATCTTGATTTTCTTATTAAGGGTTTGTTTAGGACCATAATATTCTTCCCCAGTGGGAGTCTTACAGTTTCTAGGAGACTAGTCAACAAGATCAAAATATTTCTCATTTCGAGTCATAAAACTCGGTCCCTTACTTCTGAATTCTTTATCACAACATACATGTAATAGCCTCAGAACAGAGCAATTGGGGAAGTATGCTTGTTTCAAATACTATTCACTCTGTCTTAACAAGGCCGTTGTCTTCAACAAAGTCAGGCCTAATTCCAACCTTAACACAACCATAGGAACTGGCCAAGGCAATTTTAGGATACGTTTCCAGAAAGAACCCTCTAATACATTTATCCAATCGTAACTGGGAAGTAATAAATTGTTTAAGCCATACAAAATAGCACGGCAAGAAGATTGAATATAAAGTTTCTTTATACCACTTAGAACCTGACATCTTACGTGCAAAGTTTTCAAATAAGGAAGTTAATTGACCTGTTCTTGCAGTTTAAGTAGCACGTATTTCTTGGTAATGATTTGATACACGATTTTAAACCCAGATAAATGTAACTGGTCACATATTCTAAAGGTTGATTGGCTAGTAGCAGAGGGAGATTTCCTATCTGGCGAAGTGAAAACGGCATAGCTTTGGTTTTTGTATCACTTCGCTCTAGATGGGTTTCACAAGCATACTTGCCCAGCTCCTTCAACACCCTATTCATTCCAGAGTAGGTATGCTCAAAGATAACCACGTCATCAGCGTATATCATAAAAGGGATTGGGGTACTGTTTACGGTTGATGGGCAATGTGCCACCACTCAATGCTGAAGGGAGATCTGCCATATATAGATTAAAAAACAGAGGGGTTAGGATGCATCCCTGCCTAACCACTCGTGTAGTAGTTGCCCAAGTAGTAACATGGCGTAGACCGTCTAAGTTGATCTGTACCTCAGTATTAGTGTGAAGCAGTATGACAATCTGCAATAGATAGCCAGGGCAGCCCCTCCTTGCCAGTTTTTGCCAAAGACGGATAAAGCAAAAACAAAGAGGTGATGGCTGGAAGGTTTAGACTGAATCTTAACCACTGGCATTGCTCGGGGCAACCCTCCAGACCATCGTTCTTCGCCTGCCAAGCCATTACAGAAGGGGAAAGACCATATGCAAATCAGGCTTGGCCCCACCCCAAAAGGGGAAGTCCAGCCCGAACTGCTAGGTCACATCCCTTCTGCACGAGACCACAAGCATCCCCAAACATGTTTCACCCTTGTTGGGGATCATCAGTGAGGAGTAGCTTGGGTCTCTAGGCCCAGCAGGCACGGGACCCACGTCTGGGCATACCCGTCCCACTCGGGGTGACAAAGCAAAAACAAAGAGGTGATGGCTGGAAGGTTTAGACTGAATCTTAACCACTGGCATTGCTCGGGGCAACCCTCCAGACCATCGTTCTTCGCCTGCCAAGCCATTACAGAAGGGGAAAGACCATATGCAAATCAGGCTTGGCCCCACCCCAAAAGGGGAAGTCCAGCCCGAACTGCTAGGTCACATCCCTTCTGCACGAGACCACAAGCATCCCCAAACATGTTTCACCCTTGTTGGGGATCATCAGTGAGGAGTAGCTTGGGTCTCTAGGCCCAGCAGGCACGGGACCCACGTCTGGGCATACCCGTCCCACACGGGGTGACAAAGCAAAAACAAAGAGGTGATGGCTGGAAGGTTTAGACTGAATCTTAACCACTGGCATTGCTCGGGGCAACCCTCCAGACCATCGTTCTTCGCCTGCCAAGCCATTACAGAAGGGGAAAGACCATATGCAAATCAGGCTTGGCCCCACCCCAAAAGGGGAAGTCCAGCCCGAACTGCTAGGTCACATCCCTTCTGCACGAGACCACAAGCATCCCCAAACATGTTTCACCCTTGTTGGGGATCATCAGTGAGGAGTAGCTTGGGTCTCTAGGCCCAGCAGGCACGGGACCCACGTCTGGGCATACCCGTCCCACTCGGGGTGACAAAGCAAAAACAAAGAGGTGATGGCTGGAAGGTTTAGACTGAATCTTAACCACTGGCATTGCTCGGGGCAACCCTCCAGACCATCGTTCTTCGCCTGCCAAGCCATTACAGAAGGGGAAAGACCATATGCAAATCAGGCTTGGCCCCACCCCAAAAGGGGAAGTCCAGCCCGAACTGCTAGGTCACATCCCTTCTGCACGAGACCACAAGCATCCCCAAACATGTTTCACCCTTGTTGGGGATCATCAGTGAGGAGTAGCTTGGGTCTCTAGGCCCAGCAGGCACGGGACCCACGTCTGGGCATACCCGTCCCACTCGGGGTGACAAAGCAAAAACAAAGAGGTGATGGCTGGAAGGTTTAGACTGAATCTTAACCACTGGCATTGCTCGGGGCAACCCTCCAGACCATCGTTCTTCGCCTGCCAAGCCATTACAGAAGGGGAAAGACCATATGCAAATCAGGCTTGGCCCCACCCCAAAAGGGGAAGTCCAGCCCGAACTGCTAGGTCACATCCCTTCTGCACGAGACCACAAGCATCCCCAAACATGTTTCACCCTTGTTGGGGATCATCAGTGAGGAGTAGCTTGGGTCTCTAGGCCCAGCAGGCACGGGACCCACGTCTGGGCATACCCGTCCCACTCGGGGTGACAAAGCAAAAACAAAGAGGTGATGGCTGGAAGGTTTAGACTGAATCTTAACCACTGGCATTGCTCGGGGCAACCCTCCAGACCATCGTTCTTCGCCTGCCAAGCCATTACAGAAGGGGAAAGACCATATGCAAATCAGGCTTGGCCCCACCCCAAAAGGGGAAGTCCAGCCCGAACTGCTAGGTCACATCCCTTCTGCACGAGACCACAAGCATCCCCAAACATGTTTCACCCTTGTTGGGGATCATCAGTGAGGAGTAGCTTGGGTCTCTAGGCCCAGCAGGCACGGGACCCACGTCTGGGCATACCCGTCCCACTCGGGGTGACAAAGCAAAAACAAAGAGGTGATGGCTGGAAGGTTTAGACTGAATCTTAACCACTGGCATTGCTCGGGGCAACCCTCCAGACCATCGTTCTTCGCCTGCCAAGCCATTACAGAAGGGGAAAGACCATATGCAAATCAGGCTTGGCCCCACCCCAAAAGGGGAAGTCCAGCCCGAACTGCTAGGTCACATCCCTTCTGCACGAGACCACAAGCATCCCCAAACATGTTTCACCCTTGTTGGGGATCATCAGTGAGGAGTAGCTTGGGTCTCTAGGCCCAGCAGGCAGGCGGACTTTGTCAAAAGCTGCGTGGAAATCTATAAATGCAGCATAAAGACCTGCGCCACCACTGATCTTTTCCCAAGTCGTTAAATAATTAGCTAATCGTAGGTTATATAATGTACAATTTCCAGGGTGAAAACCAGTTTAAAGGTCGTCTAAGGTCAGGCAAGTTGCAGCCCACTTCTGTAGATCTCGAACCACAAAGGATGCCAATATTTAGCCAGATATGTCCAGCATAGAAAGAAGGCGGTAGTTCTCAACCAAAGACCTTTCTTGTGCACTGGAATCAAAATTGCCCTACGCTAGGACTTCGGTATTTGGTGGTACTGAGATATCACATGGAAGAGGATCTCCAAAACGGTAGCCCAATTTTCTGGATCTTGTTTCAGTACTACATTAGCTAAACCGTAGGGCCCAGGTGCTCTAGAACTTTTAAGCTTTCTAATGGCTATCTCTACGTCGCCCCGGTCTCAATTCAACTGCCATCTAACATCAGATTTTACAATGTACCCTCTGAATCCTCATTACCAGTGAAGATAGTTCGTATATGTGCTAACCA
This sequence comes from Ambystoma mexicanum, assembly GCF_040938575.1. Classification (NCBI taxonomy): domain Eukaryota; kingdom Metazoa; phylum Chordata; class Amphibia; order Caudata; family Ambystomatidae; genus Ambystoma; species Ambystoma mexicanum. The sequence goes on from NC_090931.1 coordinate 1,300,932,464, forward strand.
CTGTACTGAGCTGATCACATTCATAAACTTACTATATTTTTGACCCTGTGCCACCTTAAGTGCCTGCCAGATAGTTCTGGTGGAACCCGTTTGAAGTATCTTGAACATCCGCTGCCATTGCATGTTCCTACTTGACCGGTTCCAGCATCTGACCTAAATTCGATATTTCGTTTTGATTCTGGCAATCAATTTGATCATCGAGTCTGTGTCATTGCCATTCATCCGTACCCTATGTATTTCTTTACTCTTGGTTGTTTTTGCATATCAAAACATTTTCCATTCGAATTGACTTGTGATGGCACATAAATACCTCGACTAAGTCCGAAAGTAGAAGCCAAAGTTTTTATCGACTCTTCTATTTTGTATCCTGTTAATAAATGGAGATGATATATCGATATTAGGGATTTCTCTTGCCAGAATTTTGAGAATGTATTTAAATTTGCCTGTGACCACGAAGTTCGATTGCCAGGACCATTTATATCTAAATCTCCCAATTTAATTGATGAACACACAGTAAGGTCACATGTTGCAGTCAGTGAGATCATTGCATGGTCACTCCATTCAGAAGAAGCTATGGTCAAACTTCTGACTTCATTTAGTACACTTTCAGATGCAAAGTCCAGTGTGGAGCTGTATTTACCATTAGTCCACGTTTTCCCATTCGGTATATATTGAACAGTTCTTCCATTCGGCAGGTATAATTCCCACTCGTGGAAAAAATCAATCCAACGTTTGTCCTGCAAATCTGAGTCTGTAAATGGCATATTACTAATACCCGTCAGACAAGGATAGGAAATGGTGTGAACTCTATCTTAGCATCTGTCATTCAAATCACAGCATAATATTATGTCACTATTATGAATTATTAAGATTGGCCAATACATATATAATAGTCTCCAAAGGACTACCTCCTGGAAAATCTTATACATTAATTACCGGGGCATGCTTAACTGGATATTTGGACACAATAAAGTCAATGGCCAGTATCAAATCAGAATAAATCTTGAAGTGTCTAGCAGCATATTGATTTCTAATACAAATAAATAGAATACCCCCGTAGGGTCTTCCACATATTTCCTTGCTTGCAAGTTTTTGTAATACTCTATAGCCATGGGGATGGAAATCAGACAGTAGCCATGTCTCTTGTAACAGAAGGACATCGTAATTCAAAAGCTCAGGCAGAGAAGCCTTTGTATTCATACAAAGACAATGCCCGTGTGTGTTCCAAGACACTAGTTGCAAAGATTAGGAATTTACAAGAGGATGCTAAACTTGGAGGAAAGATCTCAGCCATTCCCAACCATGAAAATCTTTGCCACCTTTTGCAGCCCCCCAATGCAGGAACTGATGGCCCAGGCTTCACCTTACTAAGTGAGCCCTTCGTAACAGAGCAGTCCGATGTTGTCTCCAAAGGTTGATTAACATCCAAGTCTACCCAATGAACTTATCAGTTTATGTTTGGATCAGGGTACAAATCTCCATTTTAGTACAATGAAAGCAAGAGGAACAAAACTTCCCCCGTATAATAACAGTTATACACAGTGAAAATCGTTTGAGTTAAAAATTCATAGTGGTAATATTAGTTTTAGGGTTTGTGAGGAACCTGAAGGTGTCTCACTTACTAGGCCCTAGGGATCTGTCATCCAAGTGGCCAGGACACGGCCATCGCTATTGGATCCAGTTCCTGGGGGTGGACCAGTGCGGGAGATCACCTGGATGGGGGGGTCCTCAGGGAGTGGAAGTGGGACATCGACAGGTGAGACACGGTATCCCCTTTCTTATACCTTTTCCCATTCTACCACGTAGATATTCAGAAACTCTACCCCCTTTTCTGACACAAACAGTTTCTTGCACCACGAAAGACATCGAACTAACACAAAAACCGTTTACCCGACATGTCCCAACACAAGGGGCAGGCAGAGTCAGGCGATTAATAACCACACACACCCGACGGCCCTTTACCTTCCCCATAGGGCTAAAAGGTTGAGCACTAGCAAGGCAGATCACACGACAAGACATTTATTCCAGGACCGCAGTACAAGAGGAGGAGAAAAGTGGTGAGAACCAACCGGGGCGACAAGGAGAGAAGCGGCATTGCCCTTTTCGACCCAGACCCGCAGAGCCTCCGTAGAAGGAATCATAAGACTGCGAACAATAGCCGACGTGTGCTATAGCAGATGTGAACGGTGCACCGAGCCCTCCTTCACTGATAAGCAAAGCAGGGGAGAGATGCTTGCTACCGTGGTAACGTCCCTGACTCCAGACAAGAAAAGCCAAGCGGTTCATCACAGCCTGTGAATCAAAGGAAGAACCGATAAGAAACTGAACTGCGTTGAGCAAAAGTTGCAAATGGCAAATTAAGGGAAAATCAAAGAACTGTTAACACTTAGGGGAAAACCAGCTGCAGAAGGGTCCGGCGCCATGTGGGTGCTCACTCGAAAGACTCTGACTGATCTCCCTTATTGTTGAAACTACCGATACCAGAAGGCCTTAGGAGAGCCACAAAGAAAAGGTCAAGGTGGTCATACAGTGGTCGAGTACAACCCCTGTACAGTCAAAAGTCTTTGACAGGCAAGTAATTGGAAAGCAAAGAGAAACATCTGGTATCGTGAGAAAGTTGAAGGAAATGTGAAAAGCTGGCAACCGTGAACCCAGCTGAGGATGCCCGCAGAACAGGGTAAAGCATGATGCCCCAACGAACATTGTGTTGATAAGAGTGAACACGACGGACGAATGTCCACAGTGGATTGTTAAAAAAAAGACATTGAGACTTGTGAATGCAACAGGTGAAGTCTTTTGGAATAAAAGCCGTAGTGAACTCGACAGCGGGAGGCTAACATTCGAGAAGCGTCTGTGCCCAGAAGTGGTGGACCCAGGGGTGGAAGTCGTCACCCAACATACATGCGGAAAGGAACTTTTTGTTCGGTTATTTTGAAAACCTCAGGTCCTCTGAGGCAAGAGACTTTCTGTAGAAAAGAGACAACCACCGAAGAACCTGATACCGGAGAATGGAACTGTCCGCTCGTGCTGGGAAAGCCAGAGAGTGCGCTGTGCTCACGAGTCCCGCCTTGTCCCGTGCTCAAAACGTTGGGAAGGGAGACCCCCCCGACTAGAACATCCTGACTTATCATTTCTGAACACTTCTTTCTTTCTTGTGAACCCTATCCCACACTCTTTTTGTATTTAGTTATAAGGATTGGCAATCATTTTTTTTTTAGTATAGGCCCCTTTAATTTGTCAAGACGCCACTAGGACTGCCTTATTATTATAATAATATAATATGTAGCTTGCTCCAATCGATTTAGGTTCAGATTTTGCGTTTTTCCAACCTATCTATACACTTTAATAAACACCTTTAAATTGTGATCACTTGTGTCCATCTTTACTGTTGCCACCAAGAGTTCCTTACAAGCCTTTAACAATTCAGATTGATTAATCCACTTTGAATCCTTATAAAACGTTCGCACAATGGTGAAGCTTTTAGATGGATAGATGGTTTCATTTTCAATTACAGATTTACAAGTCCTAACCGAAGCCAAATGGGGCCCCGTACTTCCAGTCACTTCACCAAGAGAGTCTTTCGATATGGAAATTGTTGTATTGGAAGTCATCGGTGGGATTACACCCTCGCTTTGTTTTCTTCTAAAGCTTTTAGTATATTCTCTCCACATCCGCTGAAGCTCGAGGGACCAACAGAGGGTCCTTGACTAGCCAACTAGAAAGAATGTCTTGTGTCTTAGGTGAAAGATATTTTACGCAGTTAACCCTTTTCCTCGTCTTCCTTGTAACCTTGTTAGGGTTTGTGGAATTCAAGGGATCAGGTTGAGGAATCATGCACACCTTTTTTACTTGGGCTTCACACACAATTTTACATTTTGACAACCGACACTGCTTGTGTACCATATGAATTACTAAGGTATTGGTGGATTCATCAACATTCAAATCCCGGGTAAGTACTTCAATTACAATGTGTTGATCCAAATTAGACCTTCTAGTTGATTTATTTGCCGTTTGTTGACTCTGGGCAGGCATGGTAATGGTAGGAGTGTTATGCTTAGTCGTGACAATATAATCAGCGAGTAATTTGTCATTGCGTATCAGAATCTCTCTGCGTTCAAATTGCACTTGTATTTTACCACAAAGTTTTAATAAGATCTTTACTGCAAATTGTAAGGTGGCAATACTCGCCATTAGGTTCACTTAGTCACTAGTTGACATAACACTCTCAGAAGTAAGAGTTAGGATATAAAACAGGTGAAGTGGACAGTCTCTCATTAGCTTCAGCTGTTGAGGATCCATGATTTGCCGCCACCGTTTCATACGATGTAAGGCCAGGCTCGGCACCACTGTTAGTTTGAACAGGAGCAAAGTTCTTTAATGAGTACCAAAGCTCCAAGCGCAAATTGTCATCTATTGGGATTGAAAAATTGTGGTTTTCCATTTATCCCTCCTGTGCCACCATAATCTCGGCCGACCCTGCCTGCGGTACAAAAAGTATTAAGGCGGAAGTCTGTTCGGGTGAGAAACAGGATGCGATTTCTTTCCTCAATACGAGTATTTGTATGCGATGAAACATTTACTTTGGATATTTTAGCATTATTGTCATATGTTTTATTTTTCTCAAGTCATTGCGTTTGTTTCTTGCAGCAACTACCTGGCATGATTGAACTGGCTTCAAAGGCACGAGCCTGCAACCCGAGAAGCTGAACTGCAACTTCACCTTGCGCCAAGCGGGCCGCCAGTATTTGAAGACTTCTGCTGCTGCGGGTGTGCTGAATTAAAGATCCAGAGCAATTTTAGAATGTTCCGACAATGCAGGAAGAAATAACGCAGTGTATCACACAAAACGACGACTTCACCTGGCGAGCACAGGCTGATTGCGGCACCCGCAGTATTTAAGGAGTGCAGGTGTGCTGAATTAAGGCTCCAAAGCAATTTTAGAAGGTTCACACAGAACCACAACTTCCTCATGACTTCACCTCGCAATTGTATTGCTATTAGCACCATGTGGTAGTGACCTTATAGACCTTGGCAGATGCCATAACTGCTTGATGTAAAGATGCTTAGGCCTGCCTGCTTAAGCTCTGGCCAAATGTTTGCCAGGCTTATGCCTCTCTGTTTAAGCCCTGGCCAGATGCTTGCCAGGCGTTTGCCTCTCTGCTTAAGATCTGGCCAGATGCATGCCAGGATTATGCCTCTCTGCTTAAGCTCTGGCCATAACTTGGGAGCGGGTCATCATCCAGCAACAGTGACCCCTCCCTAAGGTCTATAAGGTTATAATAATCCATACAACGCAGGCATGAACCTTTATTAATAATGTGCTAGTTAATCATGCCTGAAAGCTACCACAGAATTTGCCAATGTATTCCTATGCCCTTGACAGAACAACCTGCACAGATTTCCTTTTCCAAAAATATATACACATCAATTCCTGATTCAAAAACAAAACTGTAGTATCAGGTACTCATGACTGGGGCGCTTCACCCTTCTTTCGTGAAAAGACACATGCTCTCATTTAATCAGATACATTTGTATTCAATCCTTGCTTTTTGAGCCAGCAGTACTTTGCATGCTGTGACTTTTAGACCCATACTAGCAATGGTAAAGCAAAATTGAAAGTCCCAACATGCAAGATCCTGTTGGCAATAGCACTGGGGGACTGGATGATGGTGTTCCTGATGACTTGGCGCCAGTTGCAAACTGTGTAAAGGAAGTTGGTAAAGTAAAAGCTTCTTTTTTGTGGAGCATGGTTACTCATTATGTGGTCCTTCAGATGTGGACTTTTACTTCCATCAGCCAGAGCCAGAATACTTGCGAATAAGGTTCATGGGAGTTGTAGTCCAAAACATCTGGAGGGACACACAATGAATAAGCATGATGTGGAGTAGGTCGCATTCACATATCATTCATTATTATACACCAGGACCATAAACAATCGTATGCGCCCCCTGCTGGCAGAGGTAGTGGATATTTATGGCTCAATTTTATGGCTTCTCTGGAATTCTTCGCCAACCAGGAATGATGCAGAATTTACTTTTGAATGTATATTTCATGGTCGAGGGGAGCAATGACTAGCACGTAGAAATCTGTATAAATAAGCACAGTATTTGCAAAGCACTCAAGCATGAACTGGCAAAGATTCAGACAGAATCTTACAAATGATTCTTTGGATCACATGTCAAGGCCTGGCAAGAATAGTTAACCAGTATTATTCATTTATAGACAGGCTTTCCAATCTCGTGACACATTCGGATAGATCACTACCGTAGGCCTGAGAGCGACCCCTGTAGGCTTCCTGCATGTAGGATCGGGGGGTTGCATGTACGACGTGGAGAATCCTTGGATAATCTGCTCGTTTTCCCCCAGATGAGGGAAAAGATGACGAGCGTTGCTGCTGCAGAGTGCTAAGGGAAAGTGCCGTCTGTGTATCCATCTTTATGGCTTGAAGGGATTCGTTGACCGCCTTCCCAAACAGATTTCCGCTGTTGCAAGGCATGTCCAGCACCTTCGCATGAACATCCCGGCGAATGTTTGTTGGAGGCAAACTCCATTTCCCATCTTTCGGAAGCCTGTATCGGCGATGTCCACTGCCTGGCACGATCCAACGCCACCTCCCCTTCCTGAAAGAGGGTGATAGCCTTAGTTTTTTGTTGTCAGGGAGGAAATCCATGATAAGGCCCAGCTTGTAACAAAGCTCCCGGTCGTATCGGGACAAGATAGGCAGAGCATTAGCCGCCTTGATCGTGGATGCCGCTGTGTAGATGACTCTCTTCCCCATGGGGTCCATCTTCTTCAGTCCGGGGGGACTGATGAAGCGGTGGACGGGTTGGCTGAAAGTTTCCTTGCGGCGGCTGACACTACCGAGTCCGGCGATGGTTGTGACCTCAAGCACTTGGGTGCAGAGCCCAGAACCCTGCATTTCTTCTCCAACATGTCTCGTTTGGTTTGGTGCATTGTTTTTTCATGAGGGCTAGACCTTCCTCCCAAATGTAGTCCAAAAAGGGTACCGCCATGATCGTCTTCCTCTTGGACTCTAGTCGCTGATTAGGAAACCCTCCTTCTTGGTTTCCTCGGGCACCAGCTGGAACAGCTCAGAGGCACTGGAGATCGAGTGGAATGATCCCACCTCGTCAGGTGGAGAGCCTCTTTGAGGGGCGTCAAGGTACGGTGATTCATCGTCTGCCTGGAAGAAGTCCTCATCTTTGCTGGTTTCCATGGGCATCTCCATACCAGTGTCTGTGTTTGTATCCGGGTCCACTGGTGGAGTCGGGTCCAGATGTCGTGGAGGAGGCTGATGCGGCAGTGGCTGATGACGCTTCCTCTTCTTATGTGGAGGCTGGTCAGGGGCCTGCAGTACCACAGGTGTAAGTGCTGGAGGCAACCTCTGCTGGATCTCCGTCACTAGGGTGTGGAGAGTTGGCAGGATATCCATGGATATGTCCCTCGGCTGTGGAGGGAATGATGGAGTGCTAGGCCCTGCACCGCCGTCTTCCTCGTGGACTGTATGGACAGACGCTTGGTCATCGTCGTCGTCCATGGATAATATGTCCATTGGTGAAGGTAAACCTTGGAGGGCTGCATTAGGGACTCTTCCCCCACACCCCATCTTTCCCTCCTGAAGGCCATATACCGAGACCTGAACCAGTGCCTCCCCTCCCCTTCAGGGGTGCCCGCAGCCTTGGCCGCTGCCTCAGCGGCCGTGTCACGCCTGGGAGGCAGGCATACTCTCTGTACTTTAGGGACCACCCTTGTCGGGTCCGTACCACCCGCCGTAGCGTTCACCTCAGAGGATGTCGACGAAGTCTTTGGCTGCGCCTGTGAGCCTGATGTAAGGCCTTCTCTTCCTCCGGCCTTTGTATCTCTGATTTGTCCCGTAACTTGGCCGGGGTGGAGGACTTCCTCTTTGAGGAACAACTCGATGGCTGGCTGGCTGATGAGGCAGACAGCGATGGTAATGGTGATCGCGGTCTATCCCACCTGGGACCTGCATCAGCAGCGAAGCCGGTAGAATCTGCCTTGCGGCTCTTGGCCTTCTCTTGAACCCCCATGGGGAGTCCTCAAAGGACTTTGACCCCCTCCCAAAGGGAGACCGCATATCAGACCAACCAGTCCTGGGTGAGGCATGAACCTGCTCAGAGCACAGGTCAGAGGGCTTGCTCGACTTGAGCCATGCCGCCAACCTGCTATACCTGTCTTTCTTCGAGAAGCCCAGGCATATCCCACACCCATCCTCGTCGTGGTCTGGCTGCAGGCAGCAGAGACACTTCTGATGTTTGTCCTCCACAAAGACGTTCCTTAACCCGCATTGGTGAAGGGCCTGAAAAGTGCCCTTCCCTCCTTTTTCTCCTTTGACATGGTTGGAGGGTGCGAAGTAGGCCCAAGATGGCCTTCCAGTAACTTCGACAAACAATCACCCTTGAAGGGCACGCAACTTCCCTGAAAACGAATCCCCATTGCCAGACGATGAAGATGGGGGCGCACGGGCTCCAATGGAACAAAAATAGAACTTTTCAGTGAAAAATTTGGAAAAAAGTACAAAATAGCTTGGAGAGCAACTCGAGGACTACCAACAGTGAAGCATGCAGTAAAAATCTGAAGATGGCTGCCAAAGGCAGGGCTTAGGGAGGGGGCTGTCAATGGATGGGGGCAGTATGACCCAGCGGACAGTTATTGGTTTAGAGGAGGAATACAGTTTTAAAGTGAAAGTGAAAGTGAAACTATGTTTTCTTTTACCAAGGATTCCCAGCCTGACGACAGGGAATATTCATGAGAATGTGAATCCATGCCAGACCCCATGCTGGAGAATATTTAATATCTTATCTTCTACTGCTTCAAAGCTGCCTTAGAACCACACCATGTATATTAGCTGAACAAATACTCCGCAACACCTCTCTCTATAACAGGGCTCTACGACCATTCGCTTTCCGATGTTTCGGACTACAGCTCCCATCATCCTTAATCAATGACTATACCAGCTAGGGATTATTGTATTGTAGTTATTTATATAGCACCTTTCACCATTATTATAGTCTGACGCTCTTGGGGACTAAAGTCCAGAGTGTTGGAGGTCGGGGAATAGGATTAGAATGTGTGTGTGCATTTGGCCAAACAAGGCTTAGCAGGGCTGGCCAGGCTCTGGTAGAAAGCATCCCATGAAGTCGGTTTTGTGGATGGGTGCTGAGAGGATTCAGGAGATGGCTTGAGTGCTAGAGACTCGCTATGCGCCCAGCGTGCTGAAATTTATCGTAGGTCTTCGCTGCATGCTGATGTCAGAGGTGTTGAGGCATAGTCTGGTGTAAGTAGGCAGACAATTATGTGATCAGCGAGACCGAATTTGTCAGTCTTTGCTCTAGTCTGATGAGTGCGGAGAGCCAAGCCTGGGGCCAGTGTCCACCGGAGTGGTGCATTACACGTACTGAGCAATTCAGGTGGAGATTTGTTGTATGTGTGCCCGATCATGACAGGAGTTGTAGTCCAATACATCTGGAAACACAAAGGTTACATACCCATGCTCTAAAAGATGGTCCATATATAATGCAACACACAAGCATCCATACTAATTCAAGCATTTGGCCCTGCCGAACGCCTCTCTTGCTTTCCAATCCAGATACTTCACCCTTGCACATGCTATTCTTCACAACCGACTAATATCTGGTGGCCCCGGGCAGAGGCACAATATGCCTTGGACAAAGATACACAACCTTGAAACTACTAACTTGGCATAACAATTATAGGACTACAAATGTCAGAATGCAGAGAAAAAATGCACTGGGGCCTGGGAGCTTTGCAGAAATGCCCCTGTCCATCAGTTGCAAAAAAGGTCAAGAGAATAATTGCATCGATTCACTGCCTTGGCAATGGCTTAAGAGCCCCAGTCCATTTATCTTCCTCTCTGAAACCCCTTGCTGCAGCACTCCATATTTTTAAATTGATATTAAACCAAAATTGGGGGGGGGGGGTCGAGCGGGAAACCAGCACCAAACTGTGCCTCGAGTGGTGATTATTACAAGGGGTTTCCTGTATAAAAAAAAGACGTCATTGGAGTCTGTGCAAGTGCTCCAAAGGAATGGCCATGGAAGCAAGGGTGTGTTCAGACAGCCTTAGCGTTCATGGAGTGGCAGCAAAGGATGCTGGGAACAATGGGCCCTTTCCTTAATTAAAAAGAGCTTTCAGATACAGCACTGTTTTTCAATCGGGAAAGATGGCATGAGGTTATAATTAGTGGTAACACACTTGATACCAAAGAGGTTTCTAAGTGCGGACCCGGGATTCAAACCTGTGTTGCTCTGCGTCTTCTTGCTTTCAAGACTAGCGCGTTGCCACTGAGCTATACTACCCATGTCCATACCAAAGGAACAAAATGAGTGATGTTTGTCCAAGTACTGATCCTGACAATTCCCAAACTCAACCTTTATTTTATAGACTGATGCATTCGGAAGGTCACCCTGTTACCTTCAATTGAACAAAGTCAGCTTCAGCAAAGGGACCTACCTGGTCGTCCTTCACGGTTCCAGCGACGGACGCCTACTGGTGGGCAAGTTACAGCAGTTTCTGATCAGACCTTCAGCACCTGATGCAAGCAGGCTTAATTATATAAGCCATGGGTCTACCTACTCGCCAGATGTTTTGGACTAGGACTCCTACGATATCTCACCATTGACTATGCTGGTTAGGGTTGATATGATATAATTGTTTTTTTATAACACGGTTAATACCAAAGAGGTTTCTAAGTGTGGACCAGGGATTTGAACCTGTGTTGCTCTGCATCGTCTTGCTTCCAAGACGAACGCATTGCCACAGAGCTGTGGTTACCCGTGATGGTATTTGGAGTATTGATGGGGCTACTGGTGCACCCAAGTTCACCCCTGCAAGTATGGCTTGCCCGTACCTGGTGCCCTCGCTAGTATTTACCAGACACAACATGCATGGTCAGGCCTGTAAGTGCCTCAGTCATATTCTTTGGATTGTACTAAAGTCCAAAGTGGTAAACGGAAGGTTAAATTAAACCTTACTGACAGCCAGCGAGAACCTTGTCTACTTACTAGATGTGAAGTAAGAGAAATCAAGCAGAAGAGAAGGAGTGTGGCGGGAAAGTTCCACCCAATCGCTACCAATAACACCCCAAGAATAGTGAAAGCTGTACATTCGAGAAATACGTTACCTGCTGTTGCCATCCTTGACAAGGCTTTACATACTGCTGTGTGTGCACCAATATATCGGAGAAGGATATAGGATGAAATCAGAAGAAGATTGTTCTGCAAGAAAATCAGGAGACTCTCTCCAACATGCTGGCACATCTCAAGGATCATATGACTGGGTGGTGTGAAGCATCTGCCACAAATACCTGCACAAGCAACCCATTGTCTTTACTGGCACCGCAGTTGCCTGCCCTCCAGATAGGCCAGCAGGTCTGTGTCGAAGTGTGTACCGTGCTCCTCACAGCATTTAAGTACATTGATCACTCAAGTGGCACCACAATACATGGCTTGCACACTCTGCATTGCAGTAGAGGGCTACTTACGTCAAAGAATGCCCCTGCGTGCTCCAGGATGAGCTGGCTGGAGTCTGGCTTGTTCTTACAGTAGGTCACGTACATCTGAAATTTGTCCGCCTATGGAAAAGGTATAAGGACGTTAAACACTCAACAGCACGTTTCCTCATAAATTGAGAAACACACTATCAATTTACAGTTTTAGCACAATGAGATTGTGGGTGGGAGGAGGTGGTAGTTTACTATAAGTGGATTATAGCAAAGGAAAATGTAAAAACAATTACGTGGGTGACTCGACTTAAATGAAACAGTAACTCTGGACAGCTTTGCCAACCCTCAGTGGGTGAGGGGACGCACCATACATTGGTTGGAAGTTCCTTGTTCATGAGGTAGGACTTTTCAATGAATTCCACTCCCTGTCAGGATTCCCTTTTGGTGATATGATATATGATCGTTTATCTATATAGAGCCTTATAGAGCCTATACACAATGTGTTTCAAAGCGCTTCAAGCCAAGGGAGGGAACAAGGGAAAATAAAATGACATTCTTACAGGTCATGAACAGTAAGGATGTGAAATTAACTATCGTACTCGGCCTGACAAAATTTCAGATAGTGCAAGAGCTAAGACATAGATAAGGAAGGGAGGGGGAGAGTGGGAAGGAAATGGAAACAGACAGGCGACTACCGTACTAGGCCTGAAAACATTTCTGGGAGACTTGGAGAAAAACAAAAGGTGAGGCAGAGGGGGTGCAGAAAGGGCGGGGAGGAAAAAAACAAGCGACTATCGTACTAGGCCTGACGACATTTCAGATAGTGCTGGAGGGCGGGGGGGGGGACCACTAAGGTAGGGGGGTGGAACAGACTAGGTTTACCAGTCACCAGGTGGATGGAACACAAAGTCTGGAGGATAACTCTACACCAAAGAGTAGCCACAAAAATAAAAAATAAAATAAACTTAAGAGCTCAGGTTGGAAAACTTGTGTTAAAACCAGGAGCATAATTGGCAAACCTTGACTTTATGCATTCCAGTGGACTATGGTGGTTTTGATAGGAGTGAGGGAACAGAACGGGATCACTATGTCCTAAAAACTGACAGACTCTATAGGAATCCATTGTAAATGTCTCTCACCAAGCATACAGGGCAAGATGCATAAACAGTTGTTTGCACTACAAAGTGCCAAAAATGCTTTGCTTGGGCATTTAACTTGGGCGGGGAGCCATTCTCTGCACCAGTGACAGCCCCCTGCCACAGATTGTATTGCTTGAATGATGTTGCCAATCACACTTGCTTTATGAAAATTGAAGCACAACAAAATGTGCCTGGGATCACAACACATGAGTCGTGGGGAAGCCAGGCTAGAAAACAGAACTAATGAATGTGTAGCTGGATATCAGTCATTCTGTAGCTTCAGATCTGGGAAGAAAGTAGGGTGGCTTTCGGTACCCACCTCTATGAAGGTCAAGAGCACAATTATGTTCGCAATTATGTTCCCTGCTCCCTATTCACAGAGCCGCAGCTCACTTCCTTTTCTACCTTAGGAGCAGGCAGACAATTTCTGTAGGGACAGGTGAGGTATCTTACGCAGTGATGAAGGACATTGGCCCACAGTATTCTCAATCTGCTTCCTTGATAGATGCCAATGACCGAATGATTAGAGGCCTTTCGGATTAAAGTGTGTGCTATATTGAAAGCATGCACAGTTGCGTGCTGAAGTTACTCTATTTTTTGCCTGCATAGAGGGATGGCACCACAGGTAGATAGATGCTGGTCCTGCACGCGGGCAATAGAGGAGCAGCAACCATAGTGGGATGTCCTTGTGCTCACATGGCAGGCTCGAATCATTTTATTTTATTTGGAGGCTTTGTAGAGCGTCACCTCATCAGGCTACCACTACCAAGAAACAGTGTATAGACCAAATGAAAACAGTCAGAAGTCCGAGGTTGGGGTCAGGTTGCATGTCTGAGATGGGGATTACGAGATACAGTCATTTATATGGTAGCCAACCATAGGGTTGGAAAACGACGATCATAATTCCTGTTTTCAAGAAAGGTGAAAGGAATAAGCCTTAAATTTATCGCCCACTGGCGATGCTAGACCCGATACGGAAGATTGTTGCTTCCATCTTGGTCAAAAGATTCAACGAATGGGGCAAGAAAAATAAAAAGCAGGATCCCTGCCACAACGGGTTTCCAAGCAATGTTGGCACCAATATCAACTTACTGATTCTCAATCTTCTGAAACAGGAATCAGTCAGAACACGGACCAATCTTCACGCCATTTTTGTCGATCTTCAAATGGCGTTCGATAGCATCAATAGAAAATTATAAGTTACTCACCGTAGTGACTAACATATTCTTAGTCCATAGTTCCCTTTCCTCCATACCGCATGGGCGTCCCTTCCAAGGGACGGGAGATGGAACCTTTTTCACCAGAAAAAACCTTCCCCTTTAAATTTAGAGGCGCGCTGGGGTGTGGCCGAGGGAGCATGCACTGCCCTGACTCCGCCGCCACACCTCAGTCCACAATGATGCGTTGACAATAGAATTAACATTGCCTAATGGCAAATATTATTAGGAAGGAGGCTGGTGGGACGTATAGAGAAAAGGGGACTAAGAGTATGTTAGTCACTAGGGTGAGTAACTTGTAATTACTGTTACGTCCCGTCCCCTTTCCGCCATACTGCATGGGCGATTACAACTGAATGTAGCCCCAGGGTGGAGATGAGACCCACCTTAAGCAAATAGGTTCCGGTGAACCGCCTGTCCGAAAGCTGCATCCGATCTGGAGCCGGCATCCACACAGTAATGCTTGCAGAAAGCCGAGGGATTGGGCCATGTGGCCGCCCTTCTTATGACTTGCCAAGGGACATGGCGCTGGAATGCGATGGCCATTGCCTTGGCCCTGACTGCGTGGGCATGCATGTTTGCCAGAAGAGGCTTGTGCTGACCCTTGTATGCTTCTTTGATGGCAGAGACCATCCAGTGGGATATGTAGGACTTGGAAGCCAGATAGCCTGGTCTTGAGCATCCAACAGTGACAAACAGGGCATCTGATTTGCGGAAGCCCTTGGTCCTGTCCAATTAGAACTTCAGGGCACGCCTGACATCCAGGCAGTGCAACACTCTCTGTGCTTCGTCCTTAGGATCAGCAAAGAACTTAGGAAGGACTATTTCCTCGTTCAAGTGGAAAGCAGATGGCACCTTGGGCAGAAATGCTGGGTGAGTCAGCAGGACGACTTTGTCCCAGTGAAAGGTAGTATATGGTTCTGAGGCGACCAGTGCCTGGATCTCACTGACTCTATGAGCAGAGGTGAGGCCGACCAGTAAGGCCATCTTGATGGTGACAAGCCTGATCCATTGGTTCAAATGGTTTGTGTTAAGGTCCCACGCGGGGTGTGGCCTCCTGATGGGCGGGTAGAGCCTTGCGAGCCCCGTCAAATGTTTGATGATAGGATTGGAGCAGGAGAAGATTCCCCCCAAGCCTCCTCTGAGTTCCTGTAAGTCCCGATTGCTGCGAGGCAAGTATGACAGGTGTCCACCTGGACCCCCCGTGTGGGCGAGGTGCGCCGAGAAGGAGAGCATGTCGTCCAAAGTACATGCCAGGGGGTTGATTAAATTGGAGTCTGCCCAGTGGCAGAACCTGGTCCATTTGCTTTTATACTGGGCCCTGGTAGGCTTGCCCCTTGTGCCCTGTATGATTTCCAGATTAGCCTGGGAGAGGCTAAGGTGCCGCAGCGTTATCGGCCCAGGTACCACGCTGTGAGGGCTAGTTTCTGAGGCACTGGTGGATGACCCTGCCCCCTGCTGCGCCAGAAGATGAGCTGGGCCTGTCGGGAGGCGAATCAGAGGCATCTCCGAGAGGCTGACCAGCTCTGAAAACCATGGCCTGGCCAGTCACAATGGAGCTATTAGAATGATGAGGAGTTGGCGAGACTCCTTGAACTTCCAAATCACTCTGTGAATCAGCGGTGTGGGCGGGAAGGCTTAAGCTTTCATGCAGTTCCACTGAAGCCGAAATGCATCGCCCAGGGAGTCGGGGCACTGTCCCTGCCAGGAGGCGAACTGAGGGCACTTCTTGTTGTGCCAGGTGGCAAAGAGATCCACCTGGGGATGACCCCAACTGTTGAAGGTCTCTTGAATAACGAGGCCATTTAGCTGCCACTCATAATTGTCCGCTCCCAGCCTGCTGATCCCATCCTCCTCCAGGTTGGATTCCCCCCGGAGGTGAACTGCCGTGAGATGGATGTTGTTTTCCTGGGCCCGCTCCCACATGCTGATTGCCAGTCTGCACAGAGGAGGGGATCTGGTGCCTCCCTGCTTGTTGACGTAGTACATGCTGGTCGAGTTGTCTGTCTGGATGAGGACAACCTTGCCCCTGAGAAGTGGTAGGAATGCTCTGAGCGGTAGCCAGATGGCGTACAACTCCAACCAGTTGATGTGGTGTTCCTCCTCCTGTCGAGTCCAGGTACCGTAGGCCGAGAGATCGTCCAGGGTGGCTCCCCAGCCCTCGAGCGAGGAGTCTGTGGTGATGGTGGCCTGCAAGGGGGGGGGAGGGAAGAGAGAGAGCGGCCAAAAGGGCTTGCTCGTCCTAAGGTTGCAGTCCCTGGACCGCCAGGTAAGGTCCGGGTGGAGAGATGAAGGAACATTGATCAACTCGGATTGCGAGCCCTGCTCCTGATTCCATGAGGCTGTAAAGTGCAGCTAAATCCTCTTCATCCTCAATCTCGTGTGCGGAACGGCTAATAGGACCGCCGCCAAGAGACCCAGGAGATGCTGGTACCACCATGCCGAGGTCACCTCTCTGCTGAGGAAGTGGGAAGAGGCCCTCTGGATGGCCGAGATCTTGCCCTCCAACAGAAATACCTTCTCGGAGCATGTGTCCCAGATGAGGCCCAAGAATGTCAGTCTGCGTGGGCTGCAGCTGCGGCTTCTTGAGATTGACCGAGAAGCCCAGATCGTGCAGTGTGTTCATAAGGGCATGGGAAGAGTGGTGAACCGCTTCCGGAGATGTAGGCCTGACGAGCCAGTGATCGGGGTATGGGTAGATGTGGAGGCCCTGCGCTCTGAAGAGGGCAGCCACCATATTCATGAGCCTGGTAAAGACCCTAGGAGCCGAACTGAGGCCAAAAGGAAGGACCTTGTACTGAAAACGGTAGCCCATGAATCTGAACCGTAGGAAAGAACTATGGGGCTGCCAAATCCGGACGTGTAGGTATGCGTCCTTCAGATCCAGGGAGCACATCCAGTCTCCCTTGCACAATGTCTCTGCTATAAAAGCTGGCATAACCATCTTGAATATCTGAAGGGGTAAGGAGAGGTTGAGGGTGAAAGCTCCAGCACAACTCTCAGGCCCACCTGGTTCTTCTGAATGGCGAAAATCCTGGAGTAAAAGCCTAAACCTCGACTGGATCTCCGCCAAAAGAGTTGCTGTCCCAACTTGAGGGAGTGGAGGGGAGGAGGGAGGAGAGGCTGGGATAGGGAGGTGGTACCCCATGGAGACTACGGAGAGGATCCAGGAGTCAGTGAAATTCTGGCACCAGAAAGGTGCGTGGAGAGCAAGCCTACCCCCCACTGGAGACATGTGAACCCGAAGGGGTGTGTCATGCCTTCTCTCCTTCGGAGGCTGTCGCGGAGGAGGGCGACTGGAAAAAGCCCTTAGTCCACCCCCCCGTTTTTGTTGCTTGCGCCGGTTTTGAGATAGCAAGTGGTCCGGCTGCCTGGACCTCCGTTCCTGGAAGCCACAGAACCCTCCATACGTACGCCCCCTGTCAGAGCACTGCTGTGACTGGGTGTACGACTTGGGTGTGGTCTTTGTCAAGATGGATAAAGATTTGGCCGTTTGTGAGCTGTTTTTCTTCTTGTCCAGCTCCTCCTCCGTGGTGGAGTGGAAGAGGCCCCCCCCCTCCCTTCGAACGGTAGATCTAATATGCGTTCCTGGACGTCAGGGTTAAATTTCGTCACCCGGAGCCAGGCTGTCCTTCTCATGTCTGTGGCGATACAGATGGCACGGCCAGTGGTGTCAATATGGGCCACGGTGGATTCCATGAGGTCCTGCGGCACCAGCGAGCCCCGCCTTAAAACGTGATTGGCTGTGTGTAGGGAGTTCCGGGAGGAAGTCCGCAATTTCCCGCCATAACCTTTGGTTAGCGGCCGCCAGCATGGCATCTGCATCGGCCTGACAGAGCTGCAAGGACGCTTTGGAATAGATTTTCTTGCCATACGCCGCCAAGATCTTCTCCTTGCCTAGCAGCACCGCAGAGGAGGCGGCTGAGGACGACTGAGGCTTGGCGTATAGTGATGCTGCAGCCATCACCGAGGAATGCGGCTGAGGATGGGCCAAGAGCAAGAGTGTATCCCCCTCCATCTGCCTGTACTTGGCATCCAAGCATCGAATGACGGGGTTTGAGCCAGCCCTTTTTAGCCAGGGAGACTACATCGGTTTGTAGAGGAATCCCTGTTTTGGCAGAGGGGCGTTGCGTGAGGACTTCAGCCAGAACCCCCTCTGCCGGCTGCTCAACCTTGGGTTGGGGTAGGCCCAGATATTCCGCCAGCCCAGCAAGACGTTAGTGGAAGGCCCTGGCTGAGGATGGCGTGTCCAGATCCTACTCCTCGTCCGCATCCTGCAGATCAGGAGGATCATGCAGAGGTGGAGGAGTAGATGGAGCCGGAGGCTGGGGCACGGGGACCGCAGCCGGGGGCTAAGGAGGCCAGTACAGAACCACCTGAGGATTCGGCTGGGAAGCCGGGACCAGCAGCTGCACCGGGGCGCCAGTGGAGGCACTTGTGGTGCCGCTAGCATACTTGGGAGGACTTCCCTGATGGCGTCCTTGAGGATAACCCCCATACGAGATAACTTCATGAGGCCGAGGAACCTCTCGAAGAACCCTTCTTCACAGGCCGTAGAGGAGGCAGGGGGTACTGACGGGATAGACAGAAGCTGCTGGAGCCGCTGCATACCCTCCCCATATGGATGCAGTGGGAAGCTGCCCTGCGCATAAGAGCGATAGGCCGTAAGCCACATACTTGGTTGAGGCCAACCCCACCTTGACACTCGTTCTTCGCCACATTCTTGGAATGAGGAACAGGTGCCTCTGTCTGCACAGTTGCCATCTTGTTGAGCTGCCTGCCACGTGCCTGCAACGTGTTGCTCGGCTCGCTGGGCCCAGCCTTTTCCAAGACTCTTGCATGTGGATCACAAGGCCTACCCAGCTTCTCGACCCGGGGGTGGGTATAGCTGCGTTTAGTCACCCCCTCTGATGTACTGCTAGTAATAGGGCGTTGCCCCTCGGCCATACTGCCGGTACAAGGGCGGGGCCCCTCGGATGACAATCCGGTATGAGAACCTTCCAGTCCCTCAACACTACCACCGGGAGGATCCGCTGATTTCTCGGCCGGTAGCTGCAGCAGCCTCGGTGCACGTGCTGGTATAAGGACCTGACCGGTCCCACCACGTGCGAGAGTCCTTGGGAAGGAGTCTCCTTTGCGGGTTGCGATGGAGAATGGCGGCCCTACCTTGGGCTTGGCTGGATGTTTCACAAAGTTCTTGAGATCCTCTGGAGGCGACTTCTGAAGAGCTCCCTCCCCCCTGGCTAGTCTGTTCTTCAGGCTTTCGAGGACAGCGAGCCACACGCTGTACAAGCTTGCCAACCATGGTCTGGGCCAAGGCAATGTAGGCAGAGGGCGCGGGGGTCTGAAGTTGGGAAGTGTCTGTTGCAGGATGGACACCTGCTGAACCCTGTGGAAGTCGACATGCGCCGGGGAGGAGCACGATGCCTGATGACCGAGTACCTGAATGAGAAAAAGACAAAAAAGACAAAGAAGAAGCATCCGTGCGTGGAATTACATGGCCAGGGTCAAACCTAGGAGCGCTGGTGAATTTGGCCCGTTCCTGTCGACGCAGAAAAGGGGACTGGGGTGCCGCACCCCAGCACGCTTCTAAATTTAAAGGGGAAGAAGTTTTTTTCTGGTGAAAAAGGCTCCGTCTTCCGTTCCTTGGAAGGGACACCCATGAAGTATGGAGGAAAGGGGACGGTAAGGAAGAGTACAAGCTGTGGAAGAACCTCCAGCAACAGAACTGCCCCAGCAAATTGCTGGAACCCATCAAAGCACTCTACAGCGATACCACCATCCGAGTTTGCATAACCCATGGTGGAGTTCTCTGTTCTGGGGTCAACATGACCAACGGACTCAAGCAAGGGTGTCCACTGGCCACCACCTTTTTCAATTTCTACCTCCTTGACATCAGTGTTAACCAAATAATTCCTGCCACTAACCCTCCTAGACTGAACGAGACATCCATCCCCTACATACTATATGCAGACGTTATCGTGGTGATGGAGAAGACCCATGTCGGCCTCCAAAAAAAGACTAAATAGTCTTAATAACTACATAAAGGAAAACGACATGAAAATAAACTCCAACAAAACCCAAGTCATGTCATTGGGCCATTGCTCCAGGAAGCAAAATGCCTCTCTACGCTTATATCTAGATGGAAAAGAACTTGAAGATGTCAAGGGGATAAAATATCTTGTCATTTGGCTCAATCAGTCCCATGTCGAATTGAACTGGTCCACCCATCTAAAGAACAGAGTTCTTACCTTAGCCAGACAAAGCTCGATCATCCATAGGAAATATGGTCAATATACCATGAAACCAGTTATAACCTTTTACAGGCAGAAAGTTGCTGCGATATTGCTATCCGGGAGTGAAACACTACTAAATATTCCTCATAACATCTCGACTTTGGTTGAAGGTATATTCTGGCGTAAGGTACTTTTCCTTGGCTCCGTCCTTCCCGATGATCAGAATACGATATGAATTGGCACTTCAATTACTTGATTCCATCAGAAACAGGAAACAGTTGGACGTCTATCGAAAGACCATCAACGACGACATCCAGCAATAAAGATCTTGACCCAAGCGAAGACACTATCAAACAACTTCACGCTGGATGCATGGAAAGAAGCCTGTTTATTTACTCAATCAAATGACATCTCAATTGAGACACTGATAAATAGACCCTTGGAGATGAAAAAGATAATCAAAGAGAATGACTGGATAAACAACTCAAGATAAGGCCTCATACAAAATGAATATAATTTCTGAGTTAGAACCCCGAGCCCTTAATGAACTACCCTTATATCTGGCAAGATTTCCTTCCAAAACAATTCTAGACTTGTACCTAAGATTCCGCCTCAACATCCTACCTACCAGAGAATACCAAGCAGCAACTAAGCAAGCAGATTCTGTAAACAAAACAATCAAAACGAAACAATCCATCACATCCTAATGAAATGCCCCATTCTTTACGACCGCAGGATCCAGTTCAACAACATGATGAACTATCAAAGAACAAGTTACCAAGAGGACGAAATGTGGCTCCAGATAATCTCTGGCAAAAACAAAAGGTCGATTATCATGGTAGCCCAATTCTGGACTTTCATCACGACTAAAACAAACTTCAAATAAGGCTCCAGCTATTACATTTCAAAATAAATAAAACGAATTGTATACTTGATAACAAGAGAAATATAATGTAAACGTTTGTATACGAACTAAAATGTTAATAAAAAATAAAAAAATAAAAAATATTTTAGCCAACAGGGCAGGAAAAGAAAAGGTTGGTGACAATGAAAAGAAATGTACAGACCAACCAGAGCGCATTGATTAGATAAGGAATTTCCAGTGTGACATTTATCAAATATATTACGTAACTTGACTACGCAATTTTCCAAAATGAATGAAAACTGATGAGGGTTTGGTTTAGAGTTTGGTAGTCAGAGTAGCTGTACCAGATAAGAGAAGAAGAATAGGGTACACGTCTGATAACCTAAACATAGCCAAGGGGCAAGGGCTTAAGGAGGAAGGGCTCAACAGAGAATGGGAGGGGCCAGTTGGCTTAATATTTGGTAAGCCAGGATTTGAGTTTTTTCTTGAATCTTTTGAGAGTAGAATAAATGCCTATTTTTGAAGTTTGCTCCGATAGCACATACCAAGGACTGCTAGGGATCAAACCCCGGGTTTGGCTCTCCAAGGAGAGGGACCCGAGGTCATGATTACATCTTGTTCCAAGAGACCTTCTGGGTTCATGCTTAGTTATGTAGTAGGTTGAGATCGTTTGGACCTGAAAGCAGAAACTGAGGCAGAGCGTCCTGACTTTATCTCCACCAGCTGGGGGTGGGGAGGTGATGTGATCATAGGGTTTGCGATGCACCACCATTGCGGCGGCCTTATTTTGGATCAGCTGCAATTGCTGCAGCTGGCATTTGTTGAGGACTTGATGCAGGACATTACAATAGTAAAGGCATTAAAGAATCAGAGATCTGGTGACCTCGCGTTCGTTTTTTCGCTTTGTCTAGGTATGGGAGTCATCTTCCTCAGCCAATGTAATTGGAAGTGAGATTTCCTTGACGCAGCGTTGATCAAAGGTTGGAAAGAGTCCATTTTTTAAAGTGATAATCTGGCTCTTGTGGGTGGGAGGATTTGATCCATCAAAGAGGGCCAAGAGAAAGAGACAGTGGATGAGGGGAGAACTGATGTCGCAGAAATCGGATGCAGGACTCTAATCTCAATTGAGGTTAGGTCGGAAAATCTCTAGTAGCAGCAGGTGAAGCCAGAATCAAACAACTCACCAACCCCAAGCAATCCAAGATGGATACCCCATCACCCCTCCCAATCCAAGAGTACCAGTTAAGGTTTTGAAGAGCCAGTATTTTACTCCCTATTCTTTGAAAATGAGAGTAAAATTATTTTTTGGGGTATCTTTTAGGTGAGTAAAAATATTTGAATTCTGAAACCGATATGATTTTGTAATCCACACTTTTTTGGACCTAGAAATTCATGTAAATGAAAAGATGCATTTTTACCAAGTTCTATTTCAGATCAGACAGTAATAATGGCAGTGCTCCTTTCTGTGGAACTCCTCTGTCAGTACCACTGATCTCAACATATGCATAGAGCTGCTAGGATGGAAGCAGGCTCCTTTGTGTCATGGTTTCCTATTTTCATTGGAACTAATTGTACTCCCCGTTTTCTTTTCTTGGGAGTATCTGCTTGTTGTAAGAGTAAATATGGTTGGTATGCTGCTATCTGTAGAGCTGCCCCACCCCTTTTATCCATGTTTACAAGTTTTCAGTACATTGGCTTCAATACGAAACGAAGATTCTAGGACTACACTATGGAGGATTTCTATTCTCCCAAACAGCACAATGGTCTTCTATGTGAAGACATGCAAACCTAGCATCACAAGGTCACTGTAACAAGGTCAATATCATGACCTTGCCATGAGTGCAAATATGAACCCCCAGAGGCCGCCCTCAACCTGGCATGGCAGGCCTAAAAGAGAAGAATCCAGAGCCAGTCCTTCCTAGAAGTGGAAGGTGGCAGTCGGGGGGGGGGGGGCATTTCTGGCACCTTCACAAGATCCAGTCTATATATGAGCAGAACCAATATGCATCACACCATACCTCTAAGCCCAAGTGCAGGCCAAGTTTTCTCTTTCTTTTCCAGAAAAACCATAGGCATGGGAGATGACCCCAAGCAAGACAGAAAACCAACAGCACCCTATGCAAAAACACATGAAAACCCCACCATAGAGAACCAGTGGGTAGAAAGCCTGAGACCTGGACACCTGTCAGGAGCACTACGCGAGCAGCGTACAGACATCACTGGATGAAAGGAAGCAACATAATGAGAAGCCAGTACCCCTGCGTGGCTATTGCAAACACTGCACACTGCATCCCAGCCTCAGTCTGCACGGCAAGGAGATGTGTGCGGCCACCCTAAACCATAAAGGACATAAAATAAAAACCCACCAACCAGAGGCTGGACTTACCTTAAGGACAGCCACTCCAGGTCCCCCTCACCTTACACAAATGTGGACACTGTACAGCACAAATCACAATTGCTCTTCCACAGTGTCCCTGTGTGGAGAAAGGGGGCAGGGCTAATCGTGCCATATGAAAGATGTGTTGTTTGTGAGGAGACAGGGCCAGATTGGCAAAGGCCAGCAGACAAATCAGAGGATAAGGGTGGGGTTTAAAAAGACCCTAGGAAGTTGTGGGTTGTTCGGGTGAGGTGGAAGGAGATGAGAAGAGGAGGTGGCAGACCAAGAGGCCAGCAGAAGGAGAGGGAAATGGATTGTAGAGGCGATTTTTGCAGCAGGTAAGGTATTGGTTAGTGAATGCGAGATCCTCCCACATGTATCACCCTTAGGGGGACAATTAATTAGCAGCCTCACCTCCCTAGCCTCATGGAAATAGGCTCCCCCCCTGTGGAGAAGAGACGCTATCTGAAGGATCGCCACACACCTTATTGCCTCAAAGTGGGCTTCCCAGCTGAAATCCTATGCAATCAGGGAAGCATTTTCATGTCAAAGCAAAGCAATAGTGGGACAAGAAAACCCTGATGAACATTAAGAACCTCCTGACCTCGATTATACCATCACCAGACTGATGGCCTTATAGAACGGTTTAATGAGACCCTGAAACGTATCTTAAAAACAGATGGCCACTGAAGATGGGCGAAATTAGGACGATCCGATCCACTGTGCTCTGTTGGCCATCCAAAACACACCATAATCTTCTACAGGGTTCTTTACCTTTGAATTGGTGTACAGCCTGAATCCCCACTAGGCGCTATAAAAAAGGAGGAATCGTAAGCACCAGACAGCCGACAGACCAGCGACCATCCAACAGTGTAGAACACACGTAAATGCATTAAGAAAGTGCAGAGTTTGGTCAGAACCGGTCTATAGGAGGACCAGGCCGAACAAGAGAAGGTATACATCAAAGATGCCAGGTTACCTACCTTCCGAGTAGGAGACAAAATGATTGAATTACTCCCAATTACCCAAAATGGACAATCAGCTGGATGGCACAGACCATATGTCCTCATTGAAGTTTATCCCATCTCACCTACAAATTACAGCAAGCAGATTGACGAAAACCATCATAATTATATGATGTAAACAAATAATGTCTGGAAGGGAAAGAGTAATCCTCAACTCCTGCTTCTGTACACAACACCCGTGAGACTCCTCTACCAATCGAAAATAGTGGGGTTTCCTTACTCGTTGGTCTCCCCAGAACGAGCCATCAAGAAATCTCCCAATTGATCGGGACATACTCTACTTGTTTTCCACAAAACCTGGAAAATTGAAGGCAGTCATCCACAGAATTCAGAACATTCCAGGGAGGGTTATATGTCTAAAACCCTACCGGGTTACCGTAAGCGAGGAAACAAATCATTAAAGAATAACTGAAAGAGTGTTGGACCTTGGTGTGATCATTAGGCCCTACAGTGAATTGTCTTTGCCAATAGTCCTTGTACCAAAGTCAGACAATACCTCGAGATGTGATACAGACTTTAGATGTCTCAATTAATTATCCAAATTCAATGCCTATCCAATGCCCTAATGAACTAGTGCGGACACTAGGGAAGGCAAGATTCATCTCAAACCTGGACCTGACCAAAGGCTACTGGTAGCTAAAGGCTTCTGGTTGAAGAAGCCAATACAAAAAAAAAAACAGACTTCGGAACTTCAGAAGGCCTTTTTTAGTTCAATGCACTGCCGTTTTGCTTTCACAAGGCACCTGGTACCTTTCAGAGACTAATGGGCAGAGTCCAAGCCCCATGTCAGACATTTACTGGAGCATAGCTGGAAGACATTGTCGTATACATCCGAACACGGGGAGAACATCTCATGCACTTAACCACCATGTGTGACCAACTGCGGAAAGCTCATCCCACCTCCAATCCAGCCAAGTGCCAACAGGCCCAGGTCTAAGTGTTACCACAACAAATCAAAGCAGTGGCATTCCTAAAAGAAAAGAAAAAAAAGGAGCAAGACCAACCACCAAAAAGGATGTCCGTGCCTTTATTGGCCGGGTAGGTTACAAATTGGAGGTTCATTTCGAATTTTTCAGAGAAAGCTGGACCCTTAATTGACCAGCTTGTCAATAGTTACCCTATCATCCTCAGTTGGGACATGCAAGCCCAGGAAGCCTCTGTTAACTTTAACACTTTTTAAGAGTCCCTGTACTGGTCATGCTTGAATTTAACAAAGAATTCATCTTGCAGACAGATGCTTAATCCATTGTTCTCAAGGCTGTAATGTTGCAGGTACAGGAGGGAGAAGTGGTCGAGCTGAAAAGTCCATCAAATGGGCCAGGTTTATTCTGTGATATTACCTAACAGGGCAGACATTTAAACTAATCACAGATCACACCCCATTAGTTTGGAAGGCAAGAAATACGGACACCAACCCTTGCATCCTGAGATGGTACTTGGCCCTACAAACATACTCCCTTTGAGTGTAACATCGGACTGGGACCAAACAAATGACTTTTTATCCCATTATCTCCAGGTAGCTAGTGGCCCAGGGGATGAGCGCAATTTGGGAGAAAGAGTGGAGGTGTATGACAAGGTCTGTAATCTGACTTGGTCAAGGAGGAGAAGGAGACCCTTTGCAGCTTGGGGTGGGAGGCCTACAAGGGTGAAAGCCAGAGCTATTCATACCCCAAACAGGAAAGGTGGTAGTTGGGAGGCTCCCGGTTCCTGCCACCTCGTCCCCAAGTACATGTATGTATCTCCACAGGCCACTGTGGATCACCACATACCTCCTGACCACAATGCTGGGCAGTTTATTTTTTCTTTCAGACAACAACTACCTACAACCAAGGTCTGGTCAGTGCGCCCGCAAGACAACATCCCACCACAGCCTCTCAGCCTAATACTCCAGTCATCGGATTGCTGCAGCCAGCAGGAAGCGGGTCAACCACTCGACCAAATGGCAGAATGCCTGTGCAGCTGCCAGGGAGTCTGGGCACCTCAGCGGCAAATGTGTATGCCGTGCTCTGCCGGCTGCAATTGAGCGTCCTAATACAAGCTAGCATGAATTTGCCACAGAGCGAACAAAGAATTTCTAATACTTTCTATGGACTTCGCCGCACCGCGGCCCCCTAACATGAATCAGAACTCGCCAGTGTGCGCCACCATTGTTTCAGCCCCACAAGGAAGAAATGGCTGGGGTTAGACACAGTTTCTGTATTTTGACTAAGGGTGTATCGAATATCATATTTGCTATTCAGCCGAATACTTCAGTAAAGTATTAGTTCGAAGCTGATAATGAAGACAAATAGTTCTTTTACTTAATAAATCATGTTCCAAACTTGAAAAATACACTTTAAATAAAATGAAAGCACCATGTTAAGCATACCTTCACTCATCTGCTCATTTAAAGGACACAATCTAGCAAAGAACAGATAAAATAAAACAGGAATAATATGTATGGAAGGATGTTCTGTATGCAAAACCTGTGCTACTCAAAGTGGTAGGCCTCGCAAATGAAAGTGCTAGGTTGCAATGAGCAAAATGAATCCTGCAATGCACAACTGCCATTGAGAATAAAACGCATTACAATCTCTTGTGACTATCAAGTTAGCCTATTGGAAAGTTAATTTCAAACCTTCCTTCCAACCCACACAAAAATGTAGAACTGGTTTCTGTTTGCTTATGCAAAGCACAAGCCCAGAGTACATGTGAGGTAAGTGGATTTTTAATAAGGGTACTCCATCCAACATACACTAAATATGGGAGGGATCTCTCCCAGAGAGGCAGTCATGGTTAGACCATGGATAATCAAGCTAAGAAGGTCTGACGTGTAATCCCATCTGCCCAAACCCTACAAGCTCGTGGAAGGCACTTGGGCAATCTGTCAATCTCACTACATCTCAATCCACCATCCACTTATCTCACCTCAGTAGAGGATGCAAGACTGACTTTTTCGAGGACCATCACTTTTCAATACTCCATCCCACATCACCTGGAGATACGGTCCTCTCTGTTCTCCAACGCGTTTTCTGTTGGGTCAGGCTGGCCTATATTGTTATTTGAGTGATTGTCCAATAAGCAAGTTCTCCCAAAAGGCCCACATAGATTAGGAAATGCTCTCTGTGTCTTTGGCTGCCTGATGTGTAACTGACTCATCAGCCCTTACTGATGGAGAAAAAGCAACGCACTTGTTGTAAAGTTTCTGCTTTCCAAACATCCTCCTCTCGGACCAATTTCACCAATAGTTCACAGCTCTTTACCCACAGGAACAGATCATGTGCACCTACCACTTGTCCTCACTACTCCTCTCCAATACAAAAACATTTGCACCTCAGACTTCGATTTATTCAGGAATGCTTTCAGAAATTGTTTAATTCAATTACCTTTCTTATTCTGCAATCCATATTTGCCATTCGAAGGTCTTACATTGGAGCCAGATATTAAGTATTCACACAGAGTCTAATAGCATATTTTTTGCCTGAATTTTGCCGAATACTTGCCCTAGGCAGTCCAATTGTGACCCATGTAACTCGTCCCAGGAAGGGAAGCAAGAGTAGAAGAACGAGGGAGGATAGGAAGGGCAGCAGGAAACTGAAAGATGTGGGTTGTTCAGGTGAGGAAGTGGAAGACCAACAGCCCAGAAGGTAGGAGGACAGTGGACTGCAGGCGTTTTAGAGAAAAGTTGAGATATTGATTGGTGCTAGCAAGTGGTACTGTGTTGTGAGTATACGTGTAATGTGGGTGAGTGAGAATATTTAAAGGTCGTGTAGAGAGTGAGTGGAAGGTGATTGAGGGAGTGAAAGAAGAGTGACTGAGCAGAAGGTGGGGTGGAGAAGCAGCGATGAGGAGAAGGGAGAGTAGAAGTTGCTTTGAGGAGGGACAGAAAAAGTAGTAGGGAGTAACATCGGAAGGTGGCGGTAAGAAGTAGAGAGAACAAAAGAGAGGAAGGAAGAGAGGAGAGATGGAGGGCTGAGAGGAGTGGAGAGTAGGAAAGGGAGAGTGGCAGACAGACCGGGAGAGGAAAATTAGGGTGTTAAAGGCAAAAGGCAAAGTGGGCCTTGACTGTCTGAAATGGGCAACCCTACAGTGCTTTAGAACTAAACTTGACTGTAGTTTAGCTCCAGTCTAGAAGACCCAGACGGAGATTAGGAAGAAGACGGAACCACCTTTAGGCCCGGACTATCAGCAAGGCAAAAATTAGACGGTAGGGGTCAATAAGATCTGGAAACTAACATGGGTTCTAGGGACGAATAGGTTAGGAAAGAAACTGCTTCTTACAGACAAGAGAGAAAGACTGCCCTTAGCGTGCTGGCAAATATTTTAATTAAAACCCTTGAACCATCTCTGGGAATTGATCTGTGCTTTAGGCCATCTGTGAAAAAACAGAAACTGACCAACTGTGGTAGCTGGTAAGAATGCTGCAGGTTGGTAGGCCCGATTTCACATACCGTCCAGTGCTTATCCCACAGTGTCACATCAGGCTGACTGATTTACAAGGCCAGCTGCAGCTGGCAGAATTTATCCCTTCCTCTCTCGCTAACAAGATTAGTGCAACTAAGCTCCTGAAGTCATTAACTTTTCATTTACATAACAGGCTTTTCCACACCACAGGTTCGGATACATAGGTTGGGAAAGTACTGTGTAGAGTCAGGCACCTCTGGGCATTCTGTAGGGTCCGTTGGGAGTGTGTAACTTTTGGTCCAAGGCACAGCTGCCTGAAAGGCAAAGGGGTGAAAAGGAAGAATGGTGGCAAATGTGTTGAAGAAAACCGAATGCATTACTGACCCTCCCCCGAAACACAGATGACGGTCCGATGTAGTAGACAGTTGCCATCTAAAGGGCAAAGTGGCAAATATGCTATAAGGGAACTAGGAGAGGATTTGACCTTTGGCCTGCCCCTGACCATTGGTCCATACGTTCTTTTAGACTGGGTGTAACAGCTTTGCATCTGCTCACTCACAGACAGCGACAATGATACCAAGTCTGCCTTTTATACATATAAGACGTTGTGTGTCATTTATACCTTTTGCCACATCATTTGGTGCTTATTTGGGCATAATGAGCATGAATAAACACTGAGTTCCCAGCTGATGGGAATACATCCAATTCTGTACCCAATAAGGAGTCGAACGACTCACAGGAGCAGACTACTTGGGGCAGGACAGTGCTACTGATCTCCCAAAGCCCCCCTACATTGGCCATAAAAATGGAGTAGAGGCAAGCATGCTGGGCATTGTGGCATGAAAAGATGTTTATGAGTAGTATCTAATTAATACACCTAAGTGGCAATGCTAATATAAGTTGGTAAATATATGGGTTGATACATATTGTCGCCATTAACTTATAATTAATACATATATTGGAGCCTGGCTGGCATACCTTTGCCTGTTTCCAGTATACCCAATTAGCACAAGTTAGGGAGAATTCTCATTTCTGTGTTAATTTCCTTTTTCCTTAGAGAACCCCAACTCTTTTGCTGGACTTTAGGACTTAATTTTTATCCTGGAGTGAGTCAGACCTTTTTCGCACTCTCTCATGTATTTTTTTTATCTGATTTGGACTGTGTTTCTGCGATTTTGGGGTCTGACAAACTCCATAGGCATCATCTTTTGTATTGTGACACACAGTACCTTCAGTGCAGTGTCACAGAGAAGTCCTTTGGATTTCTCTTGGGGTTTAAATACATTTTCTTGGGTAAACTACTGTTCCCCAGAGTAGTACATTGAAATTGACTTTACTTACCTATTTTTCCTATGTAAGTCCAGTACAGCCCCATCTTATGTGGAAGTACTGGGGGGTTACCTAGTAGCCCCTTTTCCTACTTACTCATGTAAAAATGTTTATGTTCCCCTCACTACATTTAATGGCTGGTGGCAGTGGTTTAAATTTTCTACCATTGTGCGTTTTTACCGCAGACTGAACTCCTCAGCAGCAGTATTGCACCCGTGGGGGCCCATGTTGTCAAAATGGCCCAGTTTCTTTTCGCCATTTCTTGCTTGTGAGGTATTTCTTGGGTTTTACTCTGCGCGCCAAACCAGGTTTAGTCCCTTGTTCGTTTTGTCTTTGGCAGGCTTCAGTGCTGAAATCCTCCTCTGGCTCCAGCGTGTCTGGCAGGGCAGGAAGCGAGGGAGGTTCCCAAAACTCCCTGTGCTTAATCTCCTTGGTTACAGGAATGCAACCAAAGGTGATTGGCTGGCTGGCTGTCCTTGAAGGACAGCCACCCTGCTGTGCGAGTGACAGCTAGGCTGCGGATGAATGGGCGAAACATGCATAAAAGGCAAAGTTTCTTGGAGAGAAGGCAGAGTCGACCACTGGACAAAACAACCGAAGAAGAAACTGAAGCAAAACTTGCTGCACCATCCTGGACTGTTGGTTTGCCCGGTGAAGCCCTGCTGCAGTGCTGAAGCTCCAAATTTCATATCGACTAGAGATGCCCGGAACGGACGACTTCTTCCATTAGTTTGGTGGGACCAACTGACCCCAAGACGAACTTGACTGCAACCACTCTCCCTGCTGGCTGTACTTCTTCGCTGCTGCTGGAACCGAGTGCCAGGGGACAGGAACACCAGGAACGAGTGCATCGTTTTTAAGCCGGACCCGAGCTGAGGACCCTCCCGAAGCACGGTGACCAAAGCCTGAGCCACATCAACAGAGTGCTGGACCTCAGAAGCAAAGGGAGCCCACAAGGTGTCCAAGAACCACGGTGGTGCTATTTTCTGGTAGCTGAATTCGCGAAGTGCCGCTGATCTGAAGTAAGCCCATTGCTGCTGCTGACCTTCGAACTGCAGTGCAGGAGTCCTCCAAACAACCTCCATCTTGTCCCCACGACTGAGGCCCAGCAACACAGGAACTACAGGAATGCAACTAGAACAGAAGCCAGCTGGATGCTTTTCTTCAGACCCAGGGCACTGTCTCAACTAGGGGTACCTACCTCTTGTTGCCTGTAACTTGCTTGCTCTCACTGGAGACTTGCAGTAGCTGCCTTGTGCAGAGTTGTTTGCATATTTGCTTTTCACAAGCTTTACAGCTTGGGGCCCAACAGTGATTCTTTCCTACAAACTCTCTATATAACACTGTGCAAGACTTTTGTGATATCTTCAAAAAGTGCCTCAGCTCCCATAGACTTTGTTCAATTGACATTGGCTGTCCTGGCTCCCTGCATACTCTTCTGAGCCTTTACCTGTAGTGTTCATATGTCCTTCATAGGTTGTACATTAGTTACTTGTATTGCTGGGAAAGGGTCAACCTATACTTCATTGGGGGATTGTAAAGTACTCACCTGTTCAGATAACTTGTTAACCTTTGTTTCCTTCCCTAATCGTTTCCTTTTTTCCACCGCCTCAGTGTTGCATTAAGTGCTAAAAGTGATATATCAATGTCCACAGTGTCCTAGCAATTGAAGTCACCCCCGGGCGTAGGAAGTGTGTATGTGACATCCCAAAAGGGAATCTACTAAATTAACTGAGAAATGAGGAAGTTTATTTATTGTTGCATATTGCCCTTTCTAAAGAAGGCTTATTTTAAAACTGACTGGTAAATTATTAAATTATTATTTTTTACTAGAAAACCTTGAGTATAAGTGTTATTTGAATGCTTGTCATTGTGAACTTCTATGTTACATATCTACAGCTCACAATTACCCCTCTTGAGATAAGTCTGGCTGCTCAGTCACTAACTTGTTAAGTGCAGACCTATACCAATAATTGGGCATCTATTGCCAAGAGTATAAGGCTGGTGTGGTCTCCCACAGGGTTACAACATACAATCTTGTGTAACAGCACATCAGTACCTAGATTATGCTAGGTCTTGCCAAATTACACCATGCCCACTGAGCAAATCACTGCTCGCTTTCATTATACCCAGTTGGGGCAAAAGGCCTGTTTCCAGAATAGCCATGTAGCACATCAGTGCAAATTTACATCATGCTCACCTTGCACATAAGGACAAAGTTACTCGTCAAAGTGACAACTATACCTCTAGTCCACTGGCCCTTTCCTCCATAGTTCTGGGCGTCCGTTCTATTGAGATGGGACTGAAGCCTTGCTCACAGCAAAGTTCTTCAAATTATAATTGGAGTGCAGAGCTAGCATATGCATGTGGTGCAGGGCCTCGGGGCATGCTGCCTCTACCTCACAGCAACCCCACCCAATCCTTTTATTCCAGCGCCAGCCAGGCTAGCCAACTACATCATAGTAATGAGATGCAGGCGGCAGGAGGGAAAGGGAATTAGGAACTGGAATACAGCAATCACTATGATACATCTTTAGAACTCCTACATCCTCCCCTTTTCTACAGATTTATGGGCGAACACCAAGCTTATGTCTTCCCCAGGTGGGGAAATATTCTAGGCACAATGGGTCTGGAGGACAGCCTGACCAAACCTGGCATCTGCTCTAGAACTAGTGTCCATAATGCATGTAAAAGGCTAAGAAGGAAGCCAAAGTACATGTTTTACTAATCGCCTCCCAAGGGACAGGTCTCTGAAAAGCCACAGCAATGGCCTTTGCTCTGACTGCTTGTGCATGGAGCCACTGAAGGGAAGCCTTGCCCCAAACTCTGTACAATTCTGAGAGGCATCAAACTATCCACCGGGCAACTGATGACAGAGGCTATATTGGCTGGCTGAGCACCGCTGAACGTGATGTGATGCTAACGTCATCCTCCTTTCTAAACTGTTTTGTTCTTTCCTGATAGAACGTAAGGGCCGATTGAAGATCAAGTGTATGGAGAATCTGTTTGGCCTCTGAGTGAAGAGATGGAAGGAACGTAGTAAGGAGCACTTCTTCACTGCTAAGGAAGATACTGCTTTAGGGAGAAAGGAGGGATATACATAACTACCTTATCTCCATATAAGACAGTATAGGGTTCAAATCCTGAATCTCACGTGACAAGTCTAGGGTATGTCGCAGCCACTAAGAAGGCAGTCTTTCCAAGTCTGTTTTCAGCTTGAAGGGTTTGTGTGCTAGTGCTGACAACACTAAATTCAAATCCCAGACTAGTGTTAGGGAGAATTTTCATTTCTGTGCCAATTCCCTTTAACCTTAGAGACCCCCAACTCTTTTGCTGGACTAAGGGCTTTCTAAATAGTACTCCTGAGTGAGTGGGACGTTTTCCTCACTCGTGTTTTCCTGACTATGGATTTTCTATGTTCCATACTGTTTTATGGAGTCTGATAAACTCCATAGACATCTTCTTTTACATTGTGACACATAGCACCTTCTGTGCAGTGCCACTGAGAAGCCCCTTGGAATTCTCTTAATGTTTAACTACATTTTCTCGGGTGAACTACTGTTCCCAAGAATACTAGATGACCCTTGTCTTACTTACCTTTATGTTATGAGTCCAGCACAAACCACCCTATGTGGAGTGCTGGGGGGTTACATAGTAATTCCTTTAACCCATTACTAATTAACATTTTGTTACACTAACTCACTAGAATGGTGGCAGCGTTCTCTTTTTACTTCCTAGAGACATGTATCTACAAGCTGATACCTCAGCTGCCGTTCTGCACCAAAAGGGTGACCATTTTCCCCAAATGGCCCCCATCTTCTTTCTTTGACATTTCCTGTTAGTTTCTTCTAGACTGTTACTCTGTTGTTTGCATCAGGTTTGAGCCCTTTGTGTAGTTTGCCTTTGGCAGGCTACAGCCCTGAAGCCCGCCCAGCCTCCAGTGTGTGTATCAAGGCAGGAAGTGAGGGAGGGTCCCGAAACATCCCTGTCCTTTGTCTCTAGGTGTGCCTAAGTGAAACCAGTTCCTATTGGCCTGCTGGCTGTCCAAGAAGGACAGCTACCCCTGCTGTGTGATTGACAGCCTAGGGCTGTGAATGAATGGGAACTTGCATAGCAAGTGAGGTTTGTGGCACTAAGAGCATATATATCGACCACTGGAGGGCAGAGGATGAGAGAAAACATCAGCAGCACCCACATGGACCGCGAAGTGCCCTGTGAAGTCCTGTAGTTGTGCTAACCTTGTTTTCGAATCAAGAGGGACAGCGGCAAAGGACGACTTCTTCCCTTAGGCTGGTGGGAACAACTAACTTTGAGACAAACTATTTTGGCACAACCCCGACTTGGTGCAACTTTCCAAGGCTGCAGAAGCCCAATATCCTGGCTACCTCGACCACTTTTGAGTGCATTGTCTCCCGAAACCAGAATCCGGTCAGAGAGTCCCCACAACAGAGTCCAAGACTGGGGGATCAGGGAAATTCTAACCAGGGCTTTACGTTCTTCGCTGGCGCAGAGGAAAAGGCGCGTAAACCAAAAAGAGCCTCTGAATCTACGGACCTCCATTGCTGCCGAGTCCCTCTCTCTCTCGAGTGCTGCTGCAGGAGCCCGCCAAACGTTCTCCCTTTTGTCACCACGACCAAGGACGAGGAACAAGGGTCTACTGCAGTGCATCATGAAGGCAACCAGCTGGAACATTTTCTTAATTTTCAAGGTACTGTGAGGCTTGAGGTATTTTATCCCTTTGACATTTGGAGTGCTTCCTACCTTTGGAGTGCTTTTTAACCAAACACGAAGTTGACCTCAACTTACCTGCATTGGCCTTACAGCTTGTGCTTTCTAAAGGTGACTCCTCTTGAGTTGCTGTGATTTCTCTTTTGCACACTGACTATTTAAGAAAAAGTTTCTAAGAAGAAGAGCATTAGGACTATGATTTTGTCCATGCACTTCGGCTGTGCTGGCTCCCTAAAGGCCTCCTTCTGAACCTATTGGCTTTGGCAGTGCGTGTTCCCTTACAGGTCTTAAATGTTGAACCCTTTAATGCTGGGATAATTGACTGCCTGCATTCCTTTCGGAGAATCTCACTCTTCTTATAACCTATCAGTCTGTTCTGATCTAACCCTAACCTTTCCTTCCTGAAAAACTCAATATTGCAAAGATGATACTGACTTCAAATGACATCTCCTCTGGGTGCTGGAATATGGGTAACATAAAACGGAAGTACTCACCTGCTTTGTTTATTTTTTTTAATTGAACCCTAAATTGGAATCAATGTTAAAGCCAACTTATTGCTTTTTAAAACATTTCTTAAATAGCTTTGTGTATAAACACACAATGTATAACTAAGTGTGTACGTGTTTACTTGGATATCTGTATTTAATGGTTTCGTTGCACAGCTCTACAGCTCACATTGCCCCTCTTAGGATATGCCTGGCTGCTCAGTCACACTACCAACTTGTGTAGTAAAGGCCTATATTAAAAGGTGGGTCTAATACCAAGGGGATAAGTCTTGTGTAGTCCCACACCAGTTGGACTGCACTAATTCTTACCTAACAGTTAAAGGGCTCGCACAGGAGAATCAGAATCGTGCTCGATAACAGGATTTGAACTTGAAAAAGCTATAGACTCCAGTGGCCACCAAATAAATGCAACACAAGTTAACTTGAATGCCTGGCTGCTCAGAGTGTGAAATAAAGGCGAAGACCTAGGCTAAGGAGCACCAAAGCAGGCTGAATATTTTGTCTAGGGCCCAGTGGTAGAATCTCACCCACTTGCTCCTGTATTGGTTCCTAGAGGACTCCTTTCTGACAAGATGAATAATGTACATGTTCTCGTATGGGAGACCCAGAATCAGCTCATCAGGAACCAGACTACCAAGCTCAGTTGTTCAGGGGATGGGTGAAAAACCTCCCCTTCATGCTACGATAGAAAATGTGGGGAAATACTGGGAGAAATGTGGGAGCTTGATGAGCCAGAACCCATTAAGTTATGAAAAACAAAATCTTGCAGACCAATTGGGAGTAAACAGAATCAGGGATGACAGCTGGGAAAATTTTAATTTGACGATCACTTTCTGGATGAGCGGAATCCGAGGAAAGTCATATGCCCTTTCTGACCAGGGAATGAGAAGTACATTTCCTAAGAAACTAGCCCCAAGCCCCTTCAGAAGTGAAGCACTAGCACTTGCTGGGGGGACGCAAAATGATCCACCTGAGAGGTTCCCAACTTTGAAACATTTGAGCCCCTGGGTGATGCTCCCACTCATGGGGGTATAGATGTCTTTAGTCAACTTAGTCTGTTTGGCCACCACACTGACCAGACATGCAAGGTGCGCTGTGTTCATAAAAATGTGGCGGCTCAGAGCCGACTCCCAAATCTTGACAGCTAGGGCACAAAGGAGGATATGTTGTGCCCTCCTGGTTGTTGAAGTAGACTATGCAGGTGGTGTTTTATGTTTGAACTAACACCATCTTGTCCAAAATGACAGAAAGAAATGCTTTCAATGCCAGGAAATTGGTGCACAACTACAGAATATGTATCTGGCTCTGCTGATCAGAGGCTGACAATAGGCCATGAGAAAGATCCAGAAAGATGGCACAACACCCACACAGGGGAAGGTTTGTTGTGATAAACTTGTGTCTGGGATCCAAAATCTTAATGGCTCTCAAGAGATGGCCGTCCATCGACCACCAAAGATGACCCCCAGAAGGTGTCCGGGATGCCTGTGCTGGCTGATTGAGGATCGCAAAGCTGTTCCAGTGAACACCCCAAATGCAGCTTGTAAAAGCCTCATCTTGGGTCTGGCCAACTAGACTGCCAGCACGCATGACGGTAGAAACCTCTAACCAATATGCTGAGGTATGCTGCCTAGAGAGGAAGTGTCCAGCGACCTCCGAGTTAGGCCACACTCTACTTACTAGGTGGGAAAAACCATTGCTCGCATTGGTCTCCACAAACATCCAATGAATTGGTTGGTTTGCTTAGTGGTCAAATCCAACGTCTGACCTGCTGAAGGGAGAGATCCGGAGAAGGAACAAGGAATCTGTTGAAGAGAGGAAAGAATGTGGAGTGGTAGAGAGGATAATTTACTGTCAAGAGGAGGTGAGAAAGGGTGAGTGGTGGAGAGAGAGGTCAAAGAAAACCAAGCCAATAAGGTAAAAGAAAAAAAGAAGAAGAGATAGGAGGTGGAATCGGAAGAGGGCCAGAGTATCAGGGCTTAAGCAGTTGAGAGCTTTATCGACCTGAAGCTGGGAGCTAGTGGGGCCCAAACTAAAAGGCTCCTGAACAAGCAGACGTGCGAGAGGCTCGTCTGTTGCGATGGCCTACTTTGATTAGAATGTAGAAGTCCACAAAGACTAAAGTATGCTTGTCATCCAGAAAGCAATAGACTAGCCGTTAGTCAGACAGGATCTGGTGGAATTGTCAACTCCGCCAATGACACTATACAATCTTCTAGTAGTCCGGATACACTGAACGCTAAACCAGGAGCTCCTTTGGAGTATTAGGTCACCACTTCGAATACGGTTTGGTCAACTCCTGAAATACATGTATGCATGTTTAGTCAACCTATGGGGTGTGTGAGTGAGGGGAGGTGGGTGTCACCATTACAAAGAAATTCATATGACTTACAAGTTTCGACCAAATCGTGGATGAAATAACCATGCAGTATTCACCCTGGGGTACCTGACACCAAAAGCTTCAAAGGTAAGCTCAGGTGCCAACAACTCAGAATGGGACCCAAACCTGTAATAGGCTTTCGTATGACTATCATAGAGCAAGAGTGATGATTTCCCTTGGTGGGGAGCTATACTGTCAACATCCTGAAAATCTATGGAAGACCATCAGGGAAGAAATCATCTCCCTCACACTTTGTGACAATGAGCCCTCGGAATGGAGAACTTGTTTGCAGTCTAAATACTGCAAACCTGGAAGCCCAAGGTACAAAAGGTTGTGCACAAAAGCGTGACGTGCTGTATGTCAGACTTCTGGGGTTGCAGCGTCCAGACCGATGGGAGTTGCCACCCGAGCACACAGCAGGTACGTGTGGAGGAAGGATAGCATGAGATGGGCGCAGAACGGCACAGCGCTGTGGGGACAGGCAACCCACCCCCCGAAAGGGATTGGGAGAGGGCCGTGAACAAAATACCAACCTTCCGGGAGCAGCCTTCTCGGCCTTGAATCCACATGGTCGGCCTTTTGTCCACAGCAGTCGGACCCCAAACTGGAGATCTATCAAAGGAAATGGGAGTGGCTTTTTTTGTGATCTCTTCTCTCTACGAACGTTTATTGAACTTTAACCCAGGTTGACTAGTCTACAAGAGACTGGCCCTGAGCCATGCGAACACTTCCTCCACTTATCAGTGTTATTGCCCACACACTGTTTACGGATAAAGATGCTACATTGTTTTTCACTTTTGCTTCTTCTCTACTCTATATAGCACAACATACATATGTTTTGTTACCACACACTTTCCTCGAGTCCTCTGTTGATTTCACCATCACAGCTCTTAGGTTGACATTCCCAGCTTGCAGAATCAGACCAATTAAACAATCTCATTATGTTTCTAGTATGCACAACCCCAGTATTGTCTCGTTTGTACAATTTCAGACTGAAAAATTCAATAACTTCCAAGTTTTACAAAAACCCATGACAAAGGACAACATTCACCATCAATCTCTAATGGGCAGGTTTGGATCACATGTTCATGGCAATGCTGGTGTCTTATCACATGCAGTTACCTGGCACTAAACCGCACCAGAGAACCGTAGAGTAAGAGCCATGCTCCTTCCGGGGCATTCACAGCACATGACGTTACACAGGACCGGGCTACATGAATTCTGATAGGCCCATAGTATAATCTACACACACATTGTTGATACGGCACAGTAATTGAGAGGAGTGATAAATACTTAATGAAAGGTAACTTTCAAATGCCTGTATATAGTCTTTTTTTTTTATTCATCAGTACTATGTATTTGAACAAAATGTGCTTAGTAGTATTAGGGATTTTGAGCACTGTTGTGTAAGAATGTGCAAAGTGAGCTATTAATGAACTGAAAACATGTATTCTACTATAAACATGTGAACTTTTAATTGTTCAGACAATGTTGCTATTTTGTGCTATATTGTACAGTTTTATAGATTTCATTTTCAAATCCAAAAAGAAACGGTGAAAGAAAGAGAAACAGAGACAGAAAAGAAAGTATTGCCTGAATGATAAATTAGCAAGCCCATTATCCAACGAATGCTTCCCAGGCTTCAACAGTACATGTGGCACATTCAATTTAAGAAAAGGTCACAGGTGGCCGCATCATTACCCAAGTGACGAAGCAGTGGCCGACATCTTCAGGCAGCTGCTCATACTTCTCGAGTTCCTTGAGGAAGATGCTGAAATCAGAGAGACACGGGTTAGTGACTAAAGGCGAGGGTCTCGGGGCTCCCTGGCGGAGAGGCCAATGAGGAGCAGAGGGAGCGTGGCCAAAGTGCTCCTGTTCAAAACCCACCACATGCTTTATAGATCCGCTCATGGCAAGATGATATTTTGGATGAAGAGTGCACTGAAAAAGATCTGCTCTGCTTAATGATCTAGTACTATATGTAGGCCAAATAATGTGTATGCATAGTGTTTGTGGTCAAATACTCACAAAAATAGAAACGCAGACTAAGAAAGCAGATAAGGAGAGCCAGGTCTGTATACTGTTCGTTATTCTTCACATGATTGCACTCCTAACTTTACCACTTTCTCATCATGATTGCTCACCTGTGTCTGCCAGGGATATTGCACTGATTCTTGAATGCACAGAAATGCCTTTTTACTTCCAAGTCAGAATGTTTGGAATGCAGTCATTATCCGTAGTTACTGACTGCATTTCAAGCATTCTAATTGGCTGGGAGAAGGTCCATTATGACCTCCACATGCAAATGTAATTTAATAACATAGGATATGTTGATATTTGCGGATGCAATCCCGGTTTCCTTCAGCAGGGCAGCACAAAGTTCTGGCAACCCAACCGCTACACCATTTACCTAAACACACACAGAGTTCTCTGATCACTCAGGGATGGACTCTCAGGGGCACCACCACAAGATAAGTTGCCCTGGTGCTTGTTCTCTGCAAGTCAAGCACATGGTAATAATTACAGCATACAGTTGTCTAGAGCCAAAAAGACCACTCACTTGTTATGGAAGTCGTACAGCTCTTGAATGTTGCCAAAGATGATGTGCTCTTTGTTAAGAATTCCAGCAGGTATTTCTTCAACGCCGCTTGTCATTTCCCATAGGTAGGTCTATAAAAACACAGCAGGGATGCTTAGTATGGCAGTAGGCACAAGACATCAGCACCTTAACCATTCACCAGCACTGCAAGCACTCCCAACACCCACCATTCCCAACTCCCACCAGACTAGGGAATATCCAGGCTCATACAGAGACCGCTGCTGCCGTTAGCCCTTTCCGAGGCCGGCGAGACTAAGTTGCACGCATTAGTTCAAAGGATTCTGCAGAAGATCCAGGTTGGGCGAGAAACTGATGCACAGCCCAGATGTGATGCATTCTGTGAACTGTGGCAATGTCATTCCAACTTGGCCTCGTTCATGCCTGGGAAAACGTAGGTGTCTTGGCCAAACGCCACAGAGAGCTGAACCTTTGTATTCCATTAAAAAAATAAAAGCCATATCATTAACAGTGGGGAGGACATTTGACCTCACTCAGTCAACATTCACAAAACTGGCGAAAGCCTCCCACCCAAACACAAGCTGAACAGAGTTTGCACTGTGGTTTGGCAAATCAAATGCTATTTTACATCCCTTGAGTTTTAACCTTCTTTGCCCCAATTGCCTTGTCCTCGAACACATTTCAAACCTGCATTTATGGGCGCATATAACGCCTTATTTCTCCATTGAATTCCTGTTGCTGTTCTATCAATCTTTGTACCTCTTTATTTACCTGTATATTCCATTTAATTACCTCTCAGTAATGCTCTTTCTGATTGATCCTTCCTCCACAGATCCCCCTCTCCCCTGGACTAGCCCCGCTAGAGTTCTCCGCCATAACTGGCGTTCAGCTGACCCCAAAGCTCTGGTTACACTAGTCAGTACCAAGTGCAGTTCCTCCCATGAGCTAGATCTTTCTCTCAAGTCTCACTCCTTGGAAGTGGCGGCAGACACAGTGGCCCCTCTTAGGTGGAGCCAACTGTGGAGGCGACCTTCCGAGACATGGTTTTCTGACCAACTAATAAAGGTAGCCCGCCTGGCGCTTAGGCAGGCTGAGCAAGGTGGCGCCACACGTATGGCACCACGGAAAGAGCATTCTATAGGCAATGTGCCACTGGCTACTACGCTGCTGTCTTTGAAGCCAAAAGGGCTTTTCTCGAGCAGAAAATAAAAAAAAAGCCCTTAGTAAGCCTGCGCAGCTATTCTCAGTGGTTAGATTGCTGTCGTCAGCCGCCTCTCTCACTACTTCCGTTACCCTGTCACAGGGGCTTTGTGACCCATTGTCCAAATTTTTTGTCACTAAAATCGAAAATCATCCAGTCTAATATCTCGCTGGCCACTCAGGCAACTGTACCAGCTAGCACAGCCTCAGCCGCTGCCCTCCTTTTTCAGAGACATTGATCAGCACATCGATAAATCAACTGAAATCGGCAGCCCCCTCGGATCCAGTGCCTTTGTCTGTGCTGAAAGACATATCTATTGGGCTACTGTCCGAGATTACCCAGGCCATTAATGTTTCCTGCCAGTCAGGTCACATCCCCAGGGAGCTGAAACAATCCATTGTCATCCCACTTCTAAAGTAGCCCATCTTGGACCCTTCACTTCCCTCAAACCTTCACCCCATCTCCTTGCTGCCTTTCTTTATGAGGTTCTTGGAGACCTTGATCTCACCACTTCTTTCGTCCTTTCTGCAAACCTCAGGATTCTTTGACCCCTTCCAGTCAGGATTCCAGCCAGACAGGGGCTCAGTACTGGATGACATGGGCCAGGCTGGTCGAAGGGGGTGGAGTCGGCAGCCTGATTTTGCTGGGCTTATCAGCGGCATTTGACAACGTTGCCCACCCCCACCCTGCTGGCCCATACGGCACCACCGGCCCTGTTTTGTCTTGGTTCACCTCATTCCTGACAGAGAGGGGCCAAGTACTTTCACTTGCCCCCTTCTCACTTCCTTGCTCTCTTCCCTGTGGTGTCCCTCAGGACTCTGCCCTGTCTCCTACACTTTTTAACATCTATATTCAGCCACTTGTGTGTCTCATTCACTCCTTCGGCATACGATGATATGCATATGCTGACGACACTCCGATCCTACTCTGGTTAGATCTTGATCAGGCCGAGATGTCGTCTTGCCTTTTTTTGATGTCTAACAGCCGTGGGAGATTGGATGAACCACAACTGGCTGAAACTCAATGGAGACAAGACAGAGGTTCTGGTGGTGGGTGCCCCTTGGGCCCCCTTATGGAGCTCACATCACTCACGTCCTAAGGTCATTGCATTGGCTACCGGTGGCTCAACACATTCATTTCAAATCCCTTTGTTTGGTTCACTGTGCACTCCATGGCCACAGGGCTGAATATCTCTGGGACAAATGTGTCCACTACTTTCCAAACCGTGAGCTTCTTTCACGGTTTGCTGGGCTGCTTGCTCTCTGTGTCTACCTTTCAACGTACCAGAGTGGGGGGGGGGGCTGAACCTTTTCTGTGGCTACGGACCAACTCTGGAACACCTCACCCCCCGCCCCCCACTAAGAAATGTTACCAATCACCTGCAATTTAGGCACTCTTTGAGAACCTTTCTTTTTTAGGCCGCTGTGAATCGCCAGCCCTGTGATATTTTAGCACCAAAATACCTCCGGTGATAGTGCCCTTTTTAAGCATTGTTAACATAACATTCCCCATTTTACAAATACCTTCTACAGCACCAGCTGCCTTCAGAAACCTTCAGCCGCTAGGGAGCGCAACACAACTGGTCTCAACGTTATTGGATTCCCCTCACAGCGAATGGGACATCTGGGCCAGGATATATAAAGGCAACTGACACATGACTTCACTGCCACCTTTTTCCCCTTGCACTCAGCAGCTGAGGGGCCATAGAATAGCAGGTGATGTACGAGCTATCCACCCAGAGGGGCGTGTTGGGAGGGTGATGCAGACTCTGTGTCATAGAGGACTAATCAATCAGCAAGATTACCAATGGATACCTTCCCCCCCCCCCACAGATGAATCATCTTAGACTCCCCCAGCAGTACAGAATCCAGAGGAGGGCGGCGAATTAATAGATCACCTACAACAAGAAACTGTGGAGGACTGCTCGACTAAAACAAGCATCCTGTCTTGACAACAAATCCAGGCAATAATACTTGGCAAACACACATAGAAGCTCATGTAGCCTCCTGGCAGTTGTCCAGCAAAAGGACACCCCTCTCTAATGCAGATATAGCGGCAAGACCACTAACCGAATGCGCCCTCACGTCATCAGGCACAGATCGTGACACTCTGAAATGCAGAAGACCATCCACCTGGACAGGGTCTGCTTAGTGACCGCACTGCCTGCACAGGCACCAACGTAACCCACAAAGACCTTGTCATACTTCCTGATGCTCCTCGTACGAGACACATAACAGAGCTGTGTGTGGTCAGTATTGCGAAGCGGACAAACGCATGTGTTTTTCTCAGAATTAAACATTTTATTAAAGATAAAAAGTGCAAATAAATCACTAATCCCACTTTATCAGGGAGTTCCCTATCTAGTCTAAGAACTAACAAACAAAACTGCCCCTCACACTAAACAAAACATTCTAAGTGAATAAACAACATAACAGAATAAACAGCCTGTAATTCGATTGAACTGCACCTGTAATGGGCAAATCCCATCCCCAGGATTGTTCAAAGTCAATTTCCCCAAATGTTCAAAAAGAAAATGCAAGTCTTGAACCAGTTATTGTTAAGTTCCAAATTAAAAGTTCACCAAACAAAAATCCACTTGTAACAGTTCTTCAGCTTTCAGTTGAAAAGTTCCCCTTCCAACTACAGCCAAGTAAATAGCACCAATGGCAATCCTGGATATCCTCTTTCCAAGACTGCTTTGCCACACTTCAAAATAATAGATTAGCGACTTCTCCTTCTACAACTCTACAAGTGTTCATAACCTCTGCAGTACATTTGGTACAATTGTCACCCGCCCATCTACTACTGTCATTGTGGAAACGGACTCCTTTGTTTCACAATATGCCACTACTTCAACCAACTTCAATGTGACATCCACTGACAGTATTATACACACCCAGAGTTGAGGTATTTCTACTTCAACGTTATACTTCAGAATGGTTAGGCATTTTTAAAGACAAGACGCTTCAACCTCTACAGGTAGTCAAGCCACTCTTCATTTCCTAAGCTCCAAGAAAAGGACAGCCTCTTTGCCTCTCAGCTTTACTGCCACAAGGATAATCTGCTTCAAGACTGACTTTCTCTCCACATCAACTGTCGCAGCATTACAGATTATTTGTTCAATCTTTTTACAAACACCCAGTTCCCTTCCTCAACTTTGTTCACATCTTCTTGGTTCCAGTAGCTACCTCGCAGCTGCATTGCCGCACTTCTAACTTCATATAGCAATGCCACACTTGTCACATAGCATCCCTAACTTGTATTACTATGTGCATATGTTTTAGATGTGTTTTTACTCTGGTATTGAGTTTTTTCTAGCTATTGGTCCTCTTGTTTGCTGATTATTATAATCGATTCGATTTTGACTCTCTGCATT
The DNA here is from genome assembly GCF_040938575.1 of Ambystoma mexicanum. Taxonomy (NCBI): domain Eukaryota; kingdom Metazoa; phylum Chordata; class Amphibia; order Caudata; family Ambystomatidae; genus Ambystoma; species Ambystoma mexicanum. The sequence continues at coordinate 1,300,977,262 of NC_090931.1, forward strand.
GTGTGGAATGTGTTATTAATAGACATTTGCTATTTACACATTCCAATTATTTCTGGGTCACCGTGGGTTTCCCCGGTCGAGTGATCCCCTTCACTCATCTAGGGATACCCTCGAGTCATCCTTGTGTTTATCATCGGGATTTATTAAGATTGATTTATTTCCTGTTGATATCACCTCGAGGTTCACAATTGGCACTCGCACTTTACTGCAGTATGCACTTTATTTCTTTATCTTTTTAATTGTACGATACAATTTCGTGTATTGCACAAGTATTGTAGACTATTTAATCCCTTTTTAAACTTTTTGAAATAAATTTAGAAGAAATTTAATAAACATGTTATCTTTTATCATGTGTTGATTGACGTATGGTGATCTGACTTATGACCAGCAGTGCTGTTTCTATCTCTATAACGGTAGGACGATGTCCTTGAAGTGAATTAATATTTTGGTTTCGGCTGACTTGACTCTTGTTTACTACACTTGTATCAGAGAACACGGGACCTTTAACAACTGCACCAGCTAGGTGTAAACATGGCTTTCTTTGCTATAGAAAGGGTTCGCCTCTTGACTTGGGTAATGCTTGTTCTTGTTAATGCAACAACTTCTGAGTTCAAAGAATACTTGTTCTGAATGTTACAAAAGTCTATCTTTTAAGGTAGATCTTTAAACTTAAGTGTCTGTAATCTTTTGTATTCCCACATATTAACAGACATTTTCTCACTCCGATTGGGAATCACAATTGGTCACACGCGACCTTCTTTTGATGCCATAAGATCTTGTAACAATTGTGAAAGTCTGCGTTAAGACTTCAGATTAATTTAGAGGGCGCTCTCCCTTTTAATAGAGACACACAACCACTCAGGCAACATTAGGATTTCAACAATGAAAATGAAATGCTTTTCTTTGTATGCGAGAACTATACCTTTTACTAGAGGTGCGCGTGGCACATTTCTACTGAAAAGAGAAGCTTTCACAAAGACGAACAGTCAGTACTCGCTTCTAAACATAGGCAACTGTCTTTAAAGCTGGTAACAGTTACCGGCTTTCGAGTGAACCTGAACGCGAAGCCTCACCCACCGGCTCCAGGAACACTGCGGGTTGCAGGCTGCTTCCACCTCCTGACTACTTCTACTACTACTTTAGGCACACTTGCGACCCACACCCCTTTGCAGCATGGGTGTCTCCAGTCCAGCCTTACCTACGGGGAGTCTCCTTCACTCCTCTATACCCCTGCTTGCTTACACGGGCCTCGGGGTTGCAGCACAATCATGGCTCTGCAATTGCAGCCACTAAGCGCACCTGGGAAGACCTTTACTCTCAGCATGTTTCTCAGTGCAGCCACGGCAAGGCAGGGTTTATGAACACATGACCCTTTCAGAACTTGTAGGTGACATCTGCTTTCCTCTTGTCCCGGCGTCCCTGAAGTGATCACACGTATTCAAGAACTGCCAGCCTCGTGCTCTTCTCCTCCTACTACTTCCAACCTTCGAGCTCCTGCTCCAGCTTCGCTTTTCTTCCCCCCTCCTGCTGCAGCCTTTGATGCCCCTTAGGTGGGGCAATTGATTTCAGGTGCAGGCCATTACTGTCAATTGCAAAAGCGTTAGACCTAATTGCCTGTCCTTCACTTCTACATGCCTCTTCTTCATCTCAGTCCCTCTGGGATTCTGGGACATGTAGTTCATTTTAACAACGTTCGGTTTTTCTACTTCTGGTGTATTGTTAAGGGTAGATTTAATTCCCTTAGTCATTTTGACAGAGGGGCTGTACCTCATAACTCTATTGGAGGAAGATGTCGAAGGGAAGGCCTTGACCCCACGGTGGGCGAGTAGAGAAAACCTCCAGATCAGGAGGAGCTTATTTATGCTTTTTCACTAGGCCACAGTGCACTGAAGGAATGGTGGGGGGCTTCTGACATGCAGTCATAACAAGGCACCCACAGCAGGATTAAAGGGAAGAACGTCGGCCTAAGAGAACCCTCTCCCAAAATAAGAGTCAGAGCAGATTAGACTGTAGGTCTACTGGGTGCACCCAGCCGCAGAGACTCTATGGTACTCTGAACAGATGCCTGAGATTTGCCACATGCGAGAGCTGGTCAAAAAAGAATAATAATAACAGCACACACACGCCCCTCTACCTCTCCATGGGGATGTCTAGGTTTCTTTCAATCTTTGTAGTACAATTGTAAAACACAGTAGAGTGGAGGAAAGGCAGGACCCGGGTATGAGGGTTTGCATTACAGGGGCATGGTGGTGGGTAAGGCATCCAGGGCAGGCCAGTAGGCAACAGTCTCACTACTTTTTTTTGTAGACTTCGACCACTGAGCATAGAGGCCCCACCACTCCTGCCGTGAAGATGCTCTATCGTTTCTCTGTTGAGCAGAGTCTCGAATCTCAATTTTCTGCCTGGTCCCTAAGCTCTGCACAACCGTACACCCGACTGGAAGGTTTTTTTTTCCTTTATTGTTTTTGGTTTATTTAAACCTTTACAAAATTTTACTCGAAAATACAATAAAAGTTATAAAAATTCAAATACCATTATATAAAAAGCAATGGCAATCATTCATACACATTTTTCACATAAAGATACTCGAGTTACCAATAACAGATAAAATACCTTAACAGTACATTCTTGAAGATATTATCGAGCCAAAACATCACATACCAAGATTTAAAAAAAGTTTTCTGATCATTACATTACGGCACTTAAAGAAAGCATTGACATATTCATACTAAATCACATATGACTCAAATATTCATTAATACGTATTTTTAAAACTGTAGAGTTACCATGAAGCATCTCATACCAAAGATTACCTCTATTCACTCTAGAGATGTCCCGGTACAACTGCTGCCTCCTTGCCACCTGCCTGGGCGCCCAAGGTTGGTCTTACAAGCTAGCTACTTCACCAGTCAGAAACATGCACACACATTGTGGGGATATGCCTCCTCAGTGCCGGCCTTAGCGGTGGCAGGCCCAGAGCCGAGAAAGAAAAATGTGGCGCCCCGGGGGAACCAAATTATTTTTTCACTACTCGCTACCGGCGCCGGAGCAGGGAGTTAATCTCTGAAACAGGGTGCCGATGTGAAAGCATCAGCAGCCTATTGCGATAAAATGCGCCCGCTCCCACGCTGGAAAGCCCGGCACAACAGCGAGACACATTAAACTTGCTGCAGTGCCTTCTCCCACCACGCCATCTCGGGGGAACCCTTGAAAGACTCCCCCGAGCGTGTATGGCGGGGGCTGATTGCATCCCGGGAGGTCGCCTGGGCGGCCCTGCCCTAAGGCTGGCCATGGGCTTCTCAATGGAACTCTCTCCGCCTTGGTCTTATACCTGTAGGTGGAAAATTAAAAAACTAGACCGATGGCCTGAAAATGTTAAAGGTATTTGTACCGCGCACCGTCACCAACAGAATTGGTCCCCAGGCGCTCTGGCGGATCTGTAAATGATAAGGTGGGATGGGTTAGTAGGGTGAAGAGGGAGTAGGATAGTGAGAAGAGTGGTTTTCTGTTGGCAGCTTCAACTCGGTATACACCAGATTCTGAGCTTTGGTGCGGGTATTGGATCGGTGTCAGTCCGCGTGTACTGTTGCTCCGGCTTATATGTTGTTGCAGTGTTGTGAAGTGCGTGCGGCTTGTTGTGCAAGAGATGGCTGTGTGAGTTTTTTGAGTGAGATAAGTATGCAGAGTTTGAGATTATATTGGTTAGTGGGTTACCTGACCTTTAGCATGCTAACATTCACAGTTTTGTCCAAGTGTGGCACCTGTCGACCCACACAATTCTTTCAGGATGCGGCGCAGGCCAATGTTTAGCATTCCATCCAGGTGTGGGCATGCCAACATTCACAGTTCCATCCAGATGTGATGCAAGCCAATATCCACAATTCCAAGTGTGGCACATGCGAACACTCAAGTTTCACCTAGGTGCGGGCATGCCAACATTCAAAGTCCTGTCTAGATGCAATGCAGGCCAATATTCACAATTCTAAGTGTGGGCAGGCCAATATGCACAATTCCATCTAAGTGTGGACATGCTAACATTCAAAGTCCTATCTAGATGTGAGGCAGGCTAACATGCACAATTCCATCTAAGTGTGGACATGCTAACATTCAAAGTCCTGTCTAGATGTGACGCAGGCTAACATGCACAATTCTAACTAAGTGTGGACATGCTAACATGCACAATTCCATCTAAGTGTGGACATGCTAACATTCAAAGTCCTATCTAGATGTGACGCAGGCTAACATGCACAATTCCATCTAAGTGTGGACATGCTAACATTCAAAGTCCTGTCTAGATGTGACGCAGGCTAACATGCACAATTCTATCTAAGTGTGGACATGCTAACATGCACAATTCTATAGAAGTGCGGACACGCCAACATTCAAAGCAAACACATCTCTTCCTGCAGACTTCCGCACTGGGCTAGAGATAACTGCCAGGTGCTGAGCTTCCAGTCTCCTCTCCTCCCCCTATCAACCCTTGTCGTCTAAGCACTACATGAAAATATTTTACAAAAAATAATGCACTCTAATTTTTATTGACAGTCTAATTAAATACTAAGCACGCACTATGTTCTGGCCGGTCCTTGCCGGTCTGTCGCGGAGCAGAAGGATCCACGCATAGGTGATAACCAGATTGCAGCCACACAACATTCCTCTAGAGTAGTGTGCAAAGGAGAGAACTGGGAGAGCAAGGAGACTGATTCTATTGTTTTTCGTTTCTTAAAATGCAATGAGAAGAAAAAAAATAGATGTCAAATTTGCGATTTCTTTAGTTTTTCGCACAAGTGTGGGGTGGCTGAGAAAAACAGATGATGTGTGAAGGCTAACTTATATTCTACTACCCTTCCCCACCCCTCCTCCCACGAATGTAAATACTTCACACGAATCAAAAAGATATTTTGGCTACAAAGAATCCAACTTGTTCTTGGTGGTGATCTGGCGAAGTATAATAACGGCTTAACCTAATAAATGTGCTGTACCAGTCGCAACCCGAGGAGGGCGCTGTAGACCAAATTAAAAAAGGGTATGACTCGAATGCATACACACAAGCCGTGTAAACAATGGGAGCCCTACGCAGTATTGAGCTAAACATCGATCAAGCACTGAACATTCACATCAAATTAGTATTGACGTGAACGTGCTCGGAAGAGTGACTTGGCTATGAAGCACGGCGTCCTTAAGTGCCCCCCGGGGGAGGGAGAGAGACGGCGGGCTAATGCAATATTGCATGTTGTGGCAGTCTATATTTGACCCCAGGCGACTTCAGCGTTCCTCTATGATGTCAGAAGCATCCTTTGCAGAAATCGGGGGATCAGGTGAGAGGAGAAGGTCTGCAACAATCCAGGCTAATGTTCGAGTAGTAGGTCTGCAGCAATCCGGGATCGTGTCAGTGCAGAAGACATGCAGAAATCCAGTCAGGTCAGCAGCATGACTGCAGCAATCGGGGTTGCTGTCAGTGGAGCAGGCCTGCAGCAATAGTCCAAGTCCAAGCACCAGTGGCTAGTACCAGCAGTCTGTCTGGCCGAAGTCCAAACGCCAGTGGCTAGTACCAGCAGTCTGTCTGGCCGAAGTCCAAACACCAGTGGCTAGTACCAGCAGCGTGTCTGGCCGAAGTCCAAGCACCAGTGGCTAGTACCAGTAGTCTGTCTGGCCGAAGCCCAAGCACCAGTGGCTAGTACCAGAAGTCCGTCTGGCCGAAGCCCAAGCACCAGTGGCTAGTACCAGCAGCATTTCCGGCCGAAGCCCAAGCACCAGTGGCTAGTACCAGTAGTCAGTCTGGCCGAAGTCCAAGCCTAAGTGACTAGTACCAGCAGCGTGTCTGGCCGAAGTCCAAGCACCAGTGGCTAGTACCAGATGTCTGTCTGGCCGAAGTCCAAGCACCAGAAGTCTGTCGGCTGAAGCCCAAGCACCAGTGGCTAGTAGCTGCAAGTCTGCTGGTCAAAGCCCAAGCACCAGTGGCTAGTACAAGCAGTACGTCTGGCCCAAGCACCAGTGGCTAGTACCAGAAGCCTGTCTGGCCGAAGCCCAAGCACCAGTGGCTAGTATCCGCAGTCTGCTGGTCAAAGCCCAAGCACCAATGGCTAGTACAAGCAGTCCGTCTGGTCGAACCCAAGCACCAGTGGCTAGTACATGCAAGTCTGCTGGTCAGAACCCAAGCGCCAGTGGCTAGTACTAGCAATCAGTCTGGCTAAAAGCCCAAGCACCAGTGGCTAGTACCAGCAGTCTGTCTGGCCGAAGCCCAAGCACCAGTGGCTAGTACCAGCAGTCTGTCTGGCCGAAGCCCAAGCACCAGTGGCTAGTACCTGCAAGTCTGCTGATCAAAGCCCAAACGCCAGTGGCTAGTACAAGCAGTCTGTCTGGCCCAAGCACCAGTGGCTAGTACCAGCAGTCTGTCTGGCCAAAGTCCGAACAACAGCTGTTAAAATAGGAGCATTTGCGGCTAATGGTAGAAGTCACAGTATGAATGGCCATGAACTCCAAGTGAAGGTAGTCGCGTAGCAGAGCGCTGCTTCTACCTGAACGTCCAGGTCCCCAGTAGTGGCGCATCGGTTTCGGGGCTTCTTTTGTGAAGGATTTGTAAGATCGGGTTTGTTTAATTTGGCAGTGGTTGCGTTCTGTGTGTTTTGTGGGGATTGATCACAATTGGGTATAGGTTGGTTTATTAAGGTTATCCTTAACTTTCAATACCAGGCAAAGGGTCTACACCCAATCCAAGCAGGGGGGAGGGAGAGAGACACCTGAAGAATGACTGGTTAGAGGCATGAGGAAAATGTTGGGGTGGTAGATGGATAATAAACTCCCTCCGAGGCTTAGGATCTGTGGGGGCTTCGGCACCAGGCCTCAGAAGCCCCGATCAGTCACCGGCAGCTGCAGAGCGGTTGCATCATGTTAGGACACGGACCCCCTTCCACGCCCTTAGTAGTAGCGTCTCAGCCCAGCGCAGCCCTCATTCGTATTACAGAGACACTATACAAAGCTCTTATGAGGTGTACTGTCGTGGCCTCAAAGGCATTCAATGGTGTAAGTAAGGTCATGAATGCTCATTCTATTATAAAGAAAAACAAAAGAAATTCAAAAGAAAACCCTTCAAGGAATGTGATATGAAGGCTATACATTCAGAATAGAGTTACTTAAAGGTCAGCTAGTTAGGCTTTCTGGGATATATATAGAAATAAGAATCTGAGTGCATGGCATCAAAAAGGATAAATATTTATAGGTATATTTTCAATTGAAGAAACAGAAGGAAAGGGACACAGGAAAGAAACGAAACAGTTGTAAAGCAAAGACTTCAGTCAAAGGTGAATGATTTCAAGTCTGCTTAGAGAATTCACTTAGCAGAGTCTCCCAAAAATACCAACGCTAATTTGCTGCAAGAGACCATCCAGGTCATGTGGATCATTGCCTAAAGGTTATGGGATGGTTTTTGGCTAAACTCGCTGTTAGGGAGATTTATCATTTGTATGCGTCATCCCCTCTCCTAGTGAGACCCTAAGCACCTTTTTGCTGAACTTCCGGACCTCTTTCTTTCTATCCTGAATGACTGGAGCCTTTATCCAGTCATTCTTTTTTAGTTGCTCTGACTTTTGAAACTCTGTTCTCCATGTTTTACCTTTACTATGGAGTCTACTTTCCTCCATATCTCTTTTAAGGCATCTGTGTTTTACTTTTGCAGTACACAGCTCCTTAGGGGCAGTGTTGCTAGGAGCCCGTTGCGTTCTCCTTCGAGATTCGTTATGTATCATTACTTTCTACAGTTCTTAAGGATAGAGAGATGCACGTTATCTCTCCTAAAACTTTATCCTACGAAAGATTAGCACATATCACCCTATGGGGCGTGCTAATGAGATACCTAGTATCCTCTCTGGTGCTGTGACTTTTTAGTCACATAGACAGCCCTTTAGTTCTGGCTGGTGGCATTGGACATGTTCCAACTATTGTGTTTTTTTTTACCGCAGACTGTATTCACAGTCTTGGTTGTGCACAATAGGGTCACCTATGTTCTAACATGGTGGCTCCTACCGTTTTTCAGCATTTTTATTGTGGTTGTCCTTTGTTAGCCCTTCTACCATTCTGGGAGATGGAGGTCTCTGCATGTGTGTTCTGCCTTTACCCTTGGGTGTCCCCGCCTAGGCCCCATAGTGTCTGGGAAGGCAGGAAGTGGGGGAGGAGTTATTCACTTTCCTGTCCTTTGTCAGCCTGAATGGAACCAGTGCCCACTGGGGGGTCTGGCTGTTCCGATTGGACAGCCACCCTCCCCTTTCTATAAACTGCTGCGAGAGAGTGCAGAGGAGTGTGTGCTGAAAATGTATAGAAAGTTAAGGTTCTTGATATGAAAGGCAAGTTGACCACTGGAAACTCAAGTAATCCAAGAAGACGACGATGACCAGAGATGCCTGCAGAACCTTTGCATCACCGTGAAGCGACCACTGCTGTCCTGACACCGTTTTCTATGTGACAGAGGAGCTCCGAAGAGGACGACACCTTGCCTTTGGCTGGTGGGACCAACCAGCCCTGAGACTAACTGCAATTTGAGCCTTCTCCCGAGGTGCTGTGCCTTTACAGAGGTGCAGACCGCGAATGTCAGGAGGCCTCTGACCCATTTACAGTGCAATGCCTTGCTGAGAGCGAATCCATCAAAGTCTTTGCTGAACTCCAGGTGAACCTCCAGAGACGCGTTTCGACTCATACAAGTCCCCTCATCAGAGTGAAGGACTCCAGGAATCAAAGAAGATCGACCAGGCAAATACAGTCCTTTGTTGGTGCTGAGACAAAGGCGCCAAAATCGCAGACTTACCAGAAAAGATGTAGAAATCTGTTCCAGGGTCCTCTCTCGAGACTGCTGCCGAGATATCCTAGTCAGATTCCTTCCTTTCGTTACTTGACCAAGGAATCAGGAGGCCGGGACCATCGCTGCTGCACAGAGGAGAATCCAGCTACGAACATTTCTTATAACCTAAGGTACCGTTGGGTGAAAGCTATGGTTTACTCTGAACCGAAAAGTCACTCCAGAGTGTTGGAGTGTGCGAAGAGGTGTCCAGGGTGTACACTATCCTCAGACCCAATCTGCCGGCTTGTGTCCCTTTAGTGAGTCCTTTAACATTGTGTTAACTCTTCTTGTATCTTGTCCTAGAGACAAAGTATCCTCAGGAATGTTTGCTGTTCTGCTGCTTCATAAGAATTTGAGCCCTCTCCAAACTGACTTTTGCACAGAGTTAGGGATCGGACTTTAAAAGCTTTAATTTGCCAAGAAAGTGTCTCTAGAATGTTAGGCTCTACTACTGTATGACTAACCAAATTCTTTAATTCCTAAAAGCCTTTCTTTTGTGGTTTCGCTAACTAAATACAATGATTGTATCTCTTTGTCAACATGAGTGCACGGTCATACCGATAATACAGTAGAACTGTCATTAGTTTCAAACTCTTAACAGTTGTACCGCGAGCAACTATCCAAATAATGCCCTTTGAAAAGTAATTAGAAGTATTGCTAATTGTGTTGGTTATTTGAACTACGTATATTTCTTACTTTCATGTCTAAATATAATAAATGATATATTTGAATATAACATTTTCTGTGTGTTTCTTTGGACTAATATACTACTCCGTTCAGTGTACATACCTACAGCTCACATCCTCCTCCTATGATGAGCCTGACTGCTCTGCCACTCTATCAAGGTTCCTTGAGTAGTACAAGCTTATGCCAAGGGATAGTTGTATGAAGTCTTACCCCAAGTGGACCTTAAGAAGAGTCCCCTAACACTGTTCTCCTCTCAACGTTCTGCAGTGGGGCACAAGTAAATGGAGAGTTAGTGTTGGGGGTGGAGGGAGGTAGAAAACTAAGGATGAGTGGCGGTACACAAGCTCACCTTGGGTTTTTCCCCCTGCAAATTTCAATCCACAAGAGAAGAGTGAATCGCTTTATTTCATCCACTTCCCTCTGGGTGGTTTCGGGTTTCGCTTTAGTATGTTCAGCAGCAGTCAAGGCTCTCAAGTGGGTCTGTGCGGTTCAGCAGCACCTGCGTATTTAGACTGATGGGACCCGACACGATCAACACGTTCCACCACTTCAGCTGCACTTGCTCCTCCAGAAGGGCTGAACCACACACTAGCTCCACAGGAACTCTCAGTTGGCTCCACATCTGTCATTGACTGACAATCTCCAAAAGGCCGCACCCACCATTGACATTTAAACATTGAGAACAGCCAAGGCCAATCTCCAACCTCGCCTGGACCCGAGCATCCGCAGTGGAATACTCTCACCATCAACTCAGCTGCCTTTCAGAAGGCACCCAAAGTGATCCCGAACAAAAAGCCATATTTCTGAAAAGGGGCCATTGTTAGGGAGATTTTCCTCGAGCCCCGTGGGCTGGAGCTTTAGGTGTATCGCCCTAACTTAGACACTGCCAGCTATTCCCCCAAGCACACCAGGCTTTAAGTGTTAGTCGCAGCAGAGCCACCCAGGCCTAACTCTCAGGCGTGGGAGTGGGGTGGTTAATAGCTACAGTACACACTTCATTTATACCCAATGACAGCAGGTTCACACACTATATTGCTATAGAAAAATATAACATTTACATAAGAAATGTTAAGGAGAAAATTCGTTACGCTTACAAGCAAGTAAACATTGTAAAACAAAAGATGTCACAACGTACTTTCTCTAACACTATGGGGCACCCCTGCCTTATGAGACAAAAAGGACTCAAGGTAGAGCACATACAACCAGAACCACACACTCAACCAGGCTTTGGACTAAGCCTGGATGGAAGAAAACTAAAGTCCAAAAACCAGAATAAAAGTAAAGTGGGCTACCACATATGGTAAAATGGGGCTTTGTTTCTAGCAGCCTATGCTTCCCTTCAAATGACCATGCATCATTACCGAGAATCGCACTCAGGCTACCAGAGGTCACCAAGTCACTCCCATTATTTTGATTGAGACTTGACAGTGGTTGAGGCAATAGACACCTTGTGCGACTTCTGGGTCACCCTGCAATACAGTTCTTCAAAAGGCTTGACCCTACCCGACCGGATGAAGACTAAATACCACTTCCCTCTGTGAATGGACACTTTCTGAACCCAAATAACTTACCCGTTACTGTAAACTCGTAGCCATCTTCAGGAGATCGAACATTTAATGATCATATACCTAGTCTAAGTGGACATTCTTTTCTTCAGCGCAATTCTGAGCTACCATAAATTCAGGTCTTCCCCACTCGCTCCCGAGACACTCGATCTGAAAGCTTAACCAGTGCTGCAAATCGCTGAAGCAGAGGATCGAAGGGATCACAGGTTTGACTAGATTTGGGATTGCTCCGGCGGCTCCTTGCACTAGGCCGGATTGCTCATAACAGAAAGCAACGCTCGCTATAGTCATGTACTCGTTAGGTTGGGATCGCCCAGGATGGTCTGGAGCATAATGCATAGTTTTGTATTGAGTCCTCTTCACCGGCTAGGCTCACGCGATAGGCAATCCGCTACATACTGTGTATTGTACAGATTCGATTAGCTCCAAAAGATCTATATATGCAAAGGGCCCTCGCGCTGCCGGAGAATTACACTTGACAATATTGACTGAAGGGCAATGAGGTTTGTGTGCATTCCGATACTGCACACAAAGTTTTATTGCTGAAACAGAGGAGCAGGATTGGAAATGAAAGGCATTGATTAAATGTGCATTTCTATGGTTAAAGAGCTCAAGAAAGATGATCTCAATAAACCATATATTGTAATCGACTTAGTTGTATAATTTTGTATGCTGCTATTCTGCTATTCCCGATACTGTTGATTAGTTCCTGGAAAGCTTTGTTTTTCTTAATGCTGGTTTTATTTGTGTTGCAGGTTCAATCTGAGGGCTCTCATTGATGAGATCTAAATTCCCTATTATTTGTTACTATTTGAGAATTTATAGAGGGCGGACTAAGGCCCAAAGGCTCTAAGACCCAAAGGCACCTCGAGGTGGTGGCCGGGGGCACACATTTGCACTAAATGATGTATCCGCTACAACACATTGTGTTGTTGCAGGGGAACAGAACTGGGGAACTTGGACCATGTGGCCAAAGGGAACAAAGGCGCCCGATAGGCCCCACGGAGTGGCTGGAAGGGAGTGCATGCGCGGCGCTGTTAAACCAGCACTGCATTCTCACTATGCTCCAGTGATTGGTGCATGTGTTCATGGTACAAGCACCCACGCATCGTTGTCAAATGAATCCGATGTTTTTGCTCAGTGTGCAACACACACACAATATGTAAGGATACCGAACCATCCTTCAAGGTCCCCTTTATCCTCCATTTCAGTCGCAGTCATTCTTCTTCCTCTTGTCCAGTTACTTATTACACAAGTTGAATCTGAGAAACGTAAGAAGCTATTTCTGACCCCAAAACAGAGGTCAGCATTATGCACAACACGTGAATTTGGAACAATTTAGTTTTGCATAACCAAGGTTTTGCACACTCTGAGAAAAACATAGAAGCACAATTATGTGGTCTTAGTAACCCGTTCCATGGGCTATACTGGGCGGTAACGGCCGGGCAGCTGGAGTTAATGGCCCGAGCGAAGTGAGGGCAGTTAACGGGGACACCGGTAAACCGGGGTGCTACAAAATAAAATGTTCCTTCAGTGAACGGGGTCACTGCGTGCGTCCATTCAATGAATGAAAATACTTTGCAAAGATGGCTGCCATGGTTGTAGAAGGCAAGGTGGCTGGAAAACCAAGATCCAGGGAAGCTGCGGTGTCAGTGCTGCCGCCACAATCATGGAAGTGGGGTTGGGAGGGTCTAGTGGAAAAAAAAGGGAGGGTGTGGGGAACATGTTTCAATCATGGCACTGACACAGCTCTTCGGGATTTACAGGCAAACATTGCATCTATTATTGAAAATGGTAACCCTGCACTACTGCTATTGGTAGATCTGTCCTCAGCGTTTGATCTGATTGATCACGACCTACTTGCCAAAAGACTGATAACAGTTGGTAGATGCTCCCCTGCCACAACAGACTGGTTTAAATCCTTCCTTAGCCCCAGAATGGCGGCAGTTGTCAAAGGGGACTTTGCCCCCTACAAACTCTGCTGCTACGCCGTGTCCCACAGGGGTCCTGTTTATCACCCCTTCTCTTTAACATGTTCTCCAAGCTATTATGTGACATGTTACGAACCATGGGTGTTAAGTTTACAAACTACGCTGATGACACCCAGCTGGTTTTCTCATTGTCAAGAGATTACAAAAAAGACACTGAGTCAGGGAGGTGTCTTCAGCCATGCAAAAGTGGATGGCCTCAAACTCCCTGGCCCTTAATGAAACAAAGACAAAACTCATGATAATGGGTACTCCCCAGAGATTAAAAAAACGACATGATCTATATCAAAGTTTTAAAATTAACAATAGTGTTATCACAGTGTCTGATTGTGTAAACGCTGGGCATATTCTTGGATTCTCCTCTATCTTTTAAAAGGCAAGCTTCATACCTTAAATCCACTTGCGGCTTTTTCACTAGCCTTCTCTGGCAAATACGTCCTTACTTATCTAAGCCCAATCTCCCTGTAATTGCTGGGGCCATAATAAATTCCAAATTGGATTATTTCAACAGTCTCTTAATGGGCACCGCAAAATCTAACCTAACAAAAATGCAAACCATCCAAAATGGTGCGGTTAGAGCAGTAAATGGGCTCAGCCTCTACTGCTAGGAGGAACCTTCATTGGCTCCCAGTTGCCCAAAGTATTAAGTTTAGGAGCGCAGTGATGATCTTTAAATGTCTTACGGGTGCTGCACCTAAATATCTTGCTAGAAAATTAATAAAAGCGTCCATCAGGAGACACCTGCGCTCTAATAGCAACCAAGACTTGCAGCAACCTCGCCAACTCTTAAAAATAATTGGTAACACCAACTTTAACTTCTGGGCACTGCCACTCTGGAATTCCCTTGCTCTGTCACTAAAGAACTGTGTATCTATCAACCTGTTCAAAAAAAGACTTGGCTTTTTGATGAAGGGGTGGAGTAAGTCTCCACCTTTTCTGCCCTGCCGCTTCTGGTTCTTCAACCTCTCTGCCGATCTCCTTTTCTGTGTTCATGTCTGTTTTCTGTCCCTGTGAGCGCTTCGAAGCCTAAGGGCGATTTAGAGCTATACAAAAATTAACATAGATAGACAGATGGATAGATGTTGCTGCGGGGTGGGGAAGAAGCAGGCATGTTAAGTGGAACGCAGGCTGAGATCAGAGGTTTCAGCCCACGATCCGTGGAACCCGATTGGCCGCACTGGCTGCTAATATGTATTAAGGACTCCTGCAGTGCGTTCAGCTAATCAGCTTTCCACAAACAGCATTCCATTTAATTTCATTTTCCTGCTATGTAGAAGTGGGACTGAGAGGTAGGATTAGATCCTTTTAAAAGCCCCAGTCTTAGATGACACTGCAATTGCCCTTTTCATACACCATCTATTACGCTTGGTCCAGGGCTCTTCAGATGTTACTTCTATCGGTATCAGGTAATAACATCCCTATATACATGGTCACCGTATATAATGTTGCCGGGAAAAAGTCATGGCGACATTATATATGTGACCATATATATTGGGAAAGGGGCAGGTGGGGGTTTCAGAGGTGTACCCCGCTCCCCATGAAAAATAAAGGGTTTGCGGGTGTGTCCCCCGCATGTTCCATGTAATAATGTCCCCACAAAAAACAGCAATTTTTCCGCAATTCTTTTGCATGACGATATTTTTGAGGGGACATTATTACAATCCACCAGACCCTTGTAAACAAGCGATTACTGTGCATGGTGGTACACAACACTGCTGCTGAACTACAGAACTGTTCAGAAATCGTGCACAAGAAGAACTACTACTCCCATCAGCCTTAGCCAGCATAGTTAATGGTGTGGGACCAGGGACGTCGTAGTCTCAGCCATATGGAGCGCCGCAGGTTGCAAACCCCTGAACACGCAGGAATTGGCAGCCGCGGGATAGTGTACTGCAGCAACATCTTGTCAAACAATAAAAGGGATGACAGAATGCAAAAAGCTCACCTCTAGACACTCATGCAAGTCCCTGACATACGCCTTCTCCGTCTGAAGCAGCTCTGCCATGATGAACCTGCAATGGAAATTGGACAGGAGCGTGAACATATTGTGCCCAGTGGTTTTCTGGCCAGCTACACCATGCACGTTACTCTTTCTCAGATCCTTGGAAACAAGCCTTGCAGGTTTAGTCTATTGACACAAACACATTTTAAAGCTCAAAAAAGATTCCACCCCCCCCCCGCAACAGATATCTTTTAACCACGTACAGATTCTGAGCTGGCCGGTCATAGATCAGTCCTTGAAAAAATGAGGCCTTCACGTGCACATGCATGGAGGGATGGCAAGGTAAATGGCGCTTGTTATGCCAAAACGCCATTCAATAATATGAGCAGGGTCTGTGGCTTGGGTGGACATTATTACCAAGCCCTCATTATTGTAGTACCGGTTGAGGGAACTAAACACTTTAAAAAGGGAAGCCCCCATGCAAGCTTATGTATGTCATTCAAATGATCAACACATAGAGCTTAAGAGTGACTGAAACAACCAGACCAATGTACCAGAAATACAACTGCTGGTGAGGTGATGCCAGGGGGGGGATGCAGCCATGTGACTGCCAGGCTCGGTCTGGCCTAATGGCCAATAGCTCCATGCCCAAGCAAAAAATGCAAAATCCTTCTGTGGGCCCGTGTTTCTGGTCAACGTGGGCCACCTTTTTGCCAATGTGGGCCAGTTTGATGAGTTCCATCACTATGCGGCTAGTAGGTTTGACCAGTGTTGCTGAGTAAATACTCTTTAAAATGTACAACTGGCATCACATTTTATCAAACCCCCCCCCCTTTTGTACTATTCAAACAGTCCGCCAGAAAAGGAATGGTTTGCCGTTTGCAACTGTGGGCCACTTTTTCATTGGTGCCCGAGACAGTTGTACGGCCCAGTCCGACCCTGGTGACTGCCATCGCTCTGGCGTTGGATGCATAAGTGGGCTATTCATTGAATGCGACATGTGCTTGAGTGGTGCATGGGGCCAGGGTGTGTTCTACTGTTTTAGCACATACTCTTTCTTCCTGGCCGACTTCCTCTTCTCTTCGTTGACCTCGTGGCTGGCGTCTCGGAGCTTCACTTCTGGGTCCGTGAGGATCGCAGGGATGATGTCCAGTTCCAGATCTTTGTTATCCTGCAAAGAGTGGCATCAACACTGTGTGTACAGGGGAGCTCATTATTTTACAACACAACATATCAGCGGGCAGTAACGTCGCGTCTCAAGGCAGGCATCTGCTCTGCTTCTACGCTCTCACACACACTGCTACACAATGTTTCCCTTCTAAAGTCGCTCTCAACAAGGGTGATTTCCTGCTCAGATTGCGATAGTGCAACATATCGAGAACATTCATTTGGCAACCGATGTTTTGCTCCTATAACATGAGTCTGCAACCTGTGGCTCTCCAGATGTTTTAGACACCGACTCCCATGATGCTCCTTCATTGAATTTGCTGGCTAGTGCCGATAAAGAGTTGTAAATATCTGGAGGGCCAAAGGTTGCAGATCCCTGTTCTAAAATATTCAATGGAGCAAACTGGTTTTGCTCCAATCCATATTCCATAAATATTTGTGCACAAACCATATAAATGGAGCAGAATAATTTCTCACCACGTGTGCTGCTTACGCAATCACGCAGAAAGGTTGTCCCTCAAACTGTCACTGTTGGGAGGGTTTTTCTAACCCAACAATGGTGCTAATAGAGACCAACCTACAGTGGCCCTGTAGAGTTTCACCAAATGGTAGAGCATCTCTCCGCTAGTGTGACTGAGCTTCTCTCTTAAGATGCTAATGGGTGGTACCAAAGTACAATTAAGCCCATAGAGACACACAATACAATAAAATCCACCAAACGCTATGTTAAAAATATATCTACTCCTTTAAGTATTGCATAAAGGTAAAACAACAAGTTACACACACTCACCAGGTATCTTAAAAACAGTAAAGGGTTGAACCGAAGTCCTCCCTACTACCTTCTGAAGCTAGTATCATGGGTAAAGCCTAACAGGTGAGTACAGGTTACATTATTGGTGAAAGGAGGGTGGAGTAAGGGTTGAGCAAATGGGGAGACATTCATTGTCTTCACAATCTGTCAAATGCTAAACAATAATAGTGCTGGGCCCGGGAAGGATCCAGCTCGCTCACACTACCCAGAAGAAACCAATAGCAACACTGACGAAGGCCTAGCTCTGTTAGGAAATATTAGACTAACAATCACAGGGATGGATTCTTCTAAAGAGGATGTACAATCAATGGTAGCTTTTAAAATTACACAGATTGTCCAGGAAACTGCAGGGATTCTAGGGAGACCATTGAAAAGGAACAAGTTACTTACCTGTAACTGTTGTTCTCCAGCATGGGTCTGGCATGGATTCACATGCTCATGAATATTCCCCGTCGTCAGGCTGGGAATCCTCGGTAAAGAAAAAATCAGTATCAGTTTCGTTTCTGATCTGTCTTTCGTATTAGTAACCAATCACTGATCTCTGCGTCATACTGACCACAGCCAATGACTGCCCTCTACCTAAGCCCCGCCTCTGGCAGCCATCTTCAGATTTGGTAGCACGTGAAGTGGCAGTATGACCAAGTGAAGAGCCGCAGAGGGGTAGGCGGGAGGGTTCGCATGTGAATCCATGCCAGACCCATGCTGGAGAACAACAGTTACAGGTAAGTAACTTGTTCCTTCTCCAGCATGGGGTCTGGCATGGATTCACATGCTCATGAATAAAGAATATATAGCAGTACACACATGCACAACCACGGGAGGTGGCAAAGGCTCAACATTAAGCATTAGATCAAACTCAACATTAAGCAATTCCTACCTCCTCACCAGGCTCACCTTAGGCGAACAGATTGCGCAGCACTGCTTGGCCGACCCTGGACTCCTCCCTGGAATCCCGATCGACGTAGTAGAATTTCGTGAAGGTGTGCGTCGACCTCCACGTAGCAGCCCTGCAGATGTCCAGCAAGGGAACACCAGATAGGAACGCCGTGGTAGCTGCGATCGCTCTGGTGGAATGGGCTCTCGGACGGCCAGGCAGCGGTCGGTTTGCCAACCGATGACAATACATGATACAGCCGGAGAGCCATCTGGAAATGGAGGCTTTGAGAGAGCCTTCCCCTGATTGACAGGTCCAAAGTTCACAAAAAGTTGTGACGTCTTCCGAAAACACTTCGTGCGGTCCACGTAAAACTTCAGCGCTCTAGCCACATCCAGCGAGTGCAAAGTCCTTTCGGCCGGCGACGAAGGCGACGGGAAGAAAACAGGCAACACCAAGGGTTTGTTGAAGTGGAAGACCGACGGCACCTTGGGCATGAAGGAGGGGTGCGTCCTGAGCACTACCCTCGTGTCGTGAAAAGTCAAGTACGGGGGCTTGCAGGAAAGGGCCTGGATCTCTCCCACTCTTCGCGCGGAGGTGATGGCCACAAGAAACGCTGTTTTCCACGACAAGAACTTCAACGGAGCCGAGTGCAGAGGCTCGAACGGAGGTCCCATGAGCTTGGTCAGCACCACGTTAAGCTCCCACGCCGGGGCCGGAGCCTTCACCGGCGGGAACGATCTGAACAGTCCCTTCATGAATTCTTTCACCAGACGATGAGACCACAAAGACGACCGTCCCGTGGTTCTGGTGTTTCGGGAGATCGCAGCAAGATGAATCTTGATGGAAGCGTGCGCCAGTCCAGCCTTGGCCAGCGTCAGAAGGTACGGCAGTACTTGCGGAGCCGTAATCGGTAGAGGGTTAATCTTCTGTGCGTGGCACCAGACAGAGAACCTCTTCCATTTGTGTCCGTAGCATTTAAGAGTTGAGGAAGCCCTGGCCTTTGCAAGAACCTCTCTGCAGTCGGCCGGTATGTCGTAACCTCCAAACTCTAACGCTGCAGGAGCCAGGCCTGCAAGTTCAGCGACTTCGGGTCGTGATGGAGGATGGCGCCTCCTTCCCTGGAGAGAAGATCCGCGTCCACTGGCAGTTTGATTGACGGGGATGCTGACAAGTCCAGAAGGTCCGGGAACCATATCTGCCTCAGCCACGCAGGTGCGATGAGGATCATCCTGCACCGTGACCTCTTGAGCTGGTTGATGAGCCGGATCAGCAATGGCAATGGAGGGAACGCGTATAGAAACAGGCCCTCCCAGGGGAACGAGAAAGCATCGCCCATGCTCCTCGGCTGGGGAAACCTGCTGGCGAACCTCCGGCACTTGGTGTTCGTCGCCGTCGCGAACAGATCGATCTGGGGTGTGCCCCACCATCGGAAGAGGCGGTTCACTAGATCCTGTCGTAGTTCCCACTCGTGGCACGAGCGCAGCTCTCTGCTGAGCGAGTCGGCGATGGTGTTTTTTATCCCTGCCAGATGAAACGGCACCAGAAACATCCCTTGGGCGACGGCCCAATGCCACAGATCCTGCGCCTCCTTGGACAGGGCTGGGGATCTGGTACCGCCCTGCTTCCTGATGTAGAACATGGTGGTGGTGTTGTCGGTGAAGATCCTCACCACCTTGACCTTGAGGGACGGAAGAAAAGACCTGAGGGCCCAAAACACTGCACGGAGCTCCAGGACGTTGATATGGAGGGACTTCTCCGTCGGAAGCCAAAGGCCTCTCGCGTGCAGATTTTCGGTGTGCGCTCCCCACCCTTCCAGGGAGGCATCCGTGGTCACTGTCTCCTGGTGGCCAGGGGTCTGGAAGTCCATGCCCGCCGTCAGATGCGCGCGGGTGCCCCACCACCGGATCGCTCGTCGGAAACTCTCGTCGAGTGTGATACTCTCCTTGAAGCTGCCCGTCGTCTGGATCCAGCGCATGTCCAGGAACTCCTGCAACGGGCGCATCCGGAGCCTGCACAGGCGGATGAGATAAATGCAAGAAGACATCATTCCGAGGAGGGACTTGATGGACCTCACCCTGGCCGCGTCCGCAACCAGCAATCGCTGCACCTTGCCCAAGATGGCCCTTATCCTTTCCTCCGACGGAGAGGCCAGAAGCAACACTGTGTCGAGCTTCGCTCCCAGAAACAGTGTGTCTTGCGCGGGCACCAGGTGGGACTTGGCGTAGTTTATGGAGAATCCCAGGTCCGTGAGCAGTTGACGGTCCTTGCCGTGTGCTCCACGGCGAGCTCCTTCGTCTTTGCTCGGATGAGCCAGTCGTCCAGGTAGGGGTAGACGTGGATCCCCTCTCGGCGCAGCTGCGCCGCCACCGGTGCAAGGCACTTGGTGAACACCCTGGGTGCCGACCTCAATACGAAGGGAAGGGCTCTGAACTGGTAGTGACGCCCTTGGACCACGAACCTGAGAAACTTTCGGTGTCCCTTTAGGATGGGAATATGGAAGTAGGCATCCTCCAAATCCAACGACGACAGGAAATCGCCCTCCTCCAGTTGACCCAGGACGTGTTGGAGGGTGACCATCCGGAACTTCTGTGCCTTGATGAATTTGTTCAGTTGTCGTAGGTCCAGGATGGGACGCCATCCTCCCGTCGTCTTCTTCACGAGGAAGTATCTTGAGTAAACTCCGGAGCCCCGAAGCCTCTTTGGGACGAGCTCGATGGCGCCCTTCTTGAGCATCGCCTTTACCTCCAAGAGAAGTTGAGGGATGTGATGTTCTTTCCTGGCCACAGGGGGGACGCGCGGGCACCTCTTTAGAAACTCGAGCACGTGACCCTGAGCTAGGGCGTCCAGCACCCAACGGTCGGTGGAGATGGACTCCCACACGCTGACGAAGCTCGCCAGCCGGCCTCCCACCGGGGTGCTTCGGTGGGGGCCCGACCCCACGGCCGGTTCAGTCCTGCTTCGACGAGGCTTTGCTGCCTTGTCCTCCTTGGCGACAACGGCAGGGTCCGCCTGACTTGCCTTGTCCCCTGTAAGCTTCCTGTGACGACGAACGGGCCGCTTGACGGTAGGTGGAAAATCCGCCGCTAGAACCTTTGGAGGCACCCTGTTTGCCTCCGCCGCTCCGAAAGGGCGGCCGCCGTTGCTGGAGAACCCCAAGAGCCCGGGCTGTCTCTGTGTCCGCCTTGATGGCTTGAAGGGAATCGTCCACTGTTTTCCCAAACAGGTTGTTTCCGTCGAACGGCATGTCCAAGATTCTGGTCTGCACGTCCTGACGGAAGTCAGTAGCCTTGAGCCATCCATGCCGCCTAAGGCACACGCCGTTGCCCAACTGACGAAATCCAGTGTCAGCGATGTCCGTCGCAATCGTAATGGCGTGGTCCGACACCACCTCTCCATCCTGCAAGATCTCTAGGGCTTCCGCCCTCTTGTCGTCTGGTAGGAAGTCCAGCAGGGGGGCCAGTTTGTACCACAACTCCCTGTCGTAGCGGGCTACGATAGCCAAGGCGTTGGCCGCCTTAATCGTCGTCGAGATGACTCTGCGTCCCATCGTGTCTAATTTCTTTCCCTCGCCGTCCGGCAGGGAGGTAGACGTAGAGGCCGCGCCCCCCCTGCTTTCTTCCTGGCTGCCGCGGAGACGACCGAGTCCGGGGTCGGCTATGCCCGAAGACACAAGGGGGCCGCGTCCGTGACTCGGTACTTCTTCTCGTACCGATCCATTCTAGCCGGCGTCGTGGATGGGTTCTTGAGGAGGGCGAGGCCCTCATCCCAAATATCGTCTAGTAGAGGTACAGCTAGGACCATCTTCCTCTTGGTCTCGTGCCGTTGATAAAGGAAACCTTCCTTCTTCTCTTCCGGGCAGAGCTGGAAAAGCTTGGATGCCCTGGCGATCATGGAGTGAAACGATCCAATCTCGTCGGGCGGGGAAGCCCGGGTGGGAGGTGACGACGGGAGATCCTCGTCGTAAACCTCGTCGTCTGTACCCGTCGCGGCCGTGTCAGTCCCCGTATCATCCCCACGTGTCGTGGATGGTGAGGAGGGCTGAACAGGGCGCGATGGCTGAAAAGGAGGTGGAGGATGAATCCTTCTTCTCTTAGGGGGAGGGCTCCCAGAAGGGCCTGGCTCTGGGTCCCCCGTCGGGAGCAGTTCCTCCGTTGGTGGTAACGGCAGTCTCGTCCTTATCTCCGAGCATAAGGACTGTATAGCCAACAAAATGGCCGCCGAGTTGTCTTGCGGCACTGGTTGAGGGAGATCCGACGGGAGATCAGGAGCCCTGTCGGCATCCTCGACGCCTTTGTCGTCTTCCACGTCGGGGTCCCTCCCGACAGGATGGCCTTCTTCCACGCCAGAGCCGTGGCCTAAGACTTCGATCAGCTCCTCCTCAGAGGTTGAGGCCGAGTCCACGATGACCTCCTGCCCCCCCTTTTTCTTCTCCGTCGGAGGTTTCACGGGGGTCCTGTCGATGGGCATGAAAGAGGACTCCCTCCGCGGTGGCAGGGAGATTCTGGGCCCCGGGGTCGCCACCACTGGTGTAGCCTCCACAGGCTGAGCCAGGGCCGCCGCGACTGTCTCGATAGAGGCCTTGGCCGGATGGATCAAGGCTTTCACCACCTTAGGTGCGCTCACCGCCTTCTCCTTGGGGGGAGGGTCACCACCTCGCTCCCCCTCTGATGGGGCCTTAGGGCACGACCGGGATCTCTCCAGGAGTTTCGCCGGGTGCTCGGCCTTCCTCTTACCCGAGCCAGAGCGTTGGCTCGTGGTTGATGGCGCCGGGGAGGATGCGCCCTGCCTGGCGCCCGTAGAGCCCGACCGTTCGGCGCTCCCGGTGCCAGCGGACTCACGGTGCTTGGCCTTCTGTTGGACCCCCGTCGCTGGGGCACCCTCATAGGTCTTAGAAGACCGCTCGGACTTCTTCTTCTCGCCTGATGGGCTCTTTCCTTCCAGCCAGTTGGCGAGACGTTGATGGCGGTCCTTCATGGTCCGCTCCGACATATTGTCGCAAAACGCACAGTCCTTCTCCACGTGCGTCTTGTCCACATGTAGGCAGTAAAGGCAAAGGGAGTGTTTGTCCTCCTTGAAGACATTCTGAAGCTGGCATCCAGGGCAGACCCTGAACAGCTTTCCGGGCGTCGAGCTTCCCTTCTCCTGGGCCATGTCCGAGATGGGCCTGAGAAACTTCTGGAGTCCTCCAAAAGCGTGGCTCGACGAAATCTTCACCATTGAGGAGTGTAGGCGAATCCGACACGGGTCCCCGTTGATCGGATGAAGAAACGATGGAGCTTGAGGCTCTTTTGACCGAAAAAGGAGAGAGATTTTTCTGAGAAAAAACGTGAAAAATAGCACTAACGCTCGAGAGCAATAGCACGAGGATCCCAACACTTGAACGTGCGGTTAAAATCTGAAGATGGCTGCCAGAGGCGGGGCTTAGGTAGAGGGCAGTCATTGGCTGTGGTCAGTATGAGGCAGAGATCAGTGATTGGTTACTACTACGAAAGACAGATCAGAAACGAAACTGATACTGATTTTTTCTTTACCGAGGATTCCCAGCCTGACGACGGGGAATATTCATGAGCATGTGAATCCATGCCAGACCCCATGCTGGAGAATGTCACCGTCCAGGCATCTCTTTTAGTCACTTTCACAGCGTTTCCACAGCGCCCAGAAGTTCTCCCATAGGGATCAATGAGACAAACTCAGTAGGACTGCTGCAGTTATGAGTAAAAGCAAGGTAGAACGTCTTGGCCACATGTGCAGCAGGAGGGGCAACCAGCAGGCCAGGGGTTCTGAAAAACCCCAACCAAAGAGAGTGAGCTCAAGGGTCAAGTTTCTGGAGACCGGGGAGAGTTGGTTGCAAAGTGAGCTCAGGATCACGATTGTGCAATATGGTGACAGTAGGGGGGCAGAGAAAGCCCTCTGCACACAGAACAAGGAGTCTGGAGAACCTAACCAACAATGGGGATCCGGAGACCCATAGACTACCCCCCACAGTGCTGGCTGCTGCAACAATGGCCCAGGAACAGCAGATGCACAGGTGCATGTTTGTGTTGACATTAAGTCTTGATTTAAGCAACTTGGGGACCCTGTTGGTGTGACTGGAACCCATGCAGCTTAAAGAACCCAGTTGGGGTAGTCAAAATGATAAAGATACCAGTGAAAATTACCCACAAGGCATAAGCAACAGCAGCCGAAGGACAACACAAGAGGAGAGAGCAAGTGGCACAGGAAGCTCAGGGGAGTAATCAGGGGTCACGCTAGATAGCAGGAATGGTCCCAGGATGAAAATAACTGTAGGCAATCCAAGATGTCCCCCGACGAGTTGAGGTAGAGTAGAAGGTAGCCACTCTAGTTCCAAGCCAGCAAAGCAGAGAGGGCCTCCAACCTTTAGGCACCCAGAACAGAAAGAACTCCCAGAAGCAGTCCACAGCTGCAGGGCAAGTGGGAGTCAGCGAGGGTGGCCAGACAATCCAGCCAGGAGAAGCAAATGAAAGAGCCCAGGCAAGGATTCCACTAGCACAGGCAAGCAAGGATTTATGGACACCGGCCGAGGGACCAGGCAGACGGGCCAGATCAGCATCCTCAGCAGCAGCTCATCTCACCAGCAGTCCTTCGGCGATCTGAGGAACGACCAGTGCCTGGCTGATGGGTGCATTCACACGGGGAATAGCAAAGCAAACCCACCTACCCGCCAGCATGCAACATTCACATGTAGAGACCAGCCAACCAGGAAAGGACATACACAGGCCCTCTGTCACATGATGTGGATTGGAAAGTCTGAAGGACCTTCACCCAGTTTTAACAGGTTGAAACCCAAGTAGAGTGTCCCTTTTAAGGGTTGGCGAGGCGAAGAGCCTATGTTAACAAAACAAACATTTTGGATATCCCTCTAGATCCACACGGGACACAGAAACAAAACAAAACGGCCAGGGGTAGGACTTAAAAATGCTCGAGTTCCCAATGAACCCCCATACAGGAACACTTGGCAACTAATGTGGTGAAAATGGCTACAAACTTGGTGTTACCAACAGAAAAGTATGGACGCCACCAGCCTGCTCCCCAAAACAAAGTAGCCCTCCAGAGTAGCCACTAAGCGGGGAATCCGTTGTCACCACCAGAATTGCCTTCGACCAGGTAAAGGGGGCTCCCACTGCCACGTTGTCGTCCCTCAACCACCAGTGAAGATCCTGGAGGAGAAGCGAGGGTATTGGGATCCTGTCCAACTGAGACCCCATCTTCTGGTCCCAATTGGTCACCAGGTGGAGCTGGAGGCGTCTCATCTTGAGGAGGGCTGCACCGTGAGCACGCCAGATGCCATCCGCCCCATGAGGTGCTGGAACCACCATTGCAGAAAGTGCCCTATCACCTTGTGGAGGGAAAGCAGCCTCTCAGGGCGAGGGGAACACCCGCTACACATCCGTGTTCCAGTGCAGTCCAAGGAAGGCCAAACCCAGCTGGTAGAGACCATCTGCCAGCTGCTGGCAGGAGTGCAGTGCCCCCTCGGGCGAGCTGGCCTGACTAGCCAGTCATCGAGGTAAGGGTATAGGTGGTGGCCCTCCAGGCAGAAGAGACCCACCACTGAATCAGCTTAGGGAACATATGAGGCGCCGAATTGAGGCAGAAAGGTAGCACCTTGTGAACTGCAGAAATATCTGATGCGGCTGGTAGATGGAGACATGAAGGTATGCATCCTTGAGGTCTAGGAAACACATCCAGTCGTATGCACACAGGAGTAATTCTCTTGAAGCGTTCGAGCGGTGAAGAGAGGTTGAGAAATGACAGGTCCAGGACTCGTCTCGGGCCAGCCTGTTGTTCTTGGGTACCGCAAAAATTCTGGAGTAGAAGCCGGAGCCCCTGTCTGACTGAGGAGCCGGTTCTACTGCCTGCATCTCCAAAAGCAAAAGGATGTCTCGTCAAAGGGCCAAGGACCCCATCTGACAGAGGAGGAGAGGATGGAAGAGGAAAAGGAAGAGGACGACTGATGCCTGTGGAGACTATAGAAAGGATCCAAGGACTCTTGAAATAATGTTTCCAGCTATCCTGGAAGGGAGCCAGCCGGCCCCCTACAGGAGAGCTGTGTTCCTCAACCGTGATGTCATTGCTCCTTGGCATCTGAGGCAGGAGTGGAGGAGGGGGAGCGGGAAAAACCACACAACGTTCTCTGCTGCTTCCTCCTGTGGTCACTGGGCGACCTGTCAGGCCTCTCTGCACCATAGTCCTGAAACTCCTTGAAGCCAGTGAGAGTGCAGGGTTTGAAGTCGGTCCCGCCCTGAGACTAAGGGACAGATTTCTGCCCCGGCTTAGTCAGGATGGCCCAGGACTTGCCGTTTGTGTAGAGGTGGTCTTTGTCAACTCGTCATCAGTGGACGAATGAAAAATGTCCGAGCCCTTGAAGGGAATATCCAGAATCCACTCTTGCACATCTGATGAAAACTTACTGGCATGCATCCATGCCATCTGGCATCTCGACCTCCAGGCACAGCCCTCGGCTGGCTGTGTCGATGTGATAGACCGAAGACTCCATGAGGTCCTGAGCAAGTGCTGGGCGTCCGCCAGACCGGATTTGAAGGAGGCTTGCCTCACCAGAGGGAGATCAGGCAGAAACTCCCCGAACTCTCGCCACAGCTTTTGGTTTGCTGCGGCCAGTAGGGCGTTGGCATTAGCTTGCCGCAAATCCAGCCCTGAGATGACAGTACCTGTTAGCCAAAAGATTCTAGGACTTTGGACAGGCAACCAGAGGTTAGATCCTGTGGAGGAAGACGATAGTTTAGAATACAGCGAGGCCGCAGCCACCACTGAAGAGTGAGGCTGGGAGGCCAGGAGGACTGGCTCCCCATCCACCAGCCTGAACCTGCTGTCTAATTTCTTGTTCATCTGTGCGTTTGCCTTGGGCTTCTAGCAAACTTCACTCACCACCGGCAGGAAATCTTCTGGAGCGGAATGCCTGACTGGCTCGTGGTGCGCTTGCCCAAAACCTCTGCTATCACTCCCAAATCCTGGGGGGGGGGCTCTTCAGGTTGGGGGACCCCAAAGAACTCTACAAGGCTGTGAAGACCATCATGAAAGTAATTTACAGATGCCAAATGTTGTCGTCCTGGGTATCGTCATCATCGCCCCCTGCTCCCTCATTTTATCCAGACGAAGGGGAGCCCAGGCCCTGTGTTAGGACTGATTTTCTATACTCTGGCCTGGCAGACAGATGTATAGAAGGACAACCTAGTATTGGGAAAGGGACAACTCTGGGAACTGTAGCCAAACCAGTTCAAGGTAGCAGTGACGATGATCTAGGCTAAGTGTAAAGAAGTGGTGAGCTTGTAAGGGGTCCACAATGAACACACACACAGAGAAAGGAACACACTTGGACAAACAGGTATAAAAATACTTCTTTACTTATGGCCAAATAACCATGAAAAATGACTACAAACAGGTAATACCACTCAACACTAAAAATTAGATACATCTATACAATTACTGGAGTACAGCAAAATACATACCAAACCACTGAAAATGTAGCTTCATTTTTAGGGGGTTGTTATGTATTTTGCCCTACTCCAGTAAGTCTTTTGCCCTAAGCCTCTGCTTAGTATTAGCACTACTAGTCCACAGAGATTCAATCCTAACTACGTGGTGTCTTGTGCGCCAAAGTTCCATACAGTTTTGTGAAGCTGGAAAAAATTAAGGTAGGGTCTCTGGGGTCCAGTGAACATTTACAAGTGTCAGGGGATGAGTTACACTAGCTAACAAATGTGTTCCCAACTTTCAGAGTGCTTGTGTGAACAAGCAATGGCAAAACCAAAGTAATTAGAAATTTCTAAAAGCTACCAGAGTTTTAAAAGGGAGTAAAGGGGTTCAGGTAAGTATTGCTACAACTCACCCCCCGTATATGATTCTTCACAGGACTTGGCAGATCGATTGAAGATGGTCGAAGGTTGCTTTTCCCGTTGCCAGCATCAGCCCTCGATTCCCAGGGGTTGCAGGTTCAAGCAGCTCTCCGGTTGGTGTCTAATGCTGGTGCAAGGTCTCCCGGTTGAAGAATGCAGCAGAACTCGATCTCAGGACAGGAATGGATGCAGGTAAGCAGTTTCGGACAACGTCCCTAGATGCAGAGTGAAGCAAAGGGATTCACTTGACGCAGTCAGACTTTCCCTCCTATTGCGGGTCCCCTTGATGCTAGGACCACTAAATTCAATAGAGCCAAGTCTTAATGCACAAGCTGAGGATCCCCAAGTTCCAGGCCTAAACCTGGAATGGCGACGTCTGCAGCATGATAGCCCAAACTCAGAGCTGGTCAGCCACAGGGCGGTCCTGTGGCACTTCCGAAGGCTCTTCTACGCGAGAATGGAGAATGGATGTTCCCTCCACTTAAGGGTCGCAGCTCCTTTGCAGGGCTGCTGGAAATCTTCCACAGGACAGTGCTCTACCAAGGCAATAGCAGAGGTTGGTCTCCAAGCCTTCTTCGGACAGGTCCATGGTCTCCTCACAAGTCTTGTAGCTGGACAGGAGTCTTGGCTACTTCAGTTTCTTCAGGGATCTCTCTAGAGCAGCTGCAGGGTTCCTTTACCTATCCTAAAAGCCAGATAAGGGCAGCAGCTCCCACTAGCCAATGACAGATCTGCCCCCGACACACACACCCCAGCAGTGGTCCAATCAGGACCACTGGCGGGAAAACTCATGCATACCACTCGTACACACTGGCACCAGTTTGTGATTTGGGACCAGACAGTTCCAGCCCAATTCCTGGCAGCAAACACACATAGCCCTCCAGTAGCCCGCCAAAAGCCTCTGCTTTCACGGGCACTGTCCATATAAGGATTTTCCTGGCCTCCCAGGCCAGGAAGAAGGCTAAAAGACAAGATGGCCAAAGGACCTGCGAAAAATCTCGTGGCATGGCCATGTTTGAACACTGCCACAGTTAGTAGCCAAAGATGGTAAATGCGGTTAGGCTAAAAGGAAATGCACCAAAAAGTGGTAAAAAGTAACTGCTGCCACCAGCTTGACCATTAAGCACACCTAGCGTAACCAAAAATCCTCTGAGTGTTAGTCTATGGCGAATCAAAAAGTGTACCCATTGTACTAGATCATAAGATGCATTGTACAATGATAGAAACTACCACAAGTGCTAACACTTTACTAAAAGTACTAACAAAGTAACTAGACTATGGGAAACAATGTTTCCCACTACCGACAGCCTGAAGGACATGTCAGTTTCCCCATAACAGAGGAGTAAAAGCCAGTGTAGTGAAGCTTAAGGCTTCACTGCACTGTATAAAAGCAACAAGTTTGGGGGTCCATTTTAATGGAAGGAAAGGTGCAGTAAAGAGTAATTCTTCCTAACACCCTAGGACACAGGAGCCGGTGGGGTTCCCCCCTGATCCGGACCCGAAGATAGATCCATTGGGGGTGGGGGGGCGGGAGGCGTTGGTGGTACAGGAGGAGGAGCGGTCTGGATGACCGCTAGGGCCTGGGCCGGAGGAGGGACAGGCATTGGCACCAGCAGCGCAAGAGGAACTTGCGCAGGACCCAAAAGTGCACGCCTAGGAGGCACGACCTGCAGGATCACCTCCTTGACTATATCCTTGAGGAGCCCAGTCATCTGCAGGGAACACATGAGTAGGAGGAAGCACTTGCAGAAGTGATCCTCGCAAGCCGCCGAATCTCGAGGAGTCGACTCTCAGCAGCACTGGGCCTCTGTTCCTGATCGAAGCACCTGAGGTGTGTAGCCGCAAGTCTTTGAAGGGTAGATTTATTCTTGTGGAGACCATCCGCCTGTGGTTTTATGTTATTCTGCCGCGGGATCTTTCGTCGCGGGACTTTTCATCACTGTTTTTTAATCGAAAAAACGGCGATGAAAAGTCCCGCAACGAAAAATCCTGCGGCAAAAGTACTGTATACCCCGCCTGTACCATAAAGTCCACCGCCACTTCCCAAGGGAAGGGGACTGGAAACTTCTTGTATTGCCCACTCAAAGGGTGAGGGACCGTTAGGCCCTGATCCATATCCAAGATGGCCACCGGTCCAGTGGGTTCTGCTACGTGCTTATCTGACATCTTGGGGCATTGCGCCACGCCCTCGGCTGGAGGACGCGAAGACCCCATGCCACTTGCTGGCTCTGACATGGGTGGACACACCTTGGCCCTCGAAACTGGAACAGAAGGGTTGACCTCTGAGACAGCTCAGGAAGGCCTTGAGCCCTCGGCTTGTTGGCCGGTAGTCGAATTGCCCTGACACACGACCTCAGAGGTGACTCTGGTAGGCTGTGCGCCCTCAGTAACAGACCTGGTAGTCCTGCTGGATTGTGCTAAGGACTGACTCTTGGGATGTAGAACACAATGATCCTTTGCCCTCTGAGGAAGACTAACTTGATCACCCCTCCGGGGACCGTCTGGTAGAGGACCTGAGCTCCTCGGCTTGGGAGCCGGTAGTCTAAGCGGCCTCAGGTCTGCCAGAACCAGAATCCAAGGTACCCTTGCCCGTGGAAACCCCTAGCTAGGAGTCTCCGCGCTGATGAGCCATACTAAACAAAAGGCCTACCTTGTCTTGATGTGGGGTTCTCGAGACAAACTCTTTAAGATGCCTCCAAGGAAGCATGGAACATCTTCCTCCAACGTGACAAGCGATTCTTCAATGCCTGGTGACGGAGAGCGGTGCAAGCCACAAACACGTCCCATTGGTGGTCGGGCCCCAGGCACTCAAGACAGAGCGCATGGGGGTCCGAGGCCAGGAACGAGGGTTTACAGGATGAACATCTCATGAATCCTCCTGCAGCCAACATGCGCCAGGGGAGGCAAGTCACCGAAGGGAGGTGAGGCCCCAAAGGGAGGTGAAGAAGATTGAAAAATAAAAACAAACGGGGAGCAAGTGGAAAGTTAAAAAGTCTCTGCACCTAGCTGTCGGGTCCAACTCTGTCCGGGCAGAAAAAGGTGAGATGCCAGAGTGCGGGGCCTTGAAGGGGAGGGGGGGGGGGGGCACAACCCAACGCGCTGGACTAAACTTAAAGGGAACGCCCAATTTTTCACTGCCAAAGGTTCTGGTACCGTCTCCATGTTAGGGGACGCCCACAAGGATGGAGGAAAGGGGACGGGACATAGGAGCAGAAAATAGAACCTCCCGTAAGCCCCTATCTAATTTATAGAGGACCAGTTAACACATCTGTTGGTGTCAATGGAACATTTAAACCCCATAAAATCTGCAGTAGCCACAGTTTGTTTTGTTTTGGGTGGACATTGTCACGGTGATGGTAAAAGCCGTTTGTTTTTACAGCATCTGCCTTTGTTTGGGCTGCATTGTTGACACTGTGGGTT
Organism: Ambystoma mexicanum; assembly: GCF_040938575.1. Taxonomy (NCBI): domain Eukaryota; kingdom Metazoa; phylum Chordata; class Amphibia; order Caudata; family Ambystomatidae; genus Ambystoma; species Ambystoma mexicanum. The sequence continues at coordinate 1,301,008,421 of NC_090931.1, forward strand.
TATAAACTGATCTAAAGGATTATCAAATGGTCCGGCGGAGGAGGCACAAGCCACATTACATCCAACGTCCGAACCTTTATAGTAGCCAACCCCTTTCATGGTTCGGCGGAGGAGGCACAAGCCACATTACATCCAACGTCCGAACCTTTATAGTAGCCAACCCCTTTCATGGTTCGGCGGAGGAGGCACAAGCCACATTACATCCAACGTCCGAACCTTTATAGTAGCCAACCCCTTTCATCAGTCATCCAAGAGCGGACAATAGCTGGATTTTATCTGGTACTTTTGTTTGGAAGTCGACGGCGTGACAGTAATGCCTGTTTTTCATAGTACGTAGGGTAACACTGTCAGAGGAAGAGAATCGTTTTCAGAGTTGTCTTTGGCGTCAGAGGTACATTAGCACTAAAGAGTATAACACTGAGGCAAACCCATTATTTTCTAGTTCAATGTCTAGGCACTTGCCCTGTATTCATCAAGAAAATCAGAGCTCGGTTGTGCACTTTCTGTAGGTTTTACAGGAGAAAAAGCTGAAAACAGTGGCTCCATTTTGTTAGACCACAAGCAGCATTCGCGGTAGCCAGATTGTTTTCCTTCTTTTACCCTACGTTATAACTGTACAGAGGAGAGTGAGCACCGCTCCAGCCTTGCCTACGCTTTCTTCATTTATAAAGGACTCTGTGGGACATTGCCACTCATTAATGATATCCCGGACTCCTGGATATCCCCTCCTGAGGTAGGTGGTGCCCGGGTATCTAAATTGAATGTTAACTGTTTTTTTTTTCTCCCTATGTTTATTTGTGGGATTATTTGTTTCATGTGGTAGACTGCAGCTACCACTGTCTATTGCGGTTGCGTTATAACAAAGTCTGGGGTACATTTTTGCCACCCAGAAATTGAGGCGGTACATCGTTATGTTGTTATGTTATATGTTCTTATAAAGCGCACGTGCGCCAAAGGCATCTTGGTGCTACAGGAGAGAGGTCCATTTAACAGCAATCAGACCGTTAGAACAGGTGTGTTTTTAATGCCTTTCTAAAGGCAAGATGGTCCTCCAAATGCTTCAGATAGCGCAGCAGGCCATTCCAAAGTCTGGGGGCAGCAACAGAGAAAGCACGTCCCCCACAGCCAGCGCACTGAAACACAGGTATAACAAGAAGACCCGCTGTTTGAGCGCAGAGACCATGTCGGGCGATAGCGAGAGAACTTGGCACAAAGCTATTCAGCTCCTTGGGCCTGAAGTGCACGGTGGACCAAGCATAACGACTTGAAAACAATACGCGGGCCAACCAGGAGCCAATGGAGTGACCGCAAGACCGGAGATATATGAACACTGCACAGGGAGCCAGTGGCAAACCGGGCAGCTATGTTTTTCAGCCGTTGAAGTCGCAAGATAAGACCCATCGGTTGGGATATGTAAAGGGAATTACAATAGTCTAAAGGACTCAATACATTCGAGTCAGTAAAATACACCTGGCAGTAGGTTTTGTTACTCCATATTATGCCGTGTCAGTGCGGGTAGAAGATAACTTGTGCCTAAGTAAGGAAAGAAGAAGGGAGTTGGGAGTTTCACCTACTCACAATGTTTATAGAACAAGTTGTGTGGCCATATTCACTGGCTGTTTAATCAACTGAAGGCAGTGTAGGAACTGGGGGGTGATTTCGATTTCAAAAATATATGTTTTAAATTCAGTTCACTTTATTCGGTCATAGGGCCATCAAAGTATAAACAAATACATAAATAATTAACAGACATTTACATTAACTCAGGTTACCATCCAGGCTCGCAACTAAATAAAACGAGACTTCTATGGGGACTACAGCCCCAGGCCTGACCAAATGTCGGTGGTACATACCCTCCTTTGAAGACCAGTCTATTGACCACACAGACAACCACTCCACTTCCCTTAAGTAGCCCCACCCCACTGTTCTAACCTCAAGTGGAACTAAATTTGCTCCAGATAGCAGCAGGAGCCAACACCTTGCTCAAGGGGGAGGGCGTATTTAGAGAAGGCAAAGGCACTAATTTCGATCGAACTGCATGGAGACAATCGTGGTCTTGTGGCAATTCCCAGTATTCCATTAGCCGTTTTGTGTTCAGTTCGATGCAAATAGTAACAAAGGGTCCTTCCCCACTGTGATGAGTTCTTGAGCAGCTTAATATATCCTCGCGAAATTAGGAAGGAACACCCACACACCGTTCTCAACCAATGTGTGCACTTATTTATAAGTGAATCCCTGGATTCTGGCCCATCACAGGCAGTTGTGTGGACTCCCTGAGCTCCGCCCCCCGTGAAACCCTCTCATAGCTTGGCAACGCTGAGATCTCAGACCTCTATAATTGGTAGGACTGATTACGGGGGCAAATGCATGTTGGAAGTTAGCAGCCCCTCCATCATGTGCATTACCCCAGGATGGCTTTCTCACCCCTGATCAGCCTGCCCATGCATGGCCCATGATGGTGGTTGAGCTGGCCGCTGTTTTAAAATGTCGGTACTGGAGTCCACCTGTAGCGATAGCCCCTTTTCTAGCTGAGGAATACGGTTACCAATAGTCATTTTGGCTTGGAGCACTTGATTGGTGCTGCATAGCTTCTCCACTGCTAGCCCGGGGCCTTTATGGTGTCGTCCATACTTGCCCGACGCTCTCCCGTCACACCACCTCCCTTGTGGCCTTCTAGGATACTCATGAACAACTTCTTTATGTCAGCCAGTTTGTTCAGGACAAGGTTGCATTTGCAGTTGCACTCCATTTGAGGGACCTCATTCACTTTAGCCAGGGCGGGGGCAGGCAGCGATTCGGTGCGAGCTGATGTACAGGCAAAATTGTTACTAGGTTGACAGGTTTTCAGTAAGGATATTGCCTGAGCCTTATCTTTATGGTCTTTGAGATGTTCTAAGTCCCTTGATAACATTGTAGATAGACAGGACTTAGATGGCACAATCCCTTCCCCCAGCAGCCTTTTCGAGAGCACAGTTATCTGGGTTATAACTTCACCGTCGAGATATGACAGGATTAACAGCAGCGCCTCCCTCCAAACAAGGGAATAGCGGTGTCAGTGACTGCGGTGGTAGCTGTGGATGTGGCTGTGGCTGTAAAAGTACGAACGGATTGCTCTTTGCCCCCCGATTGCCCTTTCGTAGGTTAGGCCCTCCTCTGCTGGATAGGTCCCCTGTCAATACACTGAGCGACGGGACCAACCACGGGGAAATCTGCAACACAGTTCCCTGGACTATGTGCAGTCACACAGCTGACGCTCCTAGCGTTTTTATTGATGGAAGAAATGTCTTCTTTCTCAATGCCGGGGACTTTGCTCCACACGACGTCCAGGGAATTTCCAAGGAAGTGATCGATTTCCCTTGTGAGCTGAGAAGCGTCACCCGGGAGCTTAATCAGGCTCTCAGGCTGCACCTTTGTACTAGCAGGGTCAACACTTTGTGAAGTGGGAGCACCTCCTTTTTCTAACAGTCGTAAATTCTCCTCTCGGGATGGTTGAACACTGGAAAACCTAGGGGGTGACAGGGAGGAGCTGACAGTGGGTACCATTACAGACAGAACTAGTATACTAAAAAAAAGATCAATGGACTGGCAGTTCAAATGATAGACATTTCAGTTGTGTTCAGGTATGCCCTCCCCCGACCCCCGCCGTAGCAGCACCTCACCTTGTCTGCTGATGGCCTTCTCTAGACAGACTCTAAAGTACTGACGCTGGATGCTCTCACCTCCCCTACGGGCGCCCAACACCCTGTGGGTGCCCAGCACACGCTTCACCTGAGCGGGTCTGGTCGCGTAAGTATGCAGTGGGGGCGTGGCTAAATCCAACGGTGTCCGCAGTATGGAGGCTCCCCTGAGCCAGAAAGCAGTGCGGGACACCTGCACCCATCCACCCGCAGGCTTCTTTAAGTCATTTCTAACTGTTCGGGTGGCAGTGTACCCAATGCTGATGTATTTAATATTAATTTATAAAAGTTGCCCTGCACAAGGCAGCAAAATGTATGTTAGCGTATTGCCACTATTGTATATTACTGGAATATAAATTGTATATCTGCACCAGTAACAAATAAATGTGGTAATTTCCTTTGCATAGGTAAGTAGCCCCGGGAGCTGGCCCTATTCATCGCTCCCAGTGGAGGCACTAATTCACACACAAGAGGGCTCAAGTTAGGAGTAATTCTTCCTCACACTACCTCTGCATGCTAAGACACGCGCATGTGCACAGTAATGTGTGGGTGCAAACGAAGTGTACTTAAGGGCTGCTGCATAATCATATATTCCTACATATTGGTCTCATAGATTGCTAAACAAAGGTAAACCACCTTTCACGGTTACTGTTACCATGGTGATTGCCATGTTTAATAGTCTAACTCCACATAAACGGAGACAGGACCACTTGTTTTCAGAAGACGGCTATGCATCGGTGACTGGCAGCCATACAGATAGAAAAGGGGAACACTAGCTTTGTGTCTTCACAAGATGGTGGCCTATCCTTTTCAGCAAGGTTGCATGGACACTAACAAGGGACTAATTCCACGTAACACAACAGTTTGGCAATGTTTGAAAATGGTTCATATTTGAAAGTAGACTCAATAAATACTGGTAGTTCCACAAAGTGGAGCAAAGACAGAACATATGATTTAACACGTATCTGCTAACAGTATATGCTTGCCTTTGCAGCTCATAACTGATTTAAAAACCCATTTTCCTGCCTTATGATCAATACAGAAACCTTTTTGTACCCAAGACAAATATTACTTACCAGTAAAGCATCTTTCTGTGGCTTGTATCTGCTCAGAATTGCATGCTTTGCACAAACCGCCATCTAGAGGTTAAACCTTGTTTTTCGAATTTGGAAAAGGGGCCTCAACAGAAGCGTATCTGTCACACTATCCTTCCTCTAAGTGTACAGGTGACTAAGTATAAACAATACAAATGAAAAATAACGAATGTCTCACTTGCATTAGTGGTGCTGTATATACACTGGAAATATATAGAAAAGGGAAGTACGGCCCACTGATTTTAGGTCAGCAGCTCCACATGTGGCTCATCAGTTGTTTTTGCCGGGATCTCTCAAGCGACCTACCACAATATCTCAGCATTGCCCTGATCCAGCCATACCTCCGGGTTGATTCCAAGAGCCTTTTCCAGTGAGAAGCGGTATTTTCCCATCCTCAGAGAGAAGTCGCGGTAGTGCTTGTTCACAGTGGTGACCCACTTCTTCAACTCTGTGGCATGAACATGGCCTTTCTCCACGAAGCTGTCTGCCAGTTGAATCAGGAGTTTCACCTTCTCCTTGGTTTGCTAGAGAAGAAATAGATTTGGGTATAATGTTAGGGGATTCACTGATCCAGACATTGATTTACAGTGTTTAATAGATAGCCCTATACAAAATGTAATTCGGCCCCATGTTTGTTCATTTGGGGGCTTTATATAGTGCAATCGTGCTTCCTTTTGGAGGCGTTCAATTGTTTTAATACAAAGCATACTGCAATGTCAGAAAAGGGCAAAGTTTGAACAGTCAAAGTGAACAGCATGTATCGGTGCTTACCAGGGACTTGGATCTCTGCCCTAAGGCACCTTAGAGGGCAAGAATCCCCTAAACGCCCTGTTCTGCAGAAGGGAAACAGAGTGTTCATGGGAATACTATTAAGCGAGTGCGCTTTTCAATTTCTAAGTTCCAATTGAGTGCAGTGCCCTTTGTCAGATGCCCAGCAGCACTTTCACTCTGCCCGTTTCCTAGAGCATTCAATACCTTTTGGCACCTTCTCGTCGGCCAGATTCTCATATAGTTTCCAAAAAAACACACTTGGCTGAATTGCTGCCAAATAGCACCCTAACTTGGGTGACACCATGGAGCTTTCTTTGCTTTTCAATTTACATGCTGGGGCTTGTAGGTTATGCATAAGGGGAAACACTAAACTAAAAGCTGTAGCATGCACAGAGAAAAAACTGGACTGTCTCGTTGTCAAGCATGACATGGGGGCGCCATTGCAGCTTTCCAAGGAGATCAATGGCAGCTTTGGACAGCCTGGCCTCATTTTCTTACATCATTTATCAACACATAGACTTTGCATGGTTTACAGCGGTTTCACTATACTTCATCTATTTTAGATTGTAATTGTAGATTTGTAAAGTGCTTATACACAAATGAAGTGATTCAAAGCGCTCCAAGGCAGGAATTGAACAAGGAGATATCATCATTCTTATGCCTTGAAGATTCTGAATGATCTAACAGCAATAAATATAATAGGGGGGAAAAGGAACATACACGACACAAGGTTGTCAACAATGCACCTATGCATGCAGGCACAGCAAGCTAGGGAGGGGAGATAGAGGAGGACATGACAGACACATGCTAAGCCTAGAACATTCAAGGTCGTGCAGTGCACAAACAGAAGTGCAAGGGAGGGGGATAGGGGACAAGTGCGCCCAGTCCAGCAGGGGCCAGGATTAAGTGCAGAGTGGTTGCCACTCTCATGGAACGCATTCCTGAGTGCAGTAGTGCAAGGTAGAGTCCAGAGGCAAGTGCAGGACTGGTAAGGAAGCCTGGGACCTGTGAAGCTCTGGAGGTGCACCAGGTGACCAGTCAGCTGACTGAAAAGTTTGGGGATGAGAACGAAGGAGGGAAACAGGAGAGAGGAGGGAGGTTAGCAAGGGAGAGAGAAAGAGGAGAAGAGGAATGTCTTGAGGAGTTTCCGGAACATAAAGGGGGTCCGGCTCAACACAGAGAAAGGCAGGAAGGCTGTTCCAGAGGGAGGCACCTGCAGAGGATAAGGATCTACCCCCAAATCTCTGTTTGTGAAAGCGGCTCACCCGCAGAGAGTTGGAGGACGAGCGGAGGGCTCTAGTGGGAGAGTATTTAGAAAGAGCGTTGTAGATTGTGCGGGCCCCAGCAGCAGAAAGCCTTGTGGACTATGCAGAGGGACTTGAACTTGATCCTTGCAGCCACGGGGAGCGCCGGAGATATGCTGTCCTTGCACTTGAGGCCAAGGATAAGTCTTGCAGTTCTGTTCTGGATAAGTTGAAGAGGTCGAAGAGTAGAGGTAGGAAAATTGAGCAAGAGACTGCTTCAGTAGTCCACTCTGGAGAGAACCAGGGCTCTGGAGACAGTGAGCCTCGGGGCGAAGGTGAGAAAAGGTAGAATACCTCTGAGGAGGTGCAGCTGGTAGTGGGACTTTTTGGCCATGTCCGAGATGTGAGAAGAGAAGGAGAGAGTACAGTTGAAGATGACCCCCAGGTATTTTGCCTCACTAGTGGGTGAGGGTGCAGGACTAAGGGTGGTCGGCCAGAGTGAAAGTGGGAAAGCAGGAGCAGGGGTACCAATGAGGACAATCTCGGTCTTAGTGGCATTAAGGCAGAGATCATTAGCAGAACACCAGGACTGAATTGCGGACAGACAATCTGGGATGAACGAGGAGGAGGAAGAGGCAGAGGGTAGCCTGAAAGAGAGATATGCGTCATCCACATAACACTGAAAGTTGGAGGCGAAGGCAGAGATTATGTGGGCCAAAGGGGCCATGTAGACATTGAAAAACCAGGGGGGATATATTAGATCCCTGGGGGACACCACAAGTAGAGAGTGTATTACTGTGTTGCCCTTGGGGCCCCAGCTTTGTAGTTTTTCCATGGATCTGCCATCTTTTGGTGAATCAATACCTATGCGTGCCTCTACACTTCTCAATGAAGGAGGTGTGCTGTAGATGCCAATACATCAAAGGAGCGGCCATGATTTGCATCACAATGTCTGCCAAGGGGCTGGACTTTGACTCAAACCCACTTAAGCATCTAAGCCCAGTGCCTTATCCACAAACCCACCTTTCCTGTCACAAATGGGTGTCCAGGTTTCACATATGCACTGTAACTAGACATGGCAGATATCGATGCTAAATGTGCCAAAAACTTGAGAACTATATGATGGCCTCCCCAAAAAGCGCTGCATTGCAGCACAGTAAACATTTCATTGTTTTATACACCATTCATAGTGGGCACACATCTGGAAACCCCATGAGTGAGATAGCATGTCCTACAATGTCCAGCTTTGACACACTCTTACCTGATGGTTACAAGATCCTCTCCGTGCCCAGGCCCAACTGTGCTGGGGGGGTGTGGCCCTCATCTTCCCTGAGTGGATTCCTGCCACTGTTACTCCCATGCAGATCTACTCCTCTTTTGAATGTCTTGTCTGCCGACTCTCTCTCTCTCTCCTAGCCATTCCCTTACCGTGGCTACTATCTATCGGCCACATGGTCCAATTTCCTCCTTCCTCTCTGAGTGGGCGGACCTCTCCTCCTCACTCCTGTCCTCAACCACTCAACTCCACCTTCTTGGAGACTTCAACATCCACTTGGATGCCCTCCTGTCCCCCCTCTGGACTCTTTCGCGACCTCTGCAACTCTCACTCTCTATTCTCCCGTCTAGGCCGACTCATTCTGCAGGGCACACTCTTGATGCTCTGATCTCCTCTGACCTTCACCTCTCTGTCCCTCTCTCCACTCCTCTCTCTTGGAGTGATCACTTTCTCCTATCCTCCCACCTCACCTTCTCTACCCCACAGGCAAAGCCACCCTCAGCACTGCCACCTTCCTTCTCGGTCATCCGACCCATGAAGCGCGTGTCAGTTGAGGCTTTCGCTGCCACCTTCTCGCCCCCTCCTCCCCCTTCGGCTGACTCCCACCCTGACACAGCCCTCTCCATGCTCCACTCTGCTATATCTGCTACTCTTGATATCCTTGCCCCCGTCATGAGAATCCGCCTGAAGCCCAAAGCCAAATGTAACTCCTGGTATGACTCGGATCTCGTCACCCTTAAACGCAAGTGCAGGGTGGCGGAGAGGAAATGGTGTGCTTCATGTTCATCCTACGCCAAACTGGCCTGTCGCCTGCTCCAAAGGCAATACCGGCTCTCCGTTCTCTCCAAGAAGAGAGCTCTCATCCAAGCCCGCATCTCTGCGGCATCTAACAATTCAGCCGAACTCTTTAAAATCTGCAAGGAGCTGGCCAACCCTGCTGCAGTCTCTACCTCTCCTGTCCCCTCCCAGGCCCTCTGCACAGCACTGGCCACTCACTTCATTTCTAAAACTCAGGACATCCTGTCCTCACTCTCCTCCTATCACCTGCCCCCCTTTATTCCCCGCTCTTCCTCTGGCCCTTCTGCAGCCACCCCTCCTCCCCCCTTCTCTGCCTTTCCCCTTTTTTTCTGCTGACGAGGTTTCGAGACAAGTCCGATCTATGAAAGTCTCGTCAAAAAAGGTCCACCCCGTTCCTCCAAAACTATCAAGGACCACATCGACTCCTTGTCTCCTGCACATGCTGACTTCTGCAATCACTCCTTCACTTCTGGAGTCTTCCCATCCCCTCTCAAGCACTCCCTTGTGCACCCCCTTCTTAAGAAACCCTCTTCCGACCCAACCTGCCCAGCTAACTATCGCCCAATCTCTATCACTCCCTTCGTGGGCAAGCTCCTGGAGAAACTGGCCATCTCCCAGCTTAATCTCCATGCTGAATCTGTTGGTAGTCTTCATGACCATCAGTCTGGCTTCGGAGCTGCCAGAAGCACGGAAACTGCTCTCCTGAACATCCGTGAGGACCTGCTCTCGAACCTTGACTCTAACACTCCATGTGCTCTCATTTTGCTTGATCTCTCATCTGCCTTTGATACTGTAAACTATACCATCCTGCTCAACCATCTCCGTGATAACCTGGGTATCACTGGTCAGGCTCTGGCGTGGCTGACCTCTTTCCTCTCCAATCAACCCTCACAGGTCCAACTGGGGTCCTTCCTCTCTGACATCTTTTTCTCTACCTGTGGTGTCCCCCAGGGATCTAACCTTTCTCCCTGGCTTTTCAACCAGTATCTGGCACTTCTCGCCCACCGCATCGCCGCTCTCTGCCCCAACTTTCAGTGCTATGCGGATGATACCCAGCTCATTTTCAGGCTACACTTGGCCACCTCTTCTCCTTCCCTCATCTCTGACCGTCTTTCTGCTATCCGGGACTGACCCAAAGCAAAATGGAGTCTCACAGTGTCAGCTCTGATTGGTTGGAAGACAATGCAGAACAACAATGAACATTCTAAACTGTCACTCTGTGCCTTTCATCATCAAAACCCCATCTGAGAGGACGTGTTTTGTGGCTGCTCCTGCTTTAGACTTGGGCCTGGTGGATTTTATCCTTCAGGCATTAGCAGTTGAGCGGCTACTTTCTTGGGGGTTCCGGGAGAAGACATCAGTTGACAGGAATTCGTTTTTGAAGACAGGAGACTCAGAAGATCTTTATGAATTCACTCAGGAGATAAGTGACTTTATTTGTACAGTAACTCTGTTCTTCCCCAATGACATTTTCCTTGAAAACATTTGAGAAAAGTTATTTTTTGTACTAGTACTATTGAACTTTTAAAGTTTGCGTGTGTTTCCCAGCGCGGAAGCGAGAGAATCTGTTTGTCGCGTGCGACTTCAAGTGCGCGTGTGTTTCCCAGCGCGGAAGCTCGAAAATCTGTTGGTCGCGTTCGACTTCAAGTGCGCGTGTATTTTTCCAGCGCAGGAGTTCCGTAGCGCGAGGATCTAAGAATCGCGTGCGTATTCAAGTGCGCGTGTGTTTTTCCAGCGCGGGTGTTCTGTAGCGCGTGGATCTGAGAATCGCGTGCGTATTCAAGTGCGCGTGTGTTTTTCCAGCGCGGGTATTCAGTAGCGCGTGGATCTGAGAATCGCGTGCGTTTTTATGTGCGCGTGTTTTCTATAGCGCTTGTGCTTCTATGCGAGAAAACTTTTTGTCGCGTGTGAACTAAAGAGCGCGTGTGTTTTCTGACGCGTTAATCTAAGAACCGCGTGAGATTATTGTCGCGCGTGTGGTTTCTAGCGCGTGTCCTTTTTTTCCACGTGTATTCGTTCGTGGGTGAACTTTTTGCGCGCGTTCTTCAATCCAGGAGGATTTCTACGAGAAGCTCATCTGTATGGACATAATTCTCACGTGTATTCTTCAAGGATTAAAAAACTCAACAGAAGTGTAAATAGTTTGAACAGCTTTGAGAGAAAATAAGAAAGAATCTATATAAGACAATCTAACTGGAGATCAGTGCATTTTGGAAAAGAGACAACGAACTAAGCTTTCCAGAATGGCTTCAAGTAAGAAGTTGCTATAAACTTCATGAGTCTCAAGTAAGAGAGATTTTCAGCTTCTTACAAACTTCTCTAAGAAATTTCAAGAGAAGAACCAGGTATGAGTCTTAATTATTAGTTAAGGATTTAATGTTTTCCCATTCATAAGGTTAGTAAGTAAATAAAGGAATTGTATTTGCTTTTCTTATATCCTCTGCAGGTTCAGCTCTGATTAGCCTTGACGCAGTCTGCCTGGTGTTGTTTTGTTATCCACTTCCCCCTTTCCCTTTGGGGTGTAGTTAACAGAGCTGAATTAAAATCTAGTTCTGGGAATTACATTTCAGGGGGATTGTCGGGGGTTCAGCAGCTTCTGCGGACACAGGACCTCTCAGCCCGACAGAAGCGGGAGTCAAAAGAAACACTTTAGGATTTCAAATTTCTTGCAAGTAGATTAAACGCCACAAGTCTCAGGTTTCTCCTTGCCATGCGTGAAAAAGCAAGGGTCCTGTTTTTTCCTGAAATAATGTATGTTGTTTTCCTTAATGTCAAATGTTAAGAAAAAAATGTCAAGTCCCAGAATGCAACGGGAAAAAAATGGGCTGCACAACATTCTCACGTATGGCAAGGGGAAACTTGAGAGTTCAATAGCTTCATAAAAATGAACACTGGCTCTACATATAATGTGGAAGGAGCTTTTGGGATCTTCTGCTGGGCTTTAAAGTGAGGTCCTTTGCTTTCACTATCCTGGTCGAAGGCTGCAAGGGAGGGCACCACTGGTGCAGACCCCATGGACTTAACTTGTCTCTGTGCCCACTCTCGCCACATCCTTCAAACTGTAGCATTAGCATCTATCCTTATAATTATAGCCATACTAGTGTATCCCCTTAATTGTACAGTTCTCGGTTGACTCCCAGTAGGTTTGTGCAGGGACGTCATTTCACCAAAATGCCTGGGATAGCGGAAGTGACATCACACGACCTCTGACGACATCACAGGAAGTGGTGTCATTTGACCCCCCCATCAAAATGACATCACGGGAAGTGATGGAACACAACCTTTCACCCCTTGACAAAACAGGAAGGGACATCACATATTGTTCCTAAGTACACTATGAAAAATATGTTTGCGATATCACTATAATGTGATGTACATTTCATACAAGAATGCATCGCCATATGTATCGTTAAGATCAGTGTGTATAGGACCATATTGCCAAATTACTGTGAATGCAAGCAGACGTCCAAGGCCAAATGATAATGATGTGTTATTATATAGCACTTACGCTTAAGCGCTTTATATAGATCAAATATACACCCAATATCACCCAACCTGTGTTGGTACTCATTTATCGACCTCAGAAGGGTGAAAGGCTGAGTTGAGATGTTTAAGAACAGACTAAATGGGTTAATGACCCCCCTGAAGTGTGCCTGGAAATAAACCTTTAATGAGTCTAGCAATTGTGTGTTATTCCTATTCTTTCTTATTTAGCGTCACTGCTCAAAGTGATACACTTGTGGAACACCGTTTTTTTTAATTTTTTTTTATTTTTTAAGAGGCCTGAACAAGAAAGTTAGACAGACCAAAAATAAAGAGCCACATGACACTGGTCACAACCTAGGAACTTACATAAAGTAAAAAAAAAAAATAATAATAATAAAGTTAAAAATAAAATCTTTTTTTTTTCTAAGGAGACCTCAGGGGTCGCAAGTGCGACCTCTGGCGACCCCCAAATGACGTCCCTGGGTTTACGCTGTATCAAAACGAATGCATAAATAAAGTAGACCGGGAATGCTAAGTTATCTGCGCCTGCACACGGAATCGCGGACCTTAACCTTGAAGAGAAACAGCATTGAGGGCATTAAACAAATTAAGGCTATTGCGGAGATTGGAGGATAAAGAGCAACACCAGTTGTCAATCATTTGCATCGCATTAAAGGCTGATCAACACGGACAATGCCAGGCACCGAAAATCACACAGGCCCTGTTAACTGAGCTCAAATGTCTTACACCAGAAGCAAACTGCATCTTCCACCATCCCAGAAGTTGAGTATTTGGAAGGGAAAGGTGGGGTTTTATATGATCGGGTAATGGAGCAGGGGAGTGACCGCCTAACTCCATCTGAGCTTTCAGCTATATAGAGAGGGCATCCCCTGACTGACCAAATCAGGACCTCAAGAAAGAGCTAGCCAGCAGTATGCAAGAGCCAGCCAGCAGTATGCAAGAGTCAGCCAGCAGTATGCAAGAGCCAGCCAGCAGTATGCAAGAGCCAGCCAGCAGTATGCAAGAGCCAGCCAGCAGTATGCAAGAGCCAGCCAGCCGTATGCAAGAGCCAGCCAGCCGTATGCAAGAGCCAGCCAGCCGTATGCAAGAGCCAGCCAGCAGTATGCAAGAGCCAGCCAGCAGTATGCAAGAGCCAGCCAGCAGTATGCAAGAGCCAGCAAGCAGTATGCAAGAGCCAGCAAGCAGTATGCAAGAACTAGCAAGCAGTATGTCTGAACTAGCAAGCAGTATGTCTGAACTAGCAAGCAGTATGTCTGAACTAGCAAGCAGTATGTCTGAACTAGCAAGCAGTATGTCTGAACTAGCAAGCAGTATGTCTGAACTAGCAAGCAGTATGCAAGAGCGGCACAGCAATGATTGACATTTTCCCATCCTAGAAGAGATCAGCAGACATGGAACTGAAGAAGTACCAGTTTCATGGCCTACTTTCTATACAAACAAATATGATCCTGCAAGGAGAATCAAGTTAGGTGTGAAGCGCAGTGGTTTCCCACTGTGAGCCAGAGGCGACGGTCAACAGAAGTAACTCAAGCAATTAATAAATTAAAGTTTAGCTTTTCAAGACCAAGTGTTTATTTTAAATGAACTTTAGTGATGCCTCCCTTACCTTGGCTGGCACGCGGAAGTCCGCATATTCCTTAAGAAGGCCCTGAGTCTCCTCTATGGATTCCCCTGCAGAGGTGTGCGTAGAAAGGTAATATTCGCCTGCTTCCTGGATCCAGTCCAAGGCCTGTGGGGAGAGAGGCACATACATCATAATCTTAAATCGCATTTCAGGCCAGTCTCAGTCTAAGCTAGCTTTAGAATGGGGTGCCCAGACCGACGCATTCACCATCTGCTTAATGTAACATGTTCCCTGTCCATTAGGCTAGGATGGCCAAATGGAGACTGCCACTCAGCCCTACTGCCATAAATATTCAAATCAGCTGGCCCTGTAGAACAGAACACAGGTGGTCAGCTTGGGCGGGAAACCTCCGGGGTGCTGGAATACAAGTCTTAGTGCAGCCCTCATTGCATGAAGTCTCATTGTTTTTCTATGGTTAGTTCTACAAGTTGTTTCTCGCGATGCCTGGGTTGCCTGCAAGGGTGAAGTCCCATTGTTTTTCTATGGTTAGTTGTACAAGTTGTTTCTCGCCATGCCTGGGTTGCCTGCAAGGGTGAAGTCTCATTGTTTTTCTATGGTTAGTTGTACAAGTTGTTTCTCGCGATGCCTGGGTTGCCTGCAAGGGTGAAGTCTCATTGTTTTTCTATGGTTAGTTGTACAAGTTGTTTCTCGCGATGCCTGGTTGCCTCCAAGGGTTGCATGAGGTTAGGTTTTTGGAAACCAGGGGGAGCACCTACCAGGTTATTGAACACCATCCAACTCTAGGCCCATTTGATTCTTGCACGTGATCCTCTTTCACACTACCACACTACCACACTACATCACCAAAGCTCGCCCTCATCGCCACCCCATTCACAGAAGAGACAGGCCAGAGCAAGGAGCCAGTCCTACTATGCCTCTCAAACAAAACCCGGAGAAGGCACATTGGAAGAACTCTACCCGGAGTCGCAATGGAGGGGTGCCAGCAGTAGCAGACCCCTCACAGGCGTCATTCTTCTCTGCAGGGATTATTTTTCAAGTGCTCCTACCAAATGACCTTGGGTAGCAAACATTTCCACATGAATCCTCTCGGGTCATTTGGGTTACAGGGGCAGAGCAGCCATTGGGACTGATGCATTCATTTGCAGCAATACGAGGCCATTGCTGGCAGTGCCTAAGGAGACTGCAGTTTAACACATTCTCATTTGGGTTTAGCCACCAGGGCAGAGCACGACTCGGCAGTGGAGGCAGATACACTCACTCCAGGTCAAGCAGGGCGGCGTCGTGTGTGACCTGCATGACCTCTCATTTCCACTCTGCAGCAGCAGGAAATGCAAATAATACTCGCTGGGAAGTTTAGAACGGAGCATTGCAACCCATTCAAACCCCAGGACCCCCTCGCCACGTGCCTCTTCTCTGGATGCTCTACAGCTCTGACAAGTAACCCCTTGCTTTGAGATAGATTTAGTATTCAAACAAGAATCTTATGCCATCTCTGTGAATGATCGAGGAAGAGAAACGTAACTGAAAAGGTTCATTCATTCAGTTCTTGGATATTTTGAAAACAATCTAATAAAAGCTTAACTTTAGCAGTTAAGGCACATGGACTAACTATCTGCTACAATAGACTATGGCTATGAGGGTACTATGAGGTATAACATGAGGTGGTTAGCAGGTATTTCGACTCCTTTCTATAGAGAATGACAACTGTATATTAGCACATGCTGTCGATAATCAACTGTGTTTATTAATTCAACACGAGTTCTCACTCTAGTGGACATATTGTCACAAAAGGGATTGTGTTTTAGAGTGTTTTATCAAAATACTGACAAACTGAATAGATTTTTGGGTTGTCTTTTATATCTATGATTCTTTGAATACATTAATTGTTTGTACTGTGAATTCAAATACACTAATTGAATCTCTTGGTCGAACTGTTGAAATACCTACCAAATGCCCAACTACCCCAAAATAAGGTAGAGCGCCCACTTGGTGTGAGGTAATTTGGGGTTCCCCCCTTATATATGGAGTATTAGGGTAACAGATCACAACCTCGTGTGTTTGCTTTTTTTATCCTTTTTTTTTTAAAGAAATTATTTTGAAAAAACGAATTGACACTTATTTTTATTTGGGGGTCCCACCCAACTCCCCCTTTCCTTTAATTATAAACCCGACCCCGAACGCATCCCCACCCCTTCTAACGCCTTGCCCCCAACCCCAATATATTTAGATGAAACAACGCGATACCGGCTATTAGTGCTGAAAATGATGGCAGCACAGCATGACAGATTAACTTCCTACTTTAATATAGCATGGCTAGTATTGAAGAACAAGCCCAAGAAATGAAGCACACATTATCTTCTGTATTAGAGCATGGCTAGGTGGCAGGGTGGAACATTACTGAGCAGTTGAGTTCAGTACAATAATTCTCTAATCTAATAGGGTATGGCTGGCCAGTAAACATACTGCCAACAATAAATATGCAAACCATAGGAAGCTTGCCCCCGTTTCCACTCACACAGATCTAGTGGTATGTTTGGGGGAGTTGTATCAGCGTAGCAGTACCACAGGAAGAAGCTCCAATATTGTTACTGCCTCGTCTAAAGAGGACCTTTAAGGTAAACATGTATTCTACTTTTCATGACTTACTAGGTGCAAAGACATATGAATTACAAAAGGTTATCGGTTGTAGAGTTAAAATGTACTTTTATTCACCTAAGAAACTACCCCTGTTGGGAATGAAAAATCTTTTGCTACTCTATTTTCAAGGCCGTCAACGCCCTAGCCGTTCTTTCGAGGTATAACAGAGAGATTTGGTACAAGTTGGGACCCATCCCCGACTTCCTCCCTGACAACAAGAAGACTGAGGCATTAACGTTGTTCTACGAAGGGGGATTAGCCTGCGGACATACGATTACCATCGCTCACATCGCAGAGATTTTGGCAGATGGGCAATGTAGTGGCCCTCCGCCACCAGGGTTTGCTCAAAGCCAACAACTTGCGCAAGAACATGCAAAGGTGGCAGACATGCCGTTCTATAGTGACAAGGTAGTCCACAACACCTTGCAGGCCATAAAGACTGGCACTGAGACGCAGTGCTCCAGATAAGAATTTGAAGAGGAAGTATTTTACTCCCTATTTTTTAAAGTTGAGAGTAAAATGATTTTTAAGGGAGTAAAAACGTAACCTCAATTCCCAATGGGAGTATTTTATAAACGTGTCAAAACATGTTTTAACTGGGAAATGGAAATGTTTTTGTAATGATTATTTCTTTGCACCTTGCTATACATACACATTAAAAGATACATGTTTACTTCTTCTGATCAGGCAGCAATAGCAATTTCTTCCTGTGGCACTATGTGCACTGCTGTCATGAATCGCCATTCATGGAAGCTCTGGACAAGGTGGAAGCGCCGCCATTGATCCTCCATTACGTTATCCTGCTAACGTACTGCTATGGTCCAGCTTTCTGATCCGCCATCACGTGGTTCTATAGCTTTGGCTCGCTCCGCCCCCTTATTCTCATTGCAATCCTTGCTCTCCTTCTGTGGGTCAAGACGCTGTTTTTTTCTTTCTATGTCTAGCTCCTCTTCTACTTGCCCCGTCTTCCTGGATACCCTGCCTTCCTCCCTCTGCGCTCTGCTGCTTTCCTTGGGTCCACGCTGCTCCCCTGCTCCGCTTACCTTGATCTACACTCCATCTTATGCTTGCTTGTCTGCTTCAGTTCACACCATCGCTGAAGTGCTTTGTTTACTTTACGGACCTTATTTATTTTGCATTTTTAAAGCGCTCACACAGCCTACGGGCATCGAGGCGCCGTTACAGGAATTGTTTGTTTTTTTAGTTGCGTAATTGTTTTTTTGTCTTAGTTGCGTATTTATAACGCGCTTAAATACCCAGAGGTTTCCAAGTGCGGACCCGGGGATCGAACCTGTGTTGCTTCGTGTCGTCTTGCTTCCAAGGCGAGCACGTTGACGCTGAGCTATCCTCCCGGGACATTGATTCTGCTCGCTGCCATCAGTGTTTTTTTTGTTATGCCACACAGCATTTTCCCTGCAAACAGGCTGTTCCAGGAAGGTACGCCTCTTCCCCCCCTAGGTTACTACTCTCAGGGCATAGTGGCGACCTCCCGGAACAGACTGTATATCTTCGACAAGAAGGGAACATCTAAACTGCGACCAGAGCACGCCAAATCATGCCGCTCTGACCCATCTGCCTCCTCCTCAGGTGAGAGTGAAGAGGAGCACAGTGTTAGTTG
The DNA here is from genome assembly GCF_040938575.1 of Ambystoma mexicanum. Taxonomy (NCBI): domain Eukaryota; kingdom Metazoa; phylum Chordata; class Amphibia; order Caudata; family Ambystomatidae; genus Ambystoma; species Ambystoma mexicanum. The sequence continues at coordinate 1,301,026,628 of NC_090931.1, forward strand.
TGAGAATTTCTGGTCCAAATATATCCATGGAGCTGGGTGAGGGAAAACAACAGCACCAGGCCAAGTCTGTTTCCCATTCGATAAATTATCAGAAATCCTGCATAGCGCCATCTCAGAACACACTATTCCTAGGTTCCCGCCTCAACACAGACTCTTAGACACAAGAGTGAGGGCCATCCCGGGAAAGGGCCAACGATTTTCAAAAACTTCCATCACAACAGTCCGATCCATCAAGTCCCTGATAGGGTTGATGTCCTCCCTGCATCCATATAGTTCCCTTTTGCAAACTGCAGATGAGACCCCTTCAAGAGTTTCTGGATGCCGGATGGCAGCAAGTCACCAGTGCATGGAACGACAAGATTGCCCTCAATTGGGAATTCCGTCAGGCCCTACAATGGTGGTTTAGTCACCCGCATCTCTCGCAGGATGCTTCATTTCACATCCCTGCGTATCAGGCAACAGTCATGACCAACGCCTCTCTGGATGTTTGGGGAGCCCACACAGGACAATCTCACGCCAGAGGCCTCAGGCTCCCATAGGAGAAAAAGACGCACATCAATGTCCTGGAACTGCAGGCAGTTTTCTGGGCTCTCAAGTCTTTTCAGCCAAAGCTCCAGTGGAAGGTGGTGCAGGTCTTCACAGAGAACACCACCACCATGTTTTACACATCAGGAAACGGGGCAAGACGCATTCTCCCACTCTTTCGCTGGAGGCGCAAAATCGGTAGTACTTGGCTATTGCTCAACAGATGTTTTTCATCCCATTTCACCTGGCAGTCATTCAGAACACCATTGCAGACACTCAGTAGGGAGCTGCGGTCCAGCCACGAATGGGAGCGCCAGCAAGCACAAGTGTCTCATCTCTTGAACGAGTGGGGTCTACCTCAAATCGATCTCTTTGAGACAGCTACCAATGGCAAGTGTCAAATGTTTGCCAGCCGGTGTCCTCAGCTAAGGAGTCTGGAGGACATCTCATTCCCTTGGGAGGGTCTCTTCCTGTACGCATTTCCACCAATTTCTCTGTTGCTACGAGTGACCAGAGCACTCCGACATCGCCACTGCAATATCATCCTCATTGGACCAGTGTGGCCAAGGCAGATCTGGTACTCAGCACTTCTCTGTGTCAGTGGATCCAGTCATGAAACAGTCTCCCCTTCCATGCCTGCTCTCCAGAGAGGGAGGGTCAATCCTGTACCACGACACAGCGTCTGAGCCTCGCGGGCTGGTTCCTGTTGCCCTAGAATTTGGGCACTACTCGCTGCCTTTGGAATGCAAGAACATTCTAGCCAGGGCCATGGCGCCCTCTACACTAGCCTGCTACAAAGACAAGTGGAAGCGCTTTACAGTGTGGAGCCAGTCGTGCAGGATTTCTCTTGGGCACTTGAAGCGTGAAGGCTAGCACACCCTGTATTATATGTATATTCCGGTGACAGGTGCGGAAATGTCCTGTGTGGGGCCATATAGGACTATGCAAGAAAGGGTCCTTCAGAGCCACTGTGCATAACCAATTTCCTTGCATTGAGACAGAATCTGAGCCTTTGTGATCCCCTTAAATTCCTGTAGGCCAGGAAAGGTATCGAGGGGAGACATGTCTAGAATAATTCTCAGGCTTGAATGGTTCTTCTTTGGAAGGATGGACATCCTGGAATAGAAACCATGGCCCGACTCCAATGGCTGAATTGGTTCTAGGGCCCTTAGTCCCAGGAGATTTTGCATCTCATTTCGAAGTACAGAAGAACAGATATGTCTTAATGGGATAAAAGATGGTGAGAAGGGAGGAAGAGCCAGTCTGCAGCCCCTTGAGCCAATAAACCAGACTCAAGAATCATCTGTGGTTAAAGACCACCTTGCCTTAAACTCTGTGATCCTGCTCCCAGTGGAGGGCATGTGGACATGGCCTTCACTTTTGCTTCTTCTCCACCTGGGATGTTGCGGCAGAGGGCTAACTGAAGAAATCCATGGTGCTGGTCCTTTGCTCCTTCATGGAAATACTCAAGAGTGCTGAGACCTTCTTGTCTTCTGTCAATTAACCCCCTGAAACCTTCTGGAGGTCCTTGGTTCTAAAGTCCTGCTAGAGGATGAAAGTTGGAATTGCATCTGAGGGGCTTTGGTAAGGCCAGGTAACAATTTGGCAGTTTGGGTAGATGTCTTTTCCTAGCTTAGCTCCTCATCAGTTTAACCGTGGAATCATTCTCAAACAGAAAGTCTAAAAGCTTTTCCTGCACATCTTGTGCAAAACCTCTGGAGTTTAATTATGCAGATCTATGTATGCCAGTGCAAACGTGCATATCCCTTAGTGCTATGCCCAAATGATGGGCAGATCCTTCCATGAGGTCCTGGGCAATAATCTTTGTGTCGGCCAGACCAGAACTACATATTCCTTGTATGCCTTGTGTCAAGACCCCTGAACCTTGGCCAGCTCCTTCCAGAGGCACAGGTTGGCTGCCGCCAATAAGGCACTAGTTGTGGCCTGCCTCAATTGTAATAATGAGAGAGTATGCCTTCCTGATCATGGTGTCCAAAAGTCTGTCATTTTTATCTAGAGAACTGTGAACCAAAGAAGCTGAAAAGGACCAACCTTTGTGAAAGAGTGATGCAGTCACTATCACAGAGAAAAACGACATGGGATGAGCTGCAAGGTTTACAGAGTCAAAAGTGGTCTCTACTGCCTCAAGTTTATTGCTAGTGGGGGGGCCACAGAATGGGGCTTGTTCCAAATCTTCCCATGTTCTGCAAGGACATGTTTATGCAGTGGAAACCCGGTCTTGTCTAAGGCTCTAAGCCCCAGTACAACTCCCAACACCCCAGCCTTTGAAGGGGTTTCAACAGGTGAAGACCAGCCCACAAAATCTGCCACTCTGCCAAGCCTTCTGTGAAACGCCCTAGCTAAGGATGGCATTTACTAATCACCCTCAGCCATCTCATAAGCAAATTCCACCTCTCCACCAAAAGATTAGGTTGTCCTAAAGCATTCCCTTTGTCGGCAGTATGATTGTCTATCAGATTTTCCACTGGCCCGGACGGGACAGATTCTGTTACTAGAGTGAAGAACCCGGCTGAAGAACCACAGGGGGTTGCATGGGAGGTGCTGGAGGAGTGACCAGGTCGGGATGAGGAAAAAGGTCTTTGATTAGGCCTTTATATTAAGAATTCATGGTAGGAGCCTTCATGACCACCTGCAAATACTCCAACAAGAGATCTTCCCAAGTAGCCTGCGACATAGAAGCCGTTGCCAGGTTCCAAGTTGCTGATGAGACGCTCCGGCGTCCAGGTAACCGGCTGTAAAGGGTACCATTACAGCTGCCTAGGTGGCCCAACCATGGATCCGGATATCTAATGCACCCCGATACTGAAATTCCAAGTTTGGCAGGATGATTGATGCATTCCTGTGTACCCATATATCACCTTGCCAAGGCTGCGGTTTCCCCTTTCGCCATCTATTCCCATTCAGTGACTCCATTTACTTTACTAAATGCCCGATATTCTCATGGTATGGTTTCTCTTTCTATGTGCACTTTATATCCGATCTTTCCCTAAATGTGCACATTGCTTTGCTGTGATTTTTCCCCTGAAAGAAAATGATGTCCTGTCTGGAGGGACACCAGTCTGATAGTCAAGTGAGTATATCATATGGGAATTTAAGTTGCCATGCAATCAAGCAGCATATATTTGGTTGATGTGTTATATATGGAGCAAGAAGCAGTAGATCTTAAAACTGGGAGGGATTTACGAATAGTGCAACCAGCTCCTCATTTTTGAAGATTAAGGCACAATGAGAGAAAATGGTTCGGCAAGGGTCACACATGTTATTTCGGCAGTGAAGCTGGTATTTGAGCCCAGCCTGTAACTTCAGGGACTGCACCGTGGCTTCAGCTCTATTCATTGTCAAAAATGGGTGTTATGGTTTGGATTTCATGTGCGAACATAGTATCTGGTTTTACTGGATATGAGTGCACATAACAAACCGATTTAAAAACCTTCACAGTACTCATGGGCGGACAGGGAGCTCACCACCATCCTGGGCAGTATCAGACCCTAGAACGGTTCAAAAACCTTTAAAATAGTCACCACTATAACATAGTACACATCTCTGTGCTCAGCACTGCCACAAAAAAAAAATTCTAAACCAGTTTGCTCACACGTGTGGGATGTATTGACCCACTCCGCTATGCTATGCGGCATCACCCTGCCAGTTATGGTGAAAGGAACGGCAACCATGGCGGCAAAACCCTTGTGTGCGCCAAAAACCTACAAAAAAACGTGTGCTTCAGCACACAAAAAGAGGGAGGCACAACCAGCCACCCATGGTGAATGTGCGGTGTAATGGAGCACACCCTGCAGAAATGTGCCAGTGGGCTCCATGATCAGCAAACGGAGTGCAGAGAGAGAGAAGCAGCACTTTGCAAGTGAAACCCCAAAGTGTGCCTATAATTGACATTTGCTTTGTTGCTAAAAACTCCAAAATGCCTAGAACACAACACTTCTCAACATTCAAAATCTTGCCTTGTGCTAAAATTCATGTATCTAATGAAGTATTGTGAGCATACAAAGTCCTAATGTGAAGAGCAAAGCATTCTTCAGACAAACTGGATTGTTTGAAAACTGACAGCACAAGCCAAAATCTGGGTGCACTACCCGGGGCTACCTGAATGACAGTTGTCAGAGGAGTACTGATGAAACTTTAAAGTGAGCTAAAACTAAAAGTCTGCTGGATTAGCAAAACATAAAAAGAACTGTTGCCAAAAAGGAATACAGATTGTAGTGTTTTTGATCGCACAGATTTTAAAGCTAAGAAAGTAATGTATTTATGTCTGATGCAACAAATTTGGTTGTGGCTGTGCACATATATACCAAAAGCTGGCAAAATGTTTTTAGTGGCTTGATCAAAACAAAAAAATGGTACACACAGAAACCGAGTCTCTGTTGGTGTCTTGTTGCAATAAAGTGCTCATCTCAATGAAAATAGTGATACAAAAATTGCTAATCATTTAGGATAGATTGCTAATCAAAATGTCTTGATTTAGCATTATTGACTAATCAATCTTGCAAAATTAATTTATGCCTTGTGACTTTATACATCACATACATACATACCTACATACATGGAATTGGGAAATTTCGAGCTCTGAACATAGCATCTCATTACTGACTAACAGAAGGTTTCCTTAGTTCACTTGCATTTAGCAGTCACTTACTACATGTATTTCTAACATAACGTTCTTTGATCGTTTCTATATACATGCGAAACCACACGTGGCATCACTTTACTACTTACTGTCAGTAGGCTTCTGAGGACGTGAACGTACCTGCTTGGCACTGCGCTCGAACACCACGTACTGCTGGCACTGGTCTAAGCGCCTTTTCTTCAGGGTCCAGAAGTGGAGCACCCGGTTCTCTCGCTGCAGCAGCTCGCTCAGAATGGCTGGGAGGAGAGATAGGAGAGTCGGGTACAGCCCGTGTTATGGCTCTGCGGGTCGGTAAGTGGACTTCAGAGTCAACAGGGTAGGCTGGCATGATTTCCCTGGCACCATGAACTTGACATCCCAAGAGACAATCAGTGTTAAAGCGCCCAAGTCCTAGCCCCACAGTGAACCAGAAATAAGGCTCACCTTTTTAAGGTGCTCATTCTTTCAACATTTCCATCTGCTTTTATCCATTATTTTTGTTTTTATAATTGTATTGGTATCAACATTACATGTATGTTATAAAAACATGTCATAATGAATACTTTAACACAATTTTATTAAGGCAAAAAGTAGAGTACCCCTGAGATGCTTGCATCAGGGTATGCAGAGCAGGGAACCTGCCACCAATCTAAGTTCTAATTCAATAGAAATGAGATAGGAGACGCATGGATCTAGGCGTCACCAGATCAACACAATAGCCACTGTTTCACCATTAACTCACAAAGTATGTGCATTAAAAAGAAACACATTTTAACGCAACTGCGCTCAAACTGAGCCAATTTTGATCATCAACCCCCAAGTTTAATTTTTCACTTTTCTTTTAATAGACTTCTGCTCGTTTTCATTGCTGATGGCCTAAGCCGTGTCACATTATCTTTTTAAATAGCTTCAAAAAATTAAATCGGCCCGTTTTTCACATTCCAAATGTTAGCAGCCTTAACAGCCTTTGATTGCAAGGCATGACTGACAGCACGGGCAGCCAATCCACAGAGCCATTGATCGCAAGGCGCGACTGACAGCATGGGCAGCCAATCCACAGCGCTGTTTTCCCGAACTTCTGCATCCAACGAAAGCAAATACCCAACAGCTAAATCTAAAGGTGGTTGGCTGCTGCTGTGAGGTCTCAGTAGCGTACATCCACATTGGTAGCAACAGTGCGGTGACGTCACAGTTGCAAGTTACCGCCGCCACTGGAGCAGGGCCGGCCTTTGGGGTCCCAGCGCCCTGGGCGAATCCCGCCCTCCCCGTGCGCCCCTGGTCAAAGGGGGCAGGGCCAGGAAGTGGCACTTTTTTTTTTAAACCTCCTCGCTACGGCGAGGAGGTAATTATTTGAATAGGGCGCATCAGCACCCTGTTATTAGATTAGCTCTGCCGCGCCTTCTGACACTATGCCCGCTCGGGGGAGCCCTTGAATGACTGCCCCGAGCTGGCGTGGTGTGGGGCTAAGGCGCCTTTTATTGTTGAAGGCGCCGCGGCGGAGGGGCGCATTTGGTGACAATGGGGTGCTGAGCACCGGATTGTCATTGAATACGCCCGCCTGCTGCGCCTTCTCCCTCTACGCCAGCTCGGGGGAGCCCTTGAAAGACGTCCCCGAGCTGGCGTGGTGGGGGCTAAAGGCGCCCTGGGGGGCGTGGCACCCCGGACGGTCGCCCGGCTCGCCCCCCCCTAAGGCCGGGCCTGCACTGGAGATCCTTCGAGAATACACGCTGTGCCCTGTGATATGCTGCTTCCATGCAGCCTCACCCTCAACACTGCTTTCGGGTCGCCTGCTCTTCTCATTAAAGGCAAAGGGTGTGGCTGGTTCGGCATAAGGGAAGCTTGTCTCAGGGGAAAAGAAATGTGCTTTTGCGGGCTCCAAAGGCAAAAATACCACCCATTATTATTAAAAGCTTATCATCATAGTATGCACAAAGAGAATTAAAGGGGGGCTGGATAACGAGGGGGATTTTTTACACCTCGGCATTGAAAGAAATCGATTTTTGCTCTGGCTATGTTATAATCCGTAACCTGTCTGTAGAAAACCTCCTGTATGTAGCATATTCTTCACATGTTCCTAAGCTACCAGTGCCGTGATACTTAAAGGGCTTGGGCGCTGTCAACAAATGAAATAAATAAATCCTTACGGTCCATACCTACCCACCTCTACATATCTATAGCCTATCCGTCACTCTTCCCATTCCCGACATTCATCACAGCTGTACCATACAGCTGTGATGAATGTCGGGAATGTATCACATAGCTAAAGGGGAAGGGAACAAAAGGGTTAAGTTATCAATGTCATTCATGCCAGCTTCCCCCTTCCAATGAAGAGGAATATTCAGCCTTCAGCAGGGCAGTTTCTAGACAATATTGTGACCAGGGCGGAACACCAGAATACGCAATCCACCCTCTATGTTGTTCCTCTACTGCTACCTCGCACTGCACACCCTTTCCAAAGCAATGGAATCATTGTGTTAGGGTTTTTTGCAAACGTCCGGTCTGTGACAGGACTTGGGAAAGCCCACCTAGGGTGAATAGAGTTACACCGCTTAGGTGTGGCCTAAACTACCCAAAGGTATGGTAGAATGACGAGCAGGCTTAGTCCAAGAAGGGAGGAGGGCTATAGTTGGATACGAAGAACTCAGAGCACACCTTGGTTCAAGAAAACACTTACACACTGCAGAGTTTTATCAAAACAGACATTTATTATATACTATAAGGCACAGTGTCCTAAGTACTATAAAACATATATACAGCGTAAGATCACTTGCAATATTCTTTCCATACAGATAGATGTTCATATGCATTCAGAATACTTTTTCAGAGTAACAAATCACATAATAAACCTGAAATAAATATGCAAACTTTTTAAAACTCTTAGTAACTTTTTGTAACTGCAACCCAATCCTGTCTTAAAAGTCCAACACTACCTAGTTTGTGTCTCTCACAGTTCAGATGGGTCACCAGTGGCCAAGGGCTGGCCAGAGAAGTGGCAGGAAGGGGAAAAACACAGTGTTCAGAGTTGTTGGATCCAGTAGTAATCACTAAAGTTGCAGGTAAGTTAAGTCAGTGGTTCAAAAGTGGTTCAGGGAGATTAGGATGACCCCCTGAAAGGGCGCCCCAAGGACGTGTCCTAGGGCAGGCAGTTTTACTGCGAAGAGCACAAAGGGTTGTCCCCCCAATGTAACTCTATGGAGACCTGGGAGGGTGCAAGAAGCATGCTATCTGCAGCCCCCATAGACACAGGATCGCACCAGCAACCTTCAGGTAAGTTATACCGTAGGTGAACAGTACCTTTTCAGTGAAGAAGCAGTTGCAGTGGGATGGTTCCAGCCGAGAGATGCCAGAAGACAGTCTCCCGTTCTACGGTCCAGCGACTTGGGAAAGGTGGATCTTACGACAGCACTCGAGCAGCGGGACGGCCACCAGTGGATCTTCTTGGTCTCGGTTTGTTGGAGCCTTCAGCAGGCTCAGTGGATGGGCGGTTGTCACCGCTATCAACCCTACTCTGTTCTCGGTCCTCGCCTCTGGTGAGGGGACTCTCTAGAACTGGTTCAAGTCATTGCAGACTCAGGATGCCCTCGAGGTGAAACCGCGCTTCTGGAGATGATGCACAACGATGCAGCACAGGACCGCAGGTTTTGGGAGTTTGCAAGCCGTGGAGGTTGCAGCTCTTCAGGGGAGGGCGCAAATTGTAGATTGTCTCGAGATTGGTTAGGCCCACCAGTCTATGGGAGGAAGAAGTCTTCTTCGGATCATCCCTGTCACTTGAAATGACGAGGTCAGGACAGCAGCAGTTACTCAACATGCTCTGGCGATCTATGGAAATGCTGGCAGCATCATCCTTTATCCTCCTCTTCGGAATCTTCTTGTTCCAGTGGTCGACTCAGAGTTTCTGTTCCAGGAATTCCGGATGGATTTAAGCAGGTGAGTAGCAGGAACACTGGCCGAGTCCACCAATCATTAACCATTCAAACATGGGGGTGGCTGTCCAATGGGGATCCTTTATAACGCCTATGATGCCATAATGCACAAAGAGGGGTGTGGTGGCTAAACCTTTTTCTGGATGCGAGAAAGAATGTCAAATAATAAAAAGGTAATGTATTTTGTTGAATACATTATAATTGCTTTTCTATGTAGTGCATCAAATCTGGTTCAGGCATGAGTGACGCCAGCTCCAAATGACTAGGTGCAAAGTTATGGATGGTACGTTCCCCAACTCACTAACGATCCATGCAGCCGCCCAGGCGACTTTAGCACGTTGTAAGCGTAATACCCATCTTTAATCCGGAAGCGCTGATTAGATCCCATGTGAACTGTAACATGAGGACTATCATTATCCCTGAACTCCAGGACAGTGATATGAGCAGCATGGCAAAGTACTGCCACAGCCTCCCGACCGCGGACAGGACAGGCTGAGTGATGTGGATCCACTACTAATCCGTTCAGTTCCACATCTCTAGAAGTTATCCTATAAAAAGACTTTTGTAGATTAAGCCGCACTGCCTACAAGGATTCATCAGCCGCTCACGTATCACTCCATAAGAGAGATGCACTCATAGTAAAATATGCTCCATCCTATTCCTAGGCCCGAATGCAGAGTTGGCTTGCAGCGACCATGAATTCTAGCAAGACGCGCTCACAGCTTTGCAGAAGGACATGCAAGTCTTGCTAGTGCGGGGTCAGATGAATGTTCAAGAATCCAAGGGACTGAGATTTAAGGGTTCTGAGTCAAAATGTAAACATTTTAAGAAAGAAAAGCAAGACTTATGTGAGAAAGCTTTAAGATCATGGCTGCCACTGAGGCTTGTCAAAAGTGATCCACAATGTGGCACTCGGAAGCAATGAGAGTCTTGGGCCCTGGCACGGTGGTTCTTGCTTTAGCTATTGCTGCACTGGCCCTTCAGCTTCTAAGAACCCTTGGTTTTGTCAGTGGGCCCATATGAAGTACTCCGTGTGCTCCTTCTCAGCTGGTTCCTTCTGCAATAAAGGAAGGTGAACCAATTACACCCAGTGGTGTCCATTGATATTTTCCACCTCTCTCTCCGATTGAACCATTCCGTCTCCTTGGTCCGCTCCCTTTTCTATCCCTGAGTCACACCTTTAATGGGTATGGAGGCTCTGTCTACCAAGGCTCCCCCCCTTCTCTCTCCTCCTCATCTCACCTCAATGAGCTTCTCCCCCAATGAACCATTGATTCCCCAACCCAGTCTCCCGCCCTGCAGACCGTCTGGTCGCTGCCGCCACTTGACTGTCTAGTCATTTTGAAGTTCTTGCAGCAACAGCTTGCAGTGGCGTTGCTGGAGCGGCCCAGACACCCCCCCATGAAATCCTGTTCTCCCCATTCTGCCCCCCCACCCAAGGCGAGCAGTGACTGTGTTCTCTGTTCGTGGTGCTATTTGTGACACTAAGGCAAATGTCTGCATATCACACGCTGCAAATACTCTCCTTTTGTCTGAAAGCTAGCAGTGATCTTGGTATGCATTCTGGCATCCGTATGAACATGAGCAAGAGACACTTCTCAGGTGTCCTGCCCGCTTCTGTACAGCGACCTCCATGGTGTGCACAGCAGCTTGCAGCCCCTCCCAACAGAATGCAGTGCACGAAACTGCAAATGATGTGCCTTAGTCAGTGAATGGTTTCGTGTCTGTACTATGATGGAAGCGGAGGTGCAGTGGGGTGTGGGTAGTTGGTGTGCACAAAAGCCTCTTTGCAGGAGTGCTTGTGGCGTGTGATATGATATGGCATTTGTAACGCACCACATTATCTTCAGAGTTGGCCCCCCCACTTGTATCTGTGCCCCACCCCCCCGACGTTTGTCTTTTTCCCGCTCTGTGCCCCTCCTAAATTTGATTCCTGGCGATGCCACTGCCAGCTTGGCATCTGCCCACAGCTCCTGTTGCTTGCTCCCCAGGGCAGGCACCTCTCTGGCATGTCCTGGCCAGGGCCCTCAACCCGGGCTGCCACGCCCACTTTCTCCACCTACAGCACTCCTGCGGTCCCGGGTAGCTGCCCCACTGCAGCTGTGTCACGGAGTTCCATCACATGCTTATTTTATATAATGGGATGCACATTCTCTCTCAAAAGTATCACCCAACTGTGCTCTGATCAATGCTACACATTCTGGCAGAGAGTTCTTTAGCAAATGTGATAGATGCTTGATCCACAACGAAGGAATAGTGAGCAAACCCAGTGTATGCAATGAAGGGCGGTGCCGAGGACTCTGCACTATGTGGGGCAGGCAGAACGCCGAGATTATTCACTGCTCTCTCAATGTGCTAGCACCATTGCTGGGAGTTATTCGTCATGTTCTGCAACATTTGCAAAAAATGCATCCGTCTGCTCAATGTACAGAATTCTGATTCATGAATCATGCAACGGACTGGAATAACTCATGGGGCTATCGCCCCCTCTATGCATTAGTAAAACGTTTGCAAATTGATGCGTCAAAACAGTCAACTTTCATAATAAGTACTCTTTTAAAGCTTTCATATATGAAGTACTTCTGTGAATGTGAGATGAATATGTAATGCATTGATGATGAAACTTGCAAAAACCTTACTACTGAGCCCTCTGCTTTCATTACTGATCGCATGCGGGTGGCAGTCGACGGCGGCACGATCAGGGGCCCTGAAATTGTGAGCCTGAAGGAATTTCTGCTTGAAGGGTCAATATGTTCCCATTTGTATCACCCATTCCCACAGGCCTTCAAGCGGCCGCCTATGTGGCCTTGACATAGAACAGAGGTTAACGATGTGCGGCACTGAAAACATTTGTATATGCAACAAATTAGCTGTGGGCCTCAAAGGAGCTGTGCCCGATGAGTCATTTTTCTTTACTAGCTATTGTGGGTGTTTCTGCACAATCCTCTGTTGAGCGACATACAACCACTGGCCTTACTGGGGGGGGGGCTAACACCTGACGAGAAAGGGAAGCCAAACCTCTCTTAAGTGGAGTAACATGGACAGAGTGACGAGGTTCAACTCTCAGGTAGGAGTAGTAGGCAAGCACAGATGTACAATTAGTCCACACATTTGTCTCTAGAAAATATGCCGCAGTGATTTACTTAACATTAGATACTTTAATTATGTTACACTTATAAAACAATTAGGTCAAAAAATATGTAGGCACATAATATAGCTCATTTAAGGATAGTATATCTATATAAAAAGTAAATGTCCAAACGGACCCTCCTCACCCCGCTGCCTGTGTGTGGGTCCACGATCTTAGATAGGCACCTAAATAAATGAGCAGAGGAGTGGGCGGCAAGGGAGAAACATAACCTAGAAAGCAGGTAAAGTCCTGCATGGGTGTAAGGACAAAGTTCTTCAGAAGAAGCTGAGAGCAAGGTTCTTCCTGAGCCTGTGATTGCAGAGAATCGATTTATTCTGAGTGTCGCGAAGGAAGATTTGTTTCTTAAGAGGATTCAGGAGGAGTTGTCAGAGGAAGAGATGCAGTCCTGGCTTGCAGAAAGACCAGCAAGACACTTGATAGATGGATTTCCATGTTTCAATTCCAAAATATATCTGCCTAGTAAAGAGCTGCAGATGGAGATCATGCAAAAATGTCATGAATCAGAGTTGGTTGGTCATCCTGGAATTCGTAAGACAGTAGAATTAGTGGAGAGGAAATTCTAGCGGGAAGGGATGAGGCAAGATATTGAAGACTATGAAGACCTGTGAAGTCTGTGCTCGGTCTAAGTCTGGAGGAGGGAAACCATCAGGGTTACTGAACTTGTTACCAGTGCCTCCCAGTCCTTGGTTTACAATTTCTAGGGATTATATAGTAGATCATCCTAAGGATCAAGGCTGTACCAAGGTATTGGTGATGGTAGATTTGTTGACCAAGGCTGGGCACTTCATTCCAATGAAAGGAGAGGCCTCAGCAAAGAATCTTGCAAAGAGTTTTCTGCAGGAAGTGGTGGGACTGCATCGGCTGCCTACGCAAATTGTGTCTCATCGAGGGTCCGAGTTTCTTTCCAAGTTTTGGCAGGCTTTTTGTAAGGATTTGGGAATTGAAGTACAGCTTTCCTCAGGTTATCATCCAAAAACTAAAGGGCAGACAGAGCGGGTAAACCAGGAGCTAGAAAAGTATATTAGAGCTTACTGGCAGGAGAAGAGGAGCTGGGTTGATCTCCTATGGCTGGCGGAGTTTAGCTACAACAACTCTGTTAAGGACTCTACTAGTTATTCTCCTTTCTTCAGTAATTATGGTTTTCATCCCCGAATTTTAAAGGAAGTATTACCATCAGAATATTCAAATCCAGAGGTAGAGCACAGACTAATTAGTACAAGGGATCGTCTAGCGAAGGCTACGGAGGCCCTAGAAAAGAGTAAATTAAGGTTTAAGGCTTTTGCAGATCGGAAGCGTCAAAGTGGGCCGCAGTATCATGTGGGACAAAAGGTTTGGTCCACAAAGAATTTGCGTCTGAAAGGGAGAACAAAATTTAGCCCAAGATTTATTGGTCTATTTGAAATTGAAAGAGTAATAAATCTGGTTGCGGTCAGGTTAAGGTTACCTCCCAGTATAAAGAGTCAACCGACATTTCATGTTACTTTGGTGAAACCTTGTGTGTTAGGAACTCGCTTAGGAAAACCACCACCAGGAATTATCACAGTGGAAGATGAGTAAGAATTTGAGGTTAAGGAGATTGTAGATTTCAGGTTGATCAGAGGAAATCTGCAGCATCTTATTGATTGGAAAGGTTACGGGCCGGAAGAAAGGTCTTGGGCGGATCAGGCAGATGTGCATGCACCTCGTTTGGTAAGAAAATTCCATAGAAGGTTCCCTACCAAGCCAGGCCCTGGGATAGGGCTTTGTGGAGGGGCTACTGTCAGGGCTGGCCGGAGTAGAAGGCCTGCAGTGATTCATAGGATAGGACGCTGCTTTCTAAAGTATAAACATTGTAGGTTGCCCAAGTCAAGATGGAGGAATGTTAGCCTTATCTGATTGGTTGGGGGAACAATGGTATGTTTGCCTTATCTGATTGGTGGGGAGGATAATAGCCTGGGTACTTGGCTGGTGAGTAAGATTCTAAACTGCCTTTCATCCATAGTAAGTCAGAGGCAGGTAGTATGATTTTTAAGTTCCTTAACTTAGGCCTTTCCAGAGTTCAGAAAACCCAGTCCAGAAGTAAGAAGACGGGAGTAGCAGAGGGAGTAGTTCCTTGGAAGATCACAGATGGGAGTGTTTCATTTAAAAGGTTCAAGTTTTAAAGAAAAGGTTTCAAGACTGTTTGAGCAGAGGAATACGTAATTCAGAAAGTATTTGGTGTATGACTGATTTAAATAATCCTTTTTTGAGACTATATTTTTCTGTAAATAGTTATATAAGGCGTACTTAGAAGTGCAGTGCCTAAAACTATCAGTTCAGTGAGCTGAAAAGAGAACTGTAAAAAGAGTTGCACAGCGTGATGTTAAACCGTAAACCACTAACAACTAAAGAGTAAAGGAAAAGCCTAGTTCAGCTTCAGCGCAGCGTTTGGTAAAATTGCGGTCTGAGTGAGCGAGCGCGAGCTGAACTGATTCAAAAGGAGCGTCACGTAGGAAACGCGCAGGCAATCGTACGCCACTGCCGTGCGCGTCTGTTTGGCTTCGAGAAGCGCGTCGTTTTGTTCAGAGTACATAAGTCAATTTAAATTCATACGCAAGTGATGCGCGGTGGCAAGACTCAAGCACAAGTGTAGCGCGGGGTTCTGAAAATTGGTAAAGACGCATGTCAAGCAAGTGCTCGTTTTCCTAGAACCTCGGGTACTAACATTAGCGCGCGATTAACTCAGCACCAATAAGGTCGGTCAGAGCAGTACTGTTCCTTAGCAAATCTGTGTGTCATCAGTTACGAACCGTAGAATAAAATTCCTAATGAGCTTCAACGTTGTCAATCAGTTCAAGGGGAATCCTAGAGAATTCATGAAGGTACAAAGAGGACTACCAAATAAAAAGACAAGCAAGAAAGAGGAACTCTTGGTATCGTAGCATGCAGTAAAGTTACTACACCAATTACACAGCGTCTTGCAGGTTTGGTTAGAGTAACTAATTACTGAAGGTAAAGAGGAAGTAGAAGACAGACTTGTAATTCAGTCAACTAGAGCATATTATTAAACTGATTCAAAATGAACTACCAGTACCTTTTGGAGGAAGACAATTTAGAATTTCTTGCCTGTTGAAGAGCAGAGTCTTAACTAGAAAAGGGTTCTAAAGACAATATTATGGTCAGAGACTAACCCTAAAGAATATTCAAGACATTACTCATTTAGGAGACCCTCTAAATGAATATTTTAAGTCTCTAAGCAATTAGTGGTGGTAAGGTGAACGATCCTTCAGCTGAAATATTTAGAGTAGTGCATATGTAACCAAGTGTGCTTGTTTTACTACAGATAACAGACGGCCAGAAGGTTGCCAGGCTGCAGTATCTCGTTTTTTATTTTCTCCACTACCCCTTTCCCTTTCTTGGGGTTCTCAACTCAGCTGTAAAATATAGGTTGAGAAGGGAACTACTGGTGAGGGTCTGTGGGATCAGCCTCAGCTCCTGTGGACTTCGGCAAGACTACCCTGACAATGGGCCTGCATATGTAAGTACATTATAATTGGTTATTTATAACACGCTTAATACCCAGAGGATCGAAACTGTGTTGCTCTGCCTCGTCATGCTTCCAGGGCGAGCGTGTTGCCTCTGAGCTATTGTCCTATAGACACCACCCATCCCTATTATAAATGGGAGTCCTACACCAGGGCCTGGCACAATGGTATGATGTAGGCATAAAGGGGAACCAGACCTTCTTAACCTACAGGTAAGATAGTTCTAAATGCCCCTAAGGCAACACTGACGCCACATAAATTAGGTTCCCAAAAACCTTGTATTAAAATAATACAAATGTACAAGTTCTAATTATGATCATACTATGGGTGTAGAAAAGAATTATTACACAGAGCACAAGACTTCTAAAAAACTAGAAACATTTTAGCAATACTTGCTAACACAAGTTGAAGACAGAGGTCTAAGTATGGCCCTCATGACCCCCTTATGACTCTCAGCTTGAAGACAGAGAAATGACCGAAGCACCTCACGCGTAGGCCTTTCATCGCCATCACCAATGAATCGCAGATATGAGAAATATCACTCTCTCAGAAAGCCTTCCAAGACACACCCAATCGATGATGTGGAGGAGATGTCATCAACCGAACAAGTCGACTGACTGCAAATCGAGAAGTCAAAGACATCATCACTGACATCACGATGTAGCTGCATGCAGACATGAAGTACACAGGCATCCACTCACGAAGTTACACGAACATACATTATTTTATTGCATAGACACGTAACACATGCTTACCTCACGCAGGTACACGACAGATACACTTGCATATCTCTATATTCTTTGCTAAAGCCAAACCGCAAGACGGCAAAGTATACACCTACGTAGCTTGCACATGCTTGATTGCCACTAACATAGAAAGCCAGAAGGACAAATATGGAAGCTATAGCCCCACTGAAGTGAACGAAGAAGGGGAGACACATTTTGAATACATGGAAGGGCTGACAAGATAGCTGCAGCCAGAGGCAGGCAGACACGGTGCAACCCCAGCCAAGGACAAGTGGAGACGGAAGGTTCCAGTTACCAAGACAATAAGCCACCTGCCAGAAATTCAGGCTAAAATCCTCTTAATTGCAAGCAGGAGAGCTCTATTTTGTGGCCTCGACACATGTGACCTAGAAGAACAGGACCATGCCTATTCACTTACGGTAGACGGAGAGAAGCTGTTCACATCGAACTAGAGGTGGAAGGATACAAGTGTTGCTCAAGAATTAATAACTGAAGGCACTCTCTCAGGCGTTGGTGATCAGAGAAGGCAACATTAGGGAAAACACAACACCTCCATGCTCATTCCCATTGCCTTGAAAAGGTACAACCAGGTTGGTAACTGTCCAGGGTTCCAGGGCTGGGAGGACACATTCTGCCCAATCCAGAGTCACCTTTCACGTGAAGACATAATATGTTGCAGGAGTCGATAGTTTTCTAAGGTTTCTAAGCGTGCGCTTATTCACTGATATGTTGTAACATGTCTAACATTTGAGGATTTGTTGGGTTTGATGGAGGGTGTGGGGGGTAGCAGAAGGAATACCAATGTGTCCGAAACACTTTGATTTACTCTTTGATCTATTCTGTGCACAGAAAAAGTCAAGCTCGACGTGGTTTTGAGAGAGAGGAGGGGGGGCTGATGCAGGACCCGCTTACCGCCACCGCACACTACCAGGAGGGACTTAGTTACGCATTTTGTCCGGCTTTTTACACAGGACCTCCACCAAGGCACTGAGTGGGTCGTTTCATTTCTGAAAATATATGTGGAAGGAAGAAGGACTCGAGCCACTTGGCGCACACACAGTGATAACTGGTGCAGGTATGATATGATAGGTTATTTATAACGCGCTTAATACCCAGAGTTTTCTAAGCGCAGACCGGGGATCGAACCTGCGTTCCTCTGTGTCGTCTTGTTTCCAAGGCCAGCACGTTGCCCCTGAGCTATCCTCCCGAGAATAGGAGGATTTCATCTCTCTGCTCTCTGACTGGCACAAGGACAGATTGCGAAATGCTGAATAGTGCACTTGAAGCCTGCAACAGCTCGTGCCCTCCTGCCAGCCTACCTCCCCACCTGGACACTCTCCAGCAGATCTTCAATTACTGCCCGGCGAAAGCCCGCATGGTTACACACCGTTAAAGAAGGCTTTTCTAATCCCATCATGAAAAAATAATTAGACGTTTTCCCCGTTGTTAAAATAATGTTGAACTTGATGTTCATAAAAAAGCGACAACTCTTTTCAATAAGAAAACAACTAACAGAATACTTGTTAACAAGAATACCTCTGCAAGGCTGCACAATGTTAATACACCATTTGGGGACTATACAATAATTCGACCTTTGAGCAGGCATGAAAAATGGGTATATGTTACCTAGATACTCAATTGTTCTGTATTTTAGGGCTCAGTTGAGTGTTAACTCTACAAAACTCCCCCAAATAACCCAAGTGGCTGGGGCCAACTTTGCCTAGTGGGAGATAGTTTGGGGAACTCTGGCATGGAGAGGGAGAATTGTCCCCCCCATCCCCATCCCCCATGAATCTGCCGGTGGCCCCAGAAGTTCCCGGCTACCCCCCGCCAGGAAGGCCCCAGGCCCGCGCCTACCTTTGACTTGCTGCTCCGGACCTCTCGTGTGGCTGGCCACCCCAGGCATGCTGACGTTGTTTCGGTGGATGTACTTGAGAAAGACTTCAGCATTCCGTCGTGCTAACGTGCAGGCCTGTGGAAAAAGAAAGAAAGCCCTCTTAAAGGTTGCAGAGAACACCGGCACGGTGCAGGAGAGGCCACGCACCCACCCAGATGTGCACGTGAACAGGTGCACCATCGCCAGTGCGTGAGGACAAACAGAACATACATGCTACTCCCAGAAGCTTCCCAGGCCACACAGAAAGAGGAAAACATGCACACTGGTGGACGGCGGATGGAGCACGGAGGCCACGAAGCACCCCCCCCCGACCCCCCATAACAGCATTGGAGGCAACAGGGATATCGCACAACCCCACGCCCCCCCCCCCCCCATAGTGCCCTCACATATACCCACCTCTTCAGGGTCAGACATGCTAAACAAAGGGAACGGAGCTCTTAAAACACTGGTCAAACAAGCTGCTATTTCCGTGCACAGCCGGAGAGGAGGCAGCCTAGTGCCCTGCCACCATTACAGTCGATATCGTGGCTGCTGGCATGAGGGGCACACGCTTCTGCGACAGTCACGCCGTTCTGCTGTCCACATCTCCAAGCACTGGCGCACTGGAGCCACTGGGAGACGCGCCACACTCGCTGCAAGCCCACAGGAGAAGGCACCACGAAGAGAGGCAGCTCTGCTGCTCCTGGTGGAGCGTGGAGGTGGCCTGCCAATGCTGCACCAGGGGCAGAATGTTGCTCACCACCTATTGTGACGTCCTAAGCAACACACAGCAGGTTCTGATGGCAGTGGACAGAAAAACATCCCGCGCAGGATAAAGAACTGAACGGCGAGTCTCAAGGTGCACAGAAACATGCACGGATCACTGGCACATACAGGCAGCTAAACGAACAGGCACATGTGACAGGCGGGTAAACGAACGGGATGGACGCAGCAATTAACAGATGCAGGAGGTGGGGGGAAATAGATAGCATGGGTGGGCAGTAAAGGCTCATTAGATAAAAAGGAGGCGAAAGCCTTCGCCGAGATGGATTGCACAGGCAGAATAAACGCTCCATGGAATAAACAGGATACCAGATGGAAGGGGCCCTGTACAGAGGGTCTGGTGAAACAGACACCACAATATTATAGCCTTGCAGACTGAGGGAGGGGTCGTTATCGCGGGATAATGACCAGCCACCTTAAGTTTGGGGAGGGTCAATATCTCATAAATGACCACTCCAGAGGTCTATAAGGCTATTAACACATGGTGGTAGTAACAATACATGTTTTGGAATTTCCGTGAAGTAGTTAAAATGGTGCTTTAATAGTGAGTAAAGTAAATGGACAAAATGAGTTGGTACATTTAATGGGGTTTTATTTTATAGTTTTTAAATGACATGGTTGTCTTCATAAGTTAAGCAACTTGGTTGAACGGGAACATGTTTAAGATGAGCATGTATTAGGTGAAAAAGTAACCGGTTTCTCAATAAGAAAGTGAAAGTGTTTGCCAATGTTCTTTCGTTCTCTTTTTTGTGCCATGTAGCATGCTGTGGCAAAAAAGGTCCCTCCACAGAAGAATTGTCTTGTTGAAACACAAGCTTGCCTGGAAATTGCGTTGTTGTTTCCCTGTCTGCTTCTGAAGACACAGTTCAGAATGCAGTCAATACCAGTAGTTACTGACTGCACTGTAATGGCTGCACTGTAAACATTTGGATTGGCTGAGAGGAGGTCAATAACAATTTCCATGTGCTAAACACTTTCAAGTGGGAAAATGTAGGTGCGGGTGACTGGGCAGAGGGAGAAAAGGTCAGAAATGTTTCTGCAGTGTTTTGAGTAGTTATAAGGGGCATTTGGACTGGGTAGTGGTGTCAAGAGGAGAAGTTGTACCTTTACCTGCAGAAAGTATTTCTTGAGCAGGTGAGATTTTAATTGGAGAAGGAGGGGGTGAGACAGATGTGCAAGAGGTTGGCATAATATATAGAGATACATGGACGGAGAGCTAGAGGTTAACATCGAGGCAGACAGCAGTGCTATTACTGATGCTTGCACAGATCTGTAAAGGTATATCAACAGGTGGACCCACAGCCAGAAGACAGACGGAGGGATGGATGTATGGAAGTCAGAGAAGCCGACTAACGGAGCAATGTACCACAAACACATGGGCCCACAGATGACGACAGTGGCGCAGGGGGAGCAGGAGAGGCAAACAATAATATGGGCAGATATATTAAAGTTACTCACTGTAGTAACTAGAGTACTCACAGTCCTTAGTCCCCCTTCATTCTTTGGGGCCTCCCCAACATGGGGATGGTACTGAAACCTTTGGCAGCAAAAAAATGAGCTTCCCCTTTAAATTTAGTAAAGTGCGCAGGGGCGCGTCCAAGCCCGTAAAACCCTGCCCTGCGGCACCTCACCTCAGTTCCCTTTTAACACATCAGACGGTTTAACACCTAGCTATTCCGAATACTTTAGCCCCTGGCATACAAGCGGGGTAAGGTTGATGGGATGTATGGAGGAAAGGGGATTCAGGACTGAGTACTTTATTCAATACATTGAGTAACTTCAATTACTCATATGTCCTGTCCCCTTTCCTCCATCCTTGTGGGTGATTCCACTGAACAAGACCATAGGGTGGAGCTGTGACAACCTGCCTCATATCTAGGACCAAGCAAATGAGTTTTTCAGAACCGCCTGACCGAACTCTGCATCCCGTCTGGAGCTGGTATCCAGGGAATAAGGCTTGCAGAACGTCGACAGAGTGGCCCACATAGCCGCCCTGCTAATAACATCTCCCTGAAACGCGACAGCCGTGGCTTTCGCTCTGAGTGCATGGGCATGAATTCTCTCAAGAACCGGTTTTCCCATGGCTGTATACGCCTCCAAAATGGCCTGGACCATCCACTGGAGCTTGTAGACGTGCCCCCAAACGTGATGAACAATGCCTCGGAATTCCTGAAAGATCTTGTCCGAGAGATGTACAACTTGAGGACCCTCTTGAGGTCCAAGGAATGCAAAGCATTTTCGGCATATGACTGCGGGTTCAGGAAGAACACTGGTAGGCAGATTTTCTGTTTCAAGTAGAATAGAGTGACCACCTTGGGAAAGAAAATAGGATGAGTGCTGTGAGGAACTCACGGTGGCAACAAATAAGAAAGACGCAAGTGATGACAGCTCAAGGGTGTCTATTGAACAATGAATACAGGGTGGAAAAACGCCTAATCTAAACCTAAAGCTAAGATGGGAGCATGCATTGACCATCAAATGAAAAATAAGGCAGTCCAAGTGGTGTTGTGTCAAGTAATAAGGGCCTATACTAAGAAACCTATTGTCAAACCTTATACTAATCCAAAAAGGGTGCAGGATAGTTTTCAAGAAAATAAAGCAGTGTTTGCAAAACATGTGTCAGGAAGCAGAAGCCTGGGTCTTCCTTCCCCACGTTTTAAGCACGGGGTAAGTTGGGATCGTGGACCACAGTACACTCTCGAGCTCTTGCAGCACGAGAACTGTTCAGCTTTCAATTATCAGCGCCATCGATGGCCAAGTCTTGTTTCACATGAAGTCTCTTGCCTTTCGAGGACCTGATGTCTTCCGAAATAACAAAACAAAAATTCAACAAATGAA
Source organism: Ambystoma mexicanum (assembly GCF_040938575.1). Classification (NCBI taxonomy): domain Eukaryota; kingdom Metazoa; phylum Chordata; class Amphibia; order Caudata; family Ambystomatidae; genus Ambystoma; species Ambystoma mexicanum. Next base: position 1,301,048,612 of record NC_090931.1, read on the forward strand.
ATTTTGTCTTAGTTTTACTAAGGGTGAGGATTCTCCACCCTCAGGTCCCCCTCTTCCGGGCCCTGACCCCCTGTTGAATCTTGGTCTCCCTCAGTCTGGTTCACTATGGCTTTTCTTTCTTCACAAATCTTAACCCCTTCAGTGCCAGGCTATTATTCAAGTCTATGCAAAAAGTACGAGTATACTCGTCCTTGGCACTTTGTCTTTTTAAACAGTTCCAGTGGACATCCCTCGGCCAGCTTCACTTCTGTCAACATACTGTTCCTTGGGACCTTAGAATTCGCCCCTCTTTTAATGGCATCCCTCTTTCAGGATCACTCTTGCTGTTTCAATACTTTCAATCATGGCGGGATTCACTTCCCTTTTACTTTTCACCATGCTGGATTCACTTCCCTTGCTTTTATTAACTGTTTGTAGATCAAAGACTTTCGACTGTACGGGGATTTTGCTAGACCCGCAGTATGATTATTTTGACCTATTTCGATGACTCTCCTATGGCCTTTTGGTATCTGTACTCTCGCTCAGATGGGGATTGACCAGAGTCTCTTGAGTTAGCACCCATGTGGTGCCGGTTTTCCTCAGCAGCTGGTCTCCCCTTTACACTTTTTACAGTTCATCGAACTTGGTTCAAACTTGCCACATCGTGCTTCTCATTCAACAGAGCCAGATTCTTATCAGTTCTCCTCTCGACTCACCGACTGTGATGAACCGCTTGGCTTTCGGCTTCACTGGAGTCAAGGCCGGTACCGGGAACATTTGCTAGTCATTGGCAGGAGTGCAGCGCCCCCTCGGGTCAGCTGGCCTTGACCAGCCGGTCGTCCAGGTAAGGGTAAAAGTGGTTGCCCCTCCAGGCAGAGACCAGCCACTACATTCATCAACTTTGTGAACACACACGAGGAGACCAAACTGAGACCAAAAGGCAGCATTTTGTACTGGCAGTGGTACGCCAATTGTGAACCGCAGAAATTTGATGCGGCTAGTAGATGGGGACATATAGGTATGCATCCTTGAGGTCTAGGGAAAACATAAGCCCCCTGCACACAGAGACTCTATGTGCGCAGGAGGAATCATCTTGAAGCGTTTGAGCAGTCATTACAGGTTGAGAAATGACAGGTCCAAGATTAACCTCAGGCCAGCCTGGTTTTTCTTGGGTACTGCAAAAATCCTAGAGTAGAAGTCAGAGCCCCTGTCTAACTGAGGAACCGGTTCTATCGCCTGCATCTCCAAAAGAGAAGATCTCCCGTAAAAGGGCTGTAGCGGATGGTAGAGGAAGACTGAAGCCTGTGTATACTATAGAAAGGATCCATGGATTCTCGAAATCGGGTTTCCAGTTGTCCTGGAAGAGAGCCAGCGGGGCCCCTACAGGCGAGCTGTGTTCCCCAACCGTTATGTCACTGCTTCTTGATGTCTGAGGTGGAAGCGGAAAAGGGGGAGCGGAACATTTTTTGCAAATTCCTCTGCTGCTTCTTCCTCTGGTCACTAGGCGACCTGTCAGGCCTCTGTGCACCATTGCCTCGAAATCCCTCTGGCTGGGGGATCCCCCCAGAACTCTGCAAGGCCCTGAAGGAGGTCATAAAAGGACACAGCGCCTAGATGCCCCCTGGCTGAGTGCGCTTAACAAATGTCAAAATAAATATATAATATAACGGCCTTTGCAGAAGCCAAGAGTTTGTCATCCTGGTTGTCATCGCTGTCGTCGTCACCCTTTTTTTTCCAGATGGAGGGGAGTCTGGGACACCGGACACCAGAGCTGGAGGGGTCCCCTCCTTGATCCGGACACAACAATGGATCCGGTGACTGCTGCAGGGAGGGGGGTGTTGGTGGCACAGGAAACGGCAGAGGGGTTTGGAGAACCAGTAGGGACTGGACCAGAGGAGGAAAAGGCAATGGCAGCGCCAGAGCCCCAAAAGGTGGAGGCCTAGGAGGTAAGACCTGTGGGATCACTTCCTTGACTATATACTTGAGGAGCCCAGTCGTCTGCAGAAGCACACGAGGATGAGGAACTGCTTTAAGAAGTGGTCCTCACAAGCCGCCTGAGTCCCGAGGGGGTCGGCCCTCAGCAGCACTGGGCCTCCGCTTCTGATTGAAGCGCTGATGCGCCTGTGGAGTGTAGCCATAAGGCTGTGATGGGTAGATGTATCCCTGCGGAGACCATTCGCCTGTACCATAAAGTCTGCTGCTGCATCCCAAGGGAAGGTGACTGGAAACTTGCATGGCCCACCCGCGCAATGGGTGAGGGACCATGTAGGCCCTGATCCGAATCCAAGATGGCCGCTGGTCTAGCAGGATGCACTGCGTGCTCATCTGTCATCTTGGGGTCTTGCGCCACGCCCTGGGTGGGAAGGCGCTAAGGCCCCGTGCCACATGCTGGCTCAGACATGGGAAGACACTCCTTGGCCTCTGGAACCAGAAACGTCAACCTCAGAGAAAGCTCTGGTAGGCCTTGAGCCTTCGGCCTGCTGGCCGCTAGTCCAACCACCCTGACTCATGACCTCAGCAGTGGTTCTGGTAGGCTGTGCCTTCTCCACAACAGAACTGGTAGTCGCGCTGCATCGTGCTAAGGACCGTCTCTTGGAGCTAGAACCTGACGATCCCTTGCCCCCTGGGGCTGATGAGGACGAACTTGATCACCCCACCATGGACCGCCCGGTAGAGCTAAGCCCCACGGCTTGGGAGTCGGTTGCCTTAATGACATTGGCTCGGCCAACGGATTGCCGGGAAGAGCCATGGGGCCCCACGGCTTGGGAGCCCGGTAGCCTTAGCAGCCTTGGGTCTGCCAGAATATGAAACCAAGGTACCCTTTGCCGTGGAAGCCCCTGGGAAGAAGTCTCCATGTTGAGGAGCCATACTAAACAAAGGGCCTACCTTGTTATGACGAGGGGTCCTTGAGACAAACACTTTAAGATGTCCTGGAGGAGAAGCGTGGAAGATCTCCCTCCAGCATGAAAAACGATTCTTCAATGCCCAGTGACCGAAAGCACTGCAAGCTGCACACGCATCCTAGTGGTGGTCGGGTCCCAGGCACTGAAAACAGAGCATGGGGCATTGAGGCCGGGAACGAGCGTTCACAGGACGCACATCTATCGTGAATACTCCTTCAGCCGACATGCACCGAGGGAGGCAAGGCACTGAAAGGAGGTGAAGAAGATTGAAAATAAAACAATAATGGGGTGCAAGTTGAAAGTTAAACAGTCTCTGTGACTAGCTGACAGGTCGGACACCGTACATGTGGAAAAAGAGACTGAGGTGAGGTGGTGGGGCCCAGGGGGGTGGGGGGCATTCCCAGCCCAGTGCCACCGCACGCGGGACAAAATTTAAAGAGGAGGATCAATTTTTTGCTGACAAAGGTTCTGGTACCGTCCCCATATTGGGAGACGCCCCCAATGATGGAGGAAAGGGGATGGGACGTAAGAATATGACATGTATGGATGGCAGAAGTGCCAGCCTTCTTTAAACAAGCCATTGGGCCCTCACGCTTTTCTCACTAGCCTTTTCCCATGGCCTCAAGCTCTGGAAGTGTTCAAAACTAATGGGTGACACTACCTTCATCCTACAAAGGCCATTTCAGCATAAAGGGATTTCTGACTATCCAGGTTTACTATCCATCAACACATCACATGCAAAGTTTATTACAAGAGGTCAGAATCTGTCAACACCAAACCAAACTATCCCGCACCAAATGATGCGGACATGCAGAGTTGGTCTTTCCCATGCAAAAGATGCGCTGGTCATAAAGCCATGCCCCAAGACTGCAGCTGCCATATTTCCCTGCATGCGACACAGCCTTGCATTGAGTACCACGTTCATTTAAGAGAGTCAAAGCAACATTGCATGGTAGAGGTTCAGGGCGCACACTGCAAATAGGCTAGGTATATACTAACTGACCTACAGCTGGTCCCACGATGTCAGAGGTACCTTTCCCCACTCAGTGTGTATGTGGTGGGGCATGTTTCCTACAGCACCATTAAGTCTGAATATTAGAGAGCAAACTCATATCGGAGTGAGGGCTATTAAGAGTACAAAGTCACCCAAAACAATGTCCCAAATAATGCCAACGCTGTAAACATTTTGACTTCAAATATGTTCTGCATCTCATCGTGGGTGAAATGCCGTCCAATCACACAAGGGCAGTATGCACACCTGATCTCGAGTGGTAGGATTTATTTATTTATTTCCAAAGCCATTTCATTTGGTCCCATGATCTGGCTAGTGAACCAGGTCCACAACTTCCAGAATGCATTAGGTTGCAAGCAGAGAGCCAGGAAGAGGGTGTCCGTAGTGATATGGGGGTCCTCTGATACCATGTAGACATTTCAATGAACAGGGTCCTTCCATTCATGTACTGGGAGGATCATTGGTCCTTCGTTAAGGGTTTAAACATAAAAAGACATGGGTCTGAGACACATCAACATTACATAAGGGTCAGCCCCAAAAAGTGAAAGTGAATGCTTATGGGAGCCGCCTTTTACCGTACAAGTCTGCCCTTATCTGTGTGTGACCTGTAGAGGTATATATGCCAGCAAACCTCTTTGGTGATATCCAGCAATGACCATGAACCTTGGCACAGCTGGGTTACTTTTATGCTCTCTCAGGTAGGGCATCAATGTGTTTTACCAATCCACAAGTCAGAACAATTTAATTGGAATGGTGATCGCTCGTGTTACTTTAAAGCTCAGCGTGATGCCCTTCGTTCAAACCAACGTTCCTAGCTTTTTGCCAGAGAACAGGTTGTCCCTGGTTGTTTCATGCAATGCCCTGGGAGAGCTCCCTTCTTACGAGGGAGATTGTCTGCAAAAAAGAAGAGGGAGATCCTCTGCATAAAAGCAAACCTTCGAAACGGGCGCCAGAAATAAAAAATGTCAACGAATCCAGTCTGTTTAACACATCACCTCTAGCAAGTCACATTCTAGCAAGTCACTTTAAGCTTGCTGATGGGCAGTGTTGTTGCAAGAGCTATTACAGGATCGAGACTGGATTACTGTAATGCCCTCTTCCTAGGAACATCTACAAAAAACATGGCAAGGCTACAAGTCATCCAAAACAATGCCTTGCGCGCAACCATCGGCCTCCCGAAAAGGGAATACACAACATCGCAAGTTATCTTTAAAGCCCTTGCTTTCACACAAGTGTATCCACCAAACTGCCCCCCCCCTTACCTCTCAGAAAGAATTCACCCGATCTACTCTACAAGACCGACTAGAACACCCTACACAAACATGCTCACAGTACCCAACATTAGGAGAGCCCGAGCAGGAGGCACAGCTCTGCAGTGGAAGGCCCTACCACCATCGCTTCATGGAGAAAACTCATCTGGCATTCCGCAACGCGGTGAAAACACTGCTCTTTTCATAAGCACAGACCACACCCTAGCTAGCTCAAGATCTATTCCTGCAAGAATAGAATGTTCCAATATATGTTATGCAACTGTATGTAATGTATATGTGACCCACATGCATATTTTTTCTATCTGTAACTAAGCTACTCACAAGTAACAGCGCTGCGATGCCCAAGGGCTGTATGGGCGCTATACAAATGTAAAAAATAAAATAAAAAGAACTCCAGAAACGTCAGTCCGATCCTCCGCCTTCATTGCAGCCCCTAAATCCGGACAGTTAGAAAATTGACTGGCTGCTCTGTTTTCTGGATTACTCTCAGACCTGAGGAACAAAGGCATGCAGAGCTTGCCTGGAAAGACTTCCACGTTTTTAGGAAAAATACGACCTAAAAAAGCTCCATGCATCACTTTGAACTTCTGAGAAACTTGTCCTTGTTTCAACTCTGCATAACGCATAAAAGGACGCTTTATGACCCAGTAATGCATGCATTTACAGAAGGGACATTAAGAGCAAGGGGAGGACATCAGCACGGATCTTACCTTCAGGAAGGCCTCCTTCTGCTCCAGGTGTTTGCTGATGAGTGGGATGACGTGGTCCATCTCGGTGGTCGGGCCGAGCTTGTCGTGGCCTCCGCACCAGTCTTCGTCCCGCCGGTACTCCTGCTCCAGGCTCTCCAGGACACTGCATACCTGAAGGCCACCACAAAACAATTCTGCATTAATGGAGCACCCACACACCCCGCCACCAAGAGCCACTCAACACAGAGAAACAGTAAAACTGCCCTAAAAGATCCAGACCCTAGCTACAAAACACAAACGATTGATATCCGGTGCTACTGAAATATCTGCCAAAGAGGAGTTTAGTTTCCAGACAGTGGGTCATTTGCGAGGAGACCACAGAAAGCTGCATGTCTCCTGGTAGGTGGTATTTGGGACGGTCAACTTTTTAACACTGTGTATAACAGCACAATATAGTAGTAACAAGGACAACTTTTTTTTATTGTGCTTGCAAGAATTAGGTTTTCTGGCAGACAGCAATACAATAATATAGCTTCATGAAGGAAAAATAAGGAAATTCTACATCTTGACCACATAACTTTTATTAAGGTTTCCCCTGAATTCCAGCCAATTAATGCGTCCGAGAGAGTTTGGGAAATGCGTATTACAAATTAACCACTTAAGTACAAGGGCGGGGAAAACACAGGGAGGCGGGGGAAGCACTGCAGGACAGAAATATGCTGAAGCACATTTCAAAAAGTGGGAAGGGGTAATGAAGAGGGAAAAGAGCCACCGATATCCTTTGATAAAAAAGAAAATATGTGACCACCAAAACAAATTGAAGGGAAAACGAAAATATCAACGAGAAATGTAAAGAAAATAGATTTTCAGACTTTCACATCCAAAAGGGCAGCACAAAAGACATCTTCACTTCACATAAAGTGATCACATGTCTTTAAAATGGTCGTCTTTTTCAGGATGACCCGTCATCCAATTCACCTACTCATTCGGCTGGCTCCAGATAGCCCCAACATTGCTATAGCGGCTGAATAACAGACCCCAAGATGCGTGGGGGACTGGGTGAGGTCATTCATATAGCGTGCATGGTAACAGAATGGACATAACCAGTACAGACCCGTGCTGATAGGTAGGAGGCTTGGAGAACTTTGATGGCAAGTGTCTCTGGTGAAGGTCCCCCTCGTTGCTACGCCTTCCTACACAGCACAGAGTTCAGTAAGTAGGTGCCTGTCTATTATTAATATTCTTCAGTGCCAGCCTCCGGGAGACTCGTGTCTGCATATTTGTTCCTAGAATTACAAGTAAACGTGGTCCATGCAAGCAGCAATGGAAATGCTTCATGACATTGTCCCAGAAATATGAAAACTGCCCGCAAGGAAACACGAGTTTAAAGCGCCATGAATGTGCACTGCGAGCCAGGATGCTGAGCGAGTCTGCCTGAGCCTGCTGCAGACCCACCCGCCCCCTTATATAGCTAGTATCTTCACGAAGCGCCAAAGCAGTGGCATTTATAAAGTGATACCACGGCTCCATGAGGCTTCCGAGTGCTTGAAATCCTCCTCGTTAACCAAAGATGGGAGGAGAGTGGCAAACATAAAAAGAAAGCTGCAGGCAGAGGGTTGGCTCCAGCCCCGTAACAGTTGGTGGGCTGAAATGTTGGCCCATGGTCGGCATACCAGTCTGGGGTCTACTGGAGATAGTGAAATTTGACCAACCCCACCCATTCACCCTACACAGGGGGGTCTGGCCCTGTGCTATCAGTATGGGGAATTCAGGGGATTTGCCGATTTTGCGATTGTTGGCTCAAGCCCCATAACAGTTGGTGGGCTGAAATGTTGGCCCATGGTCGGCATACCAGTCTGGGGTCTACTGGAGATAGTGAAATTTGACCAACCCCACCCATTCACCCTACACAGGGGGGTCTGGCCCTGTGCTATCAGTATGGGGAATTCAGGGGATTTGCCGATTTTGCGATTGTTGGCTCAAGCCCCATAACAGTTGGTGGGCTGAAATGTTGGCCCATGGTCGGCATACCAGTCTGGGGTCTACTGGAGATAGTGAAATTTGACCAACCCCACCCATTCGCCCTACACAGGGTGGGTCTGGCCCTGTGCTATCAGTATGGGGAATTCAGGAGATTTGCGGATTTTGCGATTGTTGGCTTAAGCCCCATAACAGTTGGTGGGCTGAAATGTTGGCCCATGGTCGGCATACCAGTCTGGGGTCTACTGGAGATAGTGAAATTTGACCAACCCCACCCATTCACCCTACACAGGGGGGGTCTGGCCCTGTGCTATCAGTATGGGGAATTCAGGAGATTTGCGGATTTTGCGATTGTTGGCTTAAGCCCCATAACAGTTGGTGGGCTGAAATGTTGGCCCATGGTCGGCATACCAGTCTCGGGTCTACAGGAGATAGTGAAATTTGACCAACCCCACCCATTCGCCCTACACAGGGTGGGTCTGGCTCTGTGCTATCAGTATGGGGAATTCAGGAGATTTGCCGATTTTGCGATTGTTGGCTCAAGCCCCATAACAGTTGGTGGGCTGAAATGTTGGCCCATGGTCGGCATACCAGTCTGGGGTCTACTGGAGATAGTGAAATTTGACCAACCCCACCCATTCGCCCTACACAGGGTGGGTCTGGCCCTGTGCTATCAGTATGGGGAATTCAGGAGATTTGCCGATTTTGCGATTGTTGGCTCAAGCCCCACAACAGTTGGTGTGCTGAAGTTTTGGCCCGAGGGTGGCATACCAGTCTGGGGTGTATTAGCGATAGTGGGTCTGCTGGTGATGCCACACGAGGCATTGGAGAAATGGATTGCATTGCATAAAGTCATACACATAAACCTAATGGTAGCCAGATGGAGATATTGACTTCTGGGAGCCAAGGAAAGGTACATGCAAAAACTGCCTCCACTCCAAGAGAACGCAGAGTTGGGAGTTTTAGTGTGGATAGCACAGAGACTAATATAAAGGAGGAGTGGAGTGGAGAGGTGGGCAAGAGAAGCTTCTTAACAAATTGCAGAATGTACAGATCTCGATAAAAATGCCATGTAAAGCTCCAAGCAAAAAAGCAATAACCGAGGTCTCAATGGGGGCTATTTCGGTACCTGCTGAAGCCTGCACTGGAGAACGTGCAATTAAAGCAGGACCAGTCCTGCATAGAAGATCATTGGAATCCTCTGTCCAAAAAGACATGTGGGTGGGATTTTGAAGGTGAACCTATACCCAAGCCCAGAATCAAGAAGAAACTCAACAAATTGCAGCTAAGAGGGGGAGCAAATAACAAAAGGATTCTTTTCCCAACAGCAAACGGCCAAACTAACAAAGATGTTGGACGTGATTATTAGTTGAAACGATCCTTGTGCTTTGGTACTGTTCTAGGTGCAGGTTCTTGTAATAGTGTTTCCAACTCAGAGAGAATAGCTGAAGGGCCCATGATAACTGGAGACAAGTAGTCATAATGGAGTAGAATGGCACAGCACCAGAACGCGGGAGGTGCCAGGGGGCTCCTCCTACACCGAGCACACTCCAGTGCTCTGCAAGCCATTGCCCAAATACTGAGGCAGTCTGTAACTCTGGCGAATGTGCTGCCGCATCCTCACGGCCTGACGTTCCATGGCCCTGCTATGTCAGGATCGTGGGCTTGCTCGGGGAAGCAATGGCTTTTCATGGTTGGCCCTTCAATCCAGGCCTCTTGGCTCTAGGGTGTGAGGTTACTAACAAAGGCTAAGGAGGTTACATGGTGGGGCGGGAAAACAGGCGGGGGGTGTTATGCAAAATTATCATAAGATAGCATAGTCTCTCCTCCGAAATGACCCCTCCCCCCGTCCGAAGACAAAATGCACTCATGTCTTTCAATAGGGGGAGTGCGCATACACATACAAACCACATTTCATTTTTATGAAACTAACTAGATGGTAAACGCATCCCATAATCACATGAAAACTACATATTAACAGGGAAACACAGATGTTGATAGATGTCCACTGATGATATACTTGTGTTTCATCGTGCGATGTATGGGGCAGCACACCATTGGTGGCTAATTGCATATATGTTTTGTGAAACAAATATGGCATTGGACAGTAGAGGTTAAAGATCATAGAACTCCGAACAAGTCAATAATGTGTGTTTTGGCCCTATAACACCAGCCTGGGTTTCAGCTGGTAATTGCATTCCCTGGGTAGTCAATCACCACAACTCCTCTATAAAATGAAACCAGCAAAATACACAGCTATGTACTATCTATTAGTTACAGAAAACGACTTCCCGGTGTACTCACCTGCTCTGAGGTTTTATAGAAGGCCACGGATGCATTGACCAGCTTCAGCCTGTCCTCCATCTTCAGCATCAGCTGCTGCCAGTGCATGGCTACCTTCTCCGCACACTCCCGGATGGCCTCTCCATCATAGTGCCCGGCCTGCAGCAGTACTTCCGCTTTCTGCTGGACTTGGAGGGCACTCTGGTGGGTCTTCTGTAAGGAAGTGGCATGAAAGAGGGACTGTGTATGTGGGGAGGAAAGAAAGGTTTGTACAGATGTGCCAGACGTATGGTAAAAGGTGAAGTGAGAGCATGAAGAAGCGAGAAAGTGAAAAAGAATTCAAAGAGTTGCCAATTACATCACTTCATTACATTCTAAGCTTTAAACATCTGTCTCGGTGCGGTTCGTCCTCAAGGTCCCAAACACCCTACAATTTCCATAAGCATCAGTTTCCCAACTCTGATGTTAAATCAGAAGTATTATTTGCCCATATCCACATCTTAAATAAGTTGTTTAAAAATAAAGTGTCCTGTGGAGCACCCTAGACATAATGCAGACTCTCTTCAATTGGCCACAGACATTGAGAGTCATAACAAAGGCCGCCTCACTAGCAGAGACTATACACCATATTACAATGGGCTACCTAACAAAAAGGTCCTGTAGCCAAAGACTGCAGACCCCACAATAATAGGCTCTGCAGCCACGGCTAACTGGTCTACTACGAATGGGCTGTTGAGTAGAACGCTAAATAGACAAAGGCCTCTATACCAGTGAACTCCCAAAGAACAGGCTCTGTAGCCAAGGAAAGGGGCTGCGTAACAGTAGGGCCTCAGCCACATAAAATGGGCTCCTTAACAGAAGCTATTGCCAAGGGCCAAGGAATCTAGAATTGCTATAGACAATGGACTCCAACAATCGGTTACGGAGCCATAGCCAATAGGCTCCATAACGAGTATTGACCGACATCGAAAAATGGGTTGCATTGACTATCAACTGGCTACCCATAACTCATCTTGCAAATAACCTTGCACCGTTAGACTTGTTTGTTCACATCATTGTAGTGACAGTGGCAGTTACTTGGCCTAGAACATATCACATGGATGGCTTTGAGGAGTGGCTGACTATATGCTGTTGTAAATTTACCTATGCAAACGCTAATAAACATTGTGTTATTAAAAAAGAAAAGAAACTAGAATACATAACATTAGGCTCATTAGTGGTTACAGATCCTTACAATACAAGAACTTAAGTGACAAGGTCCATGTCACTAAACAAATGGCTCTACAAGGCCTTCTTAACAAAATACTCCACTACTTCAGATCAGTGGCTCCTTAACAACAGGCTCGGAACAGCCAATCTACTCCTTAAAATGGAGTTCATAGACTTGAACAATTAATGCCTTAGCTTTAGATAAAAGGCTATATAACAAGTGAAGTCTTAGCAATTAACTACGCCTAAGCCTCTGACATGTAGCTCATTAGAAAATGGACCTATAGCCAAATGCAGTAGTCTACAACCTTTGGCTATCCAGATATTTTCGACTGCAATTCCCATGACCACAGGACCATGGGAATTAAAGTCCAAAACACCTGGAGAGCCAAATGTTGCTGACTCCTGATCTCATGCAGCGGGCCTATTAACAATGGTTTACGGGGGATCTACTAAAAATTGCCTCCTTAAAAATAGTTTCTGCAGCCACAATTGGCTCCACGGACAAGCAGGACTGGCTCTTTGGTAATGGCCTGTAATGACTTCTGCAATTTCCACTATATGAATCGTCTCTATACCGATACGCTCTGTATTCAGACAATATCCTCCATTACAGAATATTCCATCATTCCCATGTCAGCCAAGGCTGAAATCTCACTAAGGAGGCAGCAGCAGAAACCACGCAGTTCAATACTAGATGAACAGCCACTGTCAATGGCAAAAAACAATGAGGAGCTCAGGAAAAGCAGATAATATGAAAATATTAGTTTAGATCCACAGGATGTGAACACATTGTGCAAACCAGTTCTAGTTTTCTACGAGAATTTGTTTCCTTTGTGAACAGGTGTTGTGTAGCCCTTGATCATGGTAATGCGCTTTGAAACAAAAAGGTGGTTCCAGGATGATTGCAATGATTAGAGCCAATGATGGAAAAGCAGAAGATAAATGGGTTGGTTAAACTAATAAGTGTTAGTTTGGGGAACAGGGTACCATCGGCTATCAAGCCGATAGAGGCCTTCTCATGCGCAGTGGTGTTGATTGGGTCTGAAAAAGTAGGGGGCTATAGAATCAGGTGCCTTGGTCTTATCATCAAGTAGGCACTGTTTGGCAAGATCCAACTTCAACATAGAGTGTTCCTAACCCAAAAGCAACACACATTAAAAGCTCAGAAGGCCCCACTATTTCAATGTATTTAGTGTATGATTGTCAAAGCCGGCCTCTGCGCACACAAAGGTTGCTCTCCGTCATGGCTGCCCCGTTTCTATAAAGCACCGCAGACATCGAAGAGTAGACAAGCATGACCACGACAGAGATGTGGGTCGTTCATGTGTGGCAAACTAATCTTGAAATTAAATAAAGGACTGCTGCCTTTTAATTGGCACGGATGCCTGAGTGGATATCAGTGGCGCTTTATTGCTTTAGGTCACCTACAAGGATGCGTAACTGGGCTGCCGCGAGAAACTTACGTTAGAACCATCTAACTCAGACGGAAACACGTTTCAAGTTGCCTGACATCAGCGTGTATGGACGAGGTACGAGGCTGGTTGGGTGGATTCTTGGCGCTCCCCTTAAAGATATTCCAGTGCAAGAATTCATTAGACGCACAACAACCCTTGGATGTTGAGCCTGGACAGAGAGTCTGCCATAACCTGTGATCTATTTCACACCACTGTGGCAGAGCAAAATACACAATCGGTGCACTACCCCAAATATCCAATGGGTGGCCATCAAACAGGCAGAACAATGAGTGCAAGACATAAATCAATATGCGGTGTATTCTGGAGGTGTGATACATACGCTGCTCTTCTGCATCTTTTATCAGCAAGAGGAATTATTTTCATATCGCAACATATATGGGGGTCTACGTACTTCGATTGCCAAGTTTTTTTCGGCCGAAAAAACGAATTGACATTTTATTTGGGCAGTTCCACCGTGATCCCCCTTCCCTATTTTCGAGTGCCTATTCCCTACACCCCCCCCCTATCCCTTATATTCCCTTGCCCACCCCAATATTCATTGATGAGTTTTTTTGGCCGAAACCTTTCAGCAAAAAACTCCACGAAAAAAAGCTTGGCGATGTAACATCGTACCCACATATAATATCCATCCGCTGTGTTAAGCGGGTCGTGATACTTATTGAAGTGATGTAGCACTACCTGCTAAACCAACGGATACATGATATACAAGTTGCCTTACGGAAAAGCATCATTACTGAGAAAAGACACAGAAGAGTACAGCATGAAGGATGCGCAGAGCCTAGTCATCAAATAGAATGAACTTCCTATTCACTTGCACAGGACGAGATGCCAGGAGACATCTCAGCTATGGCCGCAAACACTAAGCCGTGCACGCTGCATGTCAGCACCAGTCAGAAAGCGGCAGCACATCCAGTAGATTTAGATGCTTCAGGGATGACAGCGTTGCGCCTGCATCTGTTGGTGTCTACAAGTCAAACACCTGAAATAGGTCTTCATGAATATCTCCCAAACTTCATTTTCTCTCTTTTGGCCAGTAAATTGTTGCTCGAATGTATACTACTTCCGTGATTTTAAAATAATAAGAAAATCTTTGCCAGCTTTGTCGTCCGGAGAAGTCTCTTTCAGTGTCCATGCACCTTCGCTATGGAGAAGTCTATTTCAGTTCCGGTCATTTCTTTTCTTTGTCGTCCATGCACCTTCGCTATGGAGAAGTCTCTTTCAGTTCCGGTCATTTCTTTTTCTTTGTCGTCCATGCACCTTCGCGATGGAGAAGTCTCTTTCAGTTCCGGTCATTTCTTTTTCTTTGTCGTCCATGCACCTTCGCTATGGAGAAGTCTATTTCAGTTCCGGTCATTTCTTTTCTTTGTCGTCCATGCACCTTCGCTATGGAGAAGTCTCTTTCAGTTCCGGTCATTTCTTTTTCTTTGTCGTCCATGCACCTTCGCTATGGAGAAGTCTCTTTCAGTTCCGGTCATTTCTTTTTCTTTGTCGTCCATGCACCTTCGCGGTGGAGAAGTCTATTTCAGTTCCGGTCATTTCTTTTTCTTTGTCGTCCATGCACCTTCGCTGTGGAGAAGTCTATTTCAGTTCCGGTCATTTCTTTTTCTTTGTCGTCCATGCACCTTCGCTGTGGAGAAGTCTATTTCAGTTCCGGTCATTTTTTTTTCTTTGTCGTCCATGCACCTTCGCTATGGAGAAGTCTATTTCAGTTCCGGTCATTTCTTTTTCTTTGTCGCCCATGCACCTTCGCTATGGAGGAGTCTATTTCAGTTCCGGTCATTTCTTTTCTTTGTCGCCCATGCACCTTCGCGATGGAGAAGTCTATTTCAGTTCCGGTCATTTCTTTTCTTTGTCGCCCATGCACCTTCGCGATGGAGAAGTCTATTTCAGTTCCGGTCATTTCTTTTCTTTGTCGCCCATGCACCTTCGCGATGGAGAAGTCTATTTCAGTTCCGGTCATTTCTTTTCTTTGTCGTCCATGCACCTTCGCTGTGGAGAAGTCTATTTCAGTTCCGGTCATTTCTTTTCTTTGTCGCCCATGCACCTTCGCGATGGAGAAGTCTATTTCAGTTCCGGTCATTTCTTTTTCTTTGTCGTCCATGCACCTTCGCGATGGAGAAGTCTATTTCAGTTCCGGTCATTTCTTTTTCTTTGTCGTCCATGCACCTTCGCGATGGAGAAGTCTATTTCAGTTCCGGTCATTTCTTTTTCTTTGTCGTCCATGCACCTTCGCTATGGAGAAGACTATTTCAGTTCCGGTCATTTCTTTTTCTTTGTCGTCCATGCACCTTCGCTATGGAGAAGACTATTTCAGTTCCGGTCATTTCTTTTTCTTTGTCGTCCATGCACCTTCGCTATGGAGAAGACTATTTCAGTTCCGGTCATTTCTTTTTCTTTGTCGTCCATGCACCTTCGCTATGGAGAAGACTATTTCAGTTCCGGTCATTTCTTTTTCTTTGTCGTCCATGCACCTTCGCTATGGAGAAGACTATTTCAGTTCCGGTTATTTCTTTTTCTTTGTCGTCCATGCACCTTCGCTATGGAGAAGTCTATTTCAGTTCCGGTCATTTCTTTTTCTTTGTCGTCCATGCACCTTCGCTATGGAGAAGTCTATTTCAGTTCCGGTCATTTCTTTTTCTTTGTCGTCCATGCACCATCGCTATGGAGAAGTCTATTTCAGTTCCGGTCATTTCTTTTCTTTGTCGTCCATGCACCTTCGCTATGGAGAAGTCTATTTCAGTTCCGGTCATTTCTTTTTCTTTGTCGTCCATGCACCATCGCTATGGAGAAGTCTATTTCAGTTCCGGTCATTTCTTTTTCTTTGTCGTCCATGCACCTTCGCTATGGAGAAGTCTATTTCAGTTCCGGTCATTTCTTTTTCTTTGTCGTCCATGCACCTTCGCTATGGAGAAGTCTATTTCAGTTCCGGTCATTTCTTTTTCTTTGTCGTCCATGCACCTTCGCTATGGAGAAGACTATTTCAGTTCCGGTCATTTCTTTTTCTTTGTCGTCCATGCACCTTCGCTATGGAGAAGACTATTTCAGTTCCGGTCATTTCTTTTTCTTTGTCGTCCATGCACCATCACTAAGTCGGTTTAAATCCCCATCATAGTATTGCTTTTTCATACCTAGGTGGCTTTCACGAGCTCCCCACCGGTTGCAGTGTGGTTTATTTCGTACCATTTCTGATGGCTTTACACATGGGAGATGGTGGTGAGAGGACCGAGTCACCTGGGTCAAAGGTTCCCAAACACCTTAAAGGATCTTTCACCCATTTTTAAGTCACTAAAGATGGTACACAACCATTTCACCATTGAGTGCCAAGACCGCAACATCTCCGCTAAGTTTGCTACCGTGACAGAACATTAGAGGGGTGTCACATGACCTTCCAGGCTCGAAGGAACTTCAATAAAAAAGCGAGAAGCAGCAACCACTCCAGCAAAGCTTTCACTGGCACAGATTGGAACAGCACAAATGAGACAAACACCTGGCAGCCCAAGGGCAAGCATGTGGATTTGGAGCTGTTGTCAATGGGTAGCAAACCCCATCAACTCTTTCGCTGCAGTGATTTCAATGCTTTCCTATGGAAATTAAGACATGTATATATATATGCGGCTCGGTTTATGGTCTTTCCATCGGTAAAAAAAACATTGAAAAGAAAATCCATCGAAAAAATGCAACGAAAATAAATGCATCAAAATGCTATCTTTTGCATTTTAAATTACATATCCATCAAAACTTGTCCATCGAATATCGGAATGGACAAGTTTCGATGGATATGTACTTTTAAATGTAAACGAGAGCATCTCGATACATTTATTTTTCACGTTAAAACGTTACATGGAGCTGTCCAGTCCTGAAATCTTTGAAGTATTTCGGCGCTGGCCAGCTTCATGTAACATTTTCTTTATGGATGGGGGGCAGCGGGGTTCCCCCAACCCTCAAGGGCACTCCCCCTAACCCTAACCGAAATCCAACTAAATGTATTCAATGAAAGTGCATTTCGATGGAAATGGCTTTCAAAAATACATTTTGTTGGATTTTAATTTGATGAATTTATTTTCGATGGATAGTCCATATACCATATCCCTCATCGCGATCCACCACTGCACATTGAGAACATGCAAATGGCAGCAATGTAGTGTCACTTAACATCACATACATGTCATTAAGGCAATCAAAAGGGTTAATAAGCAGCCCCTTCTCTCCTCATTTGAAAGCTATGCCTCACGCCCAAGCCTCGGCTGTAGGCGATTCAACAGGCAATGGTGCAGGACTCCGAGATCGGTTACAGGGTATGGCAGACACTGACATTTAAGAGCAGTCGTTACCGCCTCCCAGAAATGGCTCCTCGTCTTCCGTACTTGAAGGCACCACGCATCTCGTCAGGGGCGCTGCTTATACAGTGCGTGATCCGGGAAAGCCCGCCAACACCGTACATCTGTACGAACAAGACAGGGAAACCTATTAGCACAGGGATTAATACTTGGCAGAAGCACTTAGCGAGCTATTCCAGAGAAGGATTGGATTTTACGTCCAGCTGCTCCACCGCTGTTCCTGTTAAAATGCTCGTGTTAAGCAGACATTGGAGAATTGCAATTGAGAGAGGAGGCAAGTTTTACAATGTCTTTGGGGGCTCGGAGCAATATGCGCTTTGTAGATTTGTCAATACAGCACAGGCCCCACTGCTTTTGCTCTTCAATTCTTTTGTTCTTCGCTCTTTGAGCTTTGTCTGTGCCGGCGGGCTCTTGCATGCTTGCAGTTCAGTTTTCTGCTTAAGAGCAGGGGCTTTGCCCGGATGATTGGAAACTAATTTAAAAGAAGCTCTCGGTAGAACCAAGCGTCGAGGGGCCAAGTAGGTGCAGGGCTGCTTCAAGTGGGAGGAGGTGTTCTCAGATACAGGAGACCAGGATTTGTCGCATATGGTTTCATAGAAGTCAGAGAAGTCATCAGGAGAGCGGGCAAAGCTGAAGTTAGAACCCCATGGGTAGAGGTTTGGGGTCGGGTCCTCAGATTGGAACTTTCTGCACCACTCCTATCCTCACTACCCTCAAAAGCCTAGACATACACTAGCGGGAAGCAGGCGATGAGTCTGCAACCAAAAGGTCACTGGATCCAGAGCTTAAGGAGATGCCATCATCATATGGACGTGGGCGTCCTTTGGCTTACATGCCTGCAGACAGCCATACCCTGCGTGAGGACCACTGCCTGCATTCTGTATCGATAATGCTCACTTGTGTAATGATCCTGCTCAGCATGTGTCGAAGCCTCTCACAGTGTGCACCTCTTAACACTGGCCAGACCTGCGCGCGGTCACCATGCCGCCCCACTGTAGCATACTCACATTGCCCGCATCCTAGTAATCTACACTGCTGTGCGTTAGTACAACTCCACCTACGCTCCAATTATCCAAATAGTGCCGATTACGTGCCCGTGCAAGGAAGCGTTTGTGTGGATCAATTTTCATATTCATTCTATTAATGTCTGTGTGCACTGCTTCAATATTGGCCGAGTGTTGTGCATTACTCCTTTAATACTCAGTCACTATTGCCCATATGGTTTGCACTGGATCCATGGATGGGTACTCTACGAACACCATTTAGCCTTTATAAATGACCATCCCTACATCACACATGTTATGTTGCATGTTCTCATTTTGTGAAGTTAAACATTGTTATTATTTCCATTAGAACATTCCATATATTGTGCATGATATGTATCTGCTCCGAGCTTTTGGCCTAGCCCAATATTGTGTCCATCTTATTTATTGACCACATTAATGGTCCTTGGCGGGGGGCGGTGGGAGGCGTCTCCTGGTGTTCCGGACAAGTCCTGCTTAGACTTCCTCCATTAGCAATGCCCAGAACACCAGCATAAGTACAGTGCAGATTCAGCCTGTTCATACTTCCTAGATGTTTCGCGCAAAGACATTACTTTTATCACAAAAAGTGAGTCCATTACTACTGGCCAGATATTGGGCACAGTTCTAGTTCATATTGTGTCCATTATTATTATTGCTGAGAATTACTGCACATGGGCAGTCACTGTACACACGTGTAGATCGTGCTGGGTCTATTACTATTCCCCAGATGTTCCACCAGAGTGCAGTTAATGTTTTGTAATATTATCACTGGCCAGGTGTCCAACACAAGTTTAGTTCATATTCTAGCTATCACCACTGCTCAGGTGCCCTACATAATAAATGCTACTATTTAGCCTATACTCTGTCTATGATCTCCCAGATGTTCCGCAAAAGGTACATGTGATAGCATTGCTACTCATGATGTCCCTAATCTAGATGTCCTGGACTTCAAACTCCCATGATCCGTAGACAACATTGTCAACTGGGAAGGAACACGGGAATTGTTGTCCCCAACATCAGGAAAGTCACAAAATAAGTGATCAGGCGTGATGGTGTCCATTACTACTGGCTTCTGTTAGTAGTGTCACGGTATTCCACACAGATGTCATGCATATCGGGTCTATTACTGCTGCTTTGAAGTCAGACTCAAGCACATGCACACGGTGTTTATCACTAAACTTAATGTTCTGCACAAGTGTTGCCTCTATTCTTTCCAGAGGCTCTGCAAAGGTACATTTTGTAGAGCCCGTTACTACTGCCCAGATGTTGTACACGCGCATAGTTAACGTTGCAGTGTGTATCAGCACTGCCCAGACGTTCTGCACAAGTGTCATTGATATGGAGTGTATTACAGGTGCTTAACACTTATGCACATGTAGTGCTTCTCACTAGTAGTAACGTTTTGCACAACTGTTAATGAGGCCTCCTTTACTAATGCCACAGTACTGTTCATATTTCATCAGTACTGTTCAGAGTAGATGCTACATATGAACACTGATTATTTGTCTCAACTCACTACATTGCATATTACCAATTCTCAGAATATTATTACACAGAGTTTCAACGACAACAGTCCAATTGTGCAAAGAAAGATTTTGTTCACTGGTACGGCTAAGATGGGATGGGCACTGCTTTCAAACGAGGGCAGGAGGCCTACCAGGGTGTGTGCCAGAGCCAGTCCTGCTCCACAGGAGGGACCGGGGAGTAGGTAGGCCCCCAGTTTTTGTCCCATCGACAAGTACCTAGCTACAATTAGGAAGTACCATTTTTACCCTAAACCTAACATGGCATGTTCTAGCCAGTCTTCTCTTCTCTTCCAGGACACAGAGCCTAAAAGCCATTGGAGCGGAGGAGGAAACATGCAACCCATCGATGACGAGTAATACGCGGGTGCACAGCAACTTAGTGACGCGGTATGCGGTGCAAACCTGCGAACGAGAGGCTCAAGACCACGGAAACAAGAATTTCGAAATTGACACTTTTTGTTGTGAGCTGCAATTGCTAAACTCCGGCAGACCCGCATTTGGAAACGGGGCGAGGTTTCAGAGGTGCTTTAAAGCATTGGACCTGTATGAAACGACCCATGGGAAAGAAACAACAAGGTCGTGATTGGCCAGGGGATCCAGGTGGGCTCCTGGACCAATGGGAAGGGGAGGAGCAGTGTAGAGGAGGATGCAGGGGGTTGTTCGGGAGATGTCAAAGGAACAGGTGGACAGAAAGACCAGGTGGTGGGAAGGACAATGCAGGAGAGTGTAGGGGAAGATTACAGAGCGTTTGCAAGGTGAGGTATTGACTAGTGAGTGAAAGTGGTACGTGGCTGCGAGTGCGTGCATGGTGACAGAGACTAAGTCGGATTACAGTGGGTGACTGAGAAACGTGAGAGTCCAAGAAGGGGGACTGCGGTGGGAGGAGGGGTGGAGTGTAAAGGAGGAAGAGAGTAGAGTGTAGAGTTATAGCAGAGTGTAGCAGAGAGCAGTCAGAGATTTTCAGATTGGAAGGAAAGTAGCAAAGAGGGGATAGGACAGTAGTAGGGAATAAGGGTGAGTAGCAGTAGAGTGAGGAACATCAGAAAGGAATAAAGAGAGAAAGAGAGTGAGAGGAAGGGAAATCAAGGAAAGAAGATCAGGAAAAGGATCACAAGAGCACGGGACACAAAGGCTGAGTGAGCGCTGTGTCACTGGAAGGCCCCACTTCTTGAGAACATTCTTATTGTGGCACCCCAGGATGGACCACCCACACTGACCCCAGAGGGAGTGATAAAGAGAAGAGGATTGGCTTTAGGCCCTCATCCACCAGCTTCACTTTTTGGATAATAGGGATTACGATCTCTAGTGAACACAGCGCGATTTGGGGACACCTGAGCTAGGGAGGGAAATGCCCATGGGAGTCGAGAGAGGGTGACGGCCCTTAGTGTGACCCTACTCAATCATTTAAATAAAACCCCTTGAACTGACTGTCTGCTAGAGTTGGTGTGTTCTTGAGGATGTCTGTGACAGTGTGTACTACCTCCAATAGGTTAGGCACTAGTGATGGTCAGATTTTTAAGCCAATTGTTAAGAATTTGCTTGTATGAGTACTTGCTCCCTTCTCGTGGGTTCATTAAAAGCAAG
The DNA here is from genome assembly GCF_040938575.1 of Ambystoma mexicanum. Taxonomy (NCBI): domain Eukaryota; kingdom Metazoa; phylum Chordata; class Amphibia; order Caudata; family Ambystomatidae; genus Ambystoma; species Ambystoma mexicanum. The sequence goes on from NC_090931.1 coordinate 1,301,069,888, forward strand.
TAGTTCAGAGTTTATGTATGTGTGACCTATAGGGAAAATAATTCTACACCGGCCTGCCTTTTCAATCCGCATGATTCAGGAGCAAAACTCTGAATCACTAACACGAATTTTGATTGGCCAGGTACAAATCTGATCAGCTTGCTCTGTATACCCAAAGAAATCCAGAGGTTGTCTTGTCCAGTCAAAGTCCTGTATGATGAACAAAAATCTCAGATCCCAAAGTTGGGTAGTGTACGACAGCCCCACTCAGATTGTATGTGCAGAATTAGTGGACCCTCTTTTTCTCTATTCTGAGGGAAATGGCTGATCGTGCAGAAAATGCACCACTGAAACATCTCACTGTGAGCAATTAAATGTATCTTGTGGAAAGGTTCTGGTATGCACAAATGTATTTACATAGGAGGAGACTAATGAAAAAAATATTGAAATGGATCAACAAGAGGATTTAAGCAATGCAGCTTTTCTAGAGGATTTTTCCTCCCTCCATAGATTTCAATCTCTCTTTGTATATTCTCGCATCACTTTAATAGAACCTGCACTATATGACACAAGGTAACAAACCAGAACACAAAGCCTAATAAGTAGGTAGCTCTAAACCATTGATCCCCAATTTCAATACTAGAGAACCGTCCGAAATTCAGGAAATCCCTTCCGATTGAAACAAGCAGACTACACTGCGTCAATCCATGACTAGCATCGTAAAGCATCTGTGCACCCATCATTGCCGCTAAATTATCCATAATGCAACTGCTCAGTGACCACAATCTCTTTCATGTACATTTATAAATATTAAAAAGAGTGTGTAAATCACAAAAGTGCAACGTTCAGCTAACACTGCCCTGACAAATCCATAATGTCTGCCAGGTCTGGCTACGGAAGCACATGCAAATTTGACCTTTTCAATGGAAATCGACATTAAGAATTATTCAATTTTTCTGTACAAACTGTAGCAAGCCAAGATAAGCTGACATGGCTAAATCGGTCTATGACATTTCGTTTGATATACGGTTCAAGAAACATTTTAGAAGAGCTGCTCTTGCACATCAGTGGATGTTTTTGCAGACCCGTGGCATCTCTGATGTATCCGATGTTAAGTGATCGTCTAGAATGACTGTATTCAGTGTGAGCTCCTGTGTGCATATAGCAACTTCATATACACTACACTGTTGGGGCCAAAGCTTTCCATCGCCTACCCCTGTGGACAGAGGGCACGGGTCGTTCCCATCAGCTACTCTTCATTTCCTTTTTTTAATATAACTAATGTGGTGTTTGACTCATGGATGAGATGTTTAAGAGCTATTGCTCAGGAGCGAGAGATAAAACCCGCCTCTGCTTTCACTAAGGGCAGAACCACTCCATTAAGAACGTGTTACCTCGATGGCCAGCTGGAATTGTTCGTGTTCCCTCTGGAGCTGCTCGGCCTCCGACAGAGAGCTTGCATTGACCAGGTTGGCGTTGAGCATAGATTCCCCATTCCGTATCCAGCCCAGAACCTGCAAAAGAAATACAAAGGAAACAATAAAATTGACCTGTGCCCGTATTAACTTAATCTGACTGCTCCGTCCCATTCAAATAATAGTGTTGCTCGCAAATGGGGAGATTTCTGGCAACATCAGACAAAATGAGGTAGGTTGTTCTCTTTACTAAGACCACAACTATGGAAACCGCTCACAGGTGAATCTGGTAAGGAAGATAATGATCTCAAATCTATGAGGCTGAAAACAGGGCTTTGTGGGGGGTTGGGGGGTGCAGTAGCCAGGGACCGGGGGGACTTCTTGTTCCAGCCACCTGTGCCTCACTTCTCTCAGAGTACAGAGGTGATAAGAGGTACTTTATAACTTCTTCAATTAACTCTTAAGATATGTCAAGCGGATGTACTTGAGGTAAGCTACAAGTGAGGTCTCCTTCCACAGATAGCTCGGACACTGGTGCTACCACAAGCAAAAAAAGGCGGGAGGCTTTTCCAACTTTGCCCTAATCCAATACCGAGCCGTGCAGAAGCAAGCATACACAAACAAAATTGGCTTCTTATATCACGTTTCATGTCGGACTCGAACCTCTAAGCGCGAGACGGGGTCTGTGTATCAAACCTGCGCTGCTCAGTGTATGTAGTCTTGTTTCCAAGAGGAGCGCGTTGCCCACGAGCTATCCTCCCGCCACATATGCATGTTCATTGACCTGAAAAGCTTAAATGAGCCTTCATACAGACCAAGAGTTACCAGAAGGCATCATATTGGGGTGCAGGCTATGGAGTATTATACATACTTAAAATTCAATCCATGGTTCAGAGAACTGGTAGTTGTGTTCTTGGTCACGGTCTGAAATGCTTGTGTGAGATCTTGTCCCTGAAAAAGGATTGATGGGAATGTCTATGGTCCATTCGAGTTCCTGGACCCAGAAAACATGTTGCTTCTCCTCATAAGAAATGTCCAAGCTTTTGCACAGCAGGGGGCACATACAACCACCACTGGCAAACACACATATTCCGAAGGTCCAGATTCTTACGAGTCCCCACGTCGCAGAAATGTTCAACAAAACCAACAGACTACAAACCTTCACAGAAGCAGACATCTCAACACAATTAAGGACAACAGATACTTTTGGCAGACTCTACGACTCAGCAGTTACATCCCTGCCCTGTGTGTGAGAGCAAAGGAGTGGGCCACGTATCTCTGGAGCAGCACAATACTTGACTCGCTACGGCATACTTCCCTGGTCTGTACCGCCTATTATGTTTTGGCATGTTTGAGGCTGAACCCCAATGTGTATTGCAGAATATCAAAGAAACACTCACTCAGGAATGGCATACTAAGATTTATGTAATTGCAGGTAAAGGAGATGCATTATACCAGTGGGTACAGCGGATGGTGTTACATAGTGAAATATGGAACCAGCTCAATCGCCCACAGCCTTCTTTTGTTCTCACTGGTGTAGTAGGTGACCGCTGGTCTCCCCCTCTGCGCCATTTCTTACTAATCACCCCTGCCCCATGGTTTCTCATGATCCCAACTATGGCCCATTACAACCTCTACCTGACCCACATGCATTCAAACGCTACCACTCCACATCTTCACAAGGCACCCCTAAATGGCCGTAGCAGGACAAATTCCACCACACATCAAACCAATTAAATAAGTATTTACTTTTCCGTGGGATGGCTCTTTAACTCATGACGGACAAGTCAAATTTAATTAAGGGCAGCGTAAACAAATATAGAAATAATTTGTTCCTCTTTCGCCATGCTAAGTTATTTTGTGTGCACCATTTGTTATTTTGAAAGTGGTGAACATTGCGCCGCCCTTGTACGATTAATTTAATTATTTGCTATGCAATTTTCCTTCGAGAAAAGAAATCACTGTCTCCGGCATGTAAAACTAGCGCTCCCGATCAATACCGACTAAATGAACTGCCTGCGTCTAAATGCCAACAGCACTCCGATCGATATGATCTGCTTCACCAGCTCCAATCCAACGCGGCGGGCCCAGCGTAACCCACTTCAGCTGACACCGGGAGTAAATAATTTCCCAATGATGGCCCGCGAGAAATGATTTTAATTGTGCAGGTTCGCATACAGATCAGCACTTGGGTCTTTCAGGATGGATACAAGCGATGACGTTTCCCCCAGTGATACATGCAATGCTCGGTGGATGACCTGGAGCACTTGGCCAGATGAGCCCTTGGCATTTAGTCGGTCTGAGCCTGGACCAGCTTTTGTTTTGAACTAGTGCAGTCATGCACATACAAAGGGGCATGTTCATTCGTTGCACTACTTATCATTTGGTTGCAATACATTATGTGTGGGTATTTATAAAAGGTCAAACACGTTCAACCTAGAGCACCTTGGCATATGAAAGGGAAATAGACCACGTCGAGACTTGCTTGGCCTCAGCGCAAACCAGCCAGGTGTTCAGTTTCCTCCTGAATGTTAGCTGGTCTGGTCATTACATAGAGACATTGGTAGTACATTCCAGCTCTTTGAAGCAGTAACATCAAAGTGGATATGCTTCAGTTGTCCACGATTTGCTTATATCGTATTCTCCGAAAGCCTTGAACGTGATAGCTAAGATAAGTTATTTATTTTTCTAAAATGTCTGGTATGCTTTGTACTCCAAAATCCATTCGCCATGCTCTAGACTGGACATGTCCAAAGCTTTGGACTCTTAATGCTCCACTATCATCAGAGGTTGGCTGAGAGTCCATTAGATATAGTGAACCTTTAAAATAATTGCACACTATACACATGTAAATGGCTGCCAATTTTAATCTAAGCCGAGTAAGAAATGAATGGGAGTGGAGGAAAAGGGTTTCGGCAGGTGGGAAGAGGGAGGAGACATTTGATGGGCGGGATTCAATGGACAGGATAGGACAGCAGAGGACGCGAAGCAGTGATTCAACAGAATCGCACAAAGCGAATAATGATATGGCTGTGGCATCTCAGATATACAGCAGCTCTATTCACTAAGATGTGCAATGGAGAAAATCCAGGGATGATAGGACTACCTTTAAGCCATGATAATCACAATCGCTTGTTCCAAGTGCATCATGAGAAAGCTTCACACCCCTTTGGATTTCTCCCCGAGTAGATCTTTGTCAATACACCAACTAAGGCCCTGTGTAAGGCTCTGGGCAGTTGCTAATGTGCTACAAAGGATATATCTGTGAACCTTGCACTGCTGCCCATCTCTAAACACCACAGGGGGGACTCAAAGTGCGAGCTAAGGAGGAATTGATCTGCCTAACTTCGTCTACTTCCAGGTTTCCTGACCCTAGTTTGAGCTGAACATATTTGCCAGCAATGTTCAGCCTTAAACCTTATGCATTGCTTTTATCAGGACAGACGCATACGTATCTTTCCCCGCGTATCCCTCTGATCACTGATGGTGCCAGAGTGTTCTCATGCAGTTTACTTGCAGCCGGAGACCCAACAGGTATTAGCCGGCTGATCTTGCTCTTCTTTACTTCCAATCAACATTGCTTTTCAGACAGAAAGTTGTTAATTTGGTGCTTGAAATAATCACTGGAGCAGCCACTACTTGTGTATAAGGGAGACCGTGATTGAGAGAATCACTTTTGAATTGCATACTTTTGTAGGCCCGAGATCAGATTCACGACAACAAACAGAGATCACAAATGTCAAAAGAATGTACATGCGTTATACATTAAAAGGTTTTGTGGCTAATCCACAGTGTTAGTTAAAGCAGAAAGCCTGGAATTAACTTTCTTAATTCCTCTATTATAAAAGCATACTTTATCCTCTTAAATCAACATTTGCATTTTCCTTTGAGGAAACGGAGAAAACTCAAACGACAGAAGCTGCTGGCAGTGCCGAAACCTCAGCTACAAATAAGCTATCATTTGAAAAGAGCAGCTGGGCCTTGGGTCTGAACTAGATGGTCTAGCCAGGCAGGTTCTTCCTTGCCTTTCAAAAAAGGATCTGCGATTTGAAGGCTTAATGCACGCAGAAAACGAATAACAAAGGCCTTCTTCAGCCAGGGGCCTTTCTCTGGAGGTACAAGCAGGCGCTGTATTACTTTATAAATTAGTGACAAAGGGCGGTTGGGAGAGCTGGAAACTGGAGTAGGGAGGGGGCGTGGCTACACGCTACATGGAATGGTAAGCTAAAACGGAGCTCCCGCTTCTTTCGATATTTTATTAATTCCAGAGGAGTCCTATTACGTGTTTTTACTTTTATTTATACCTTACCTGGCATCTAAAGCAGTGCGGTTTTTTTCTCCAGCTCCACACGCTGTCGTCTGCTGAAGCAGCGAGGAGGCCCGACGCAGCAGAGTTGGGTGGAGTTTAACTCTGCATTTCCTGTCAGCGACATCAAGTCGCGTAAGATGTTTGACGTGGTGGCATAGTTTTAAAAGACAATACTGGCAGCCACATTTAAATCAACTCTTTCAATTGAATGAGGACATTAAAAGGTACTTTTAGCCCATGTTTAAAGGCTGCACTCAGGGATTTTCACTGCATATCTCTGCAAAGTGGTTTTGGCATTGTATCTCTGGATGAGTGATGAATATATAAGAGAATATTGTTTTCTTTAATATTATTCACTTATTTGAAAGGTGCCAAACAAATTAAATCACTTGTGGAAGAGATCATTTTTTATTTTTGACACTGACATCATTCTCTGTTATTCCCAAGAGGTGACAGGTTCATTGTGATATCTTGTAACTGTTTTGCCTCTTTCTTCAAGCATTGTATTTATAAGCTGTAACTTTAAATATTTAACCACAACAATAGCAGAACGTTTGAGGGGCTCTCAGCATAATATAACTATCCCCTAGCTGATCTGATTTGCCTCTAACTGGGACCTCACTAAAAGGTCAAGCTAAATCCCCAGCCAATAAACAAACATCTGTGCCAGTGGCAGCCACCTTAAAAAGGCCAAAACGTGACTCCCCTCCCTCCTGCCCAAATAATAGAATCTAGCATGGAGACTATTTTTTGGAAATAAGAGCACTCAAAACCCTTCATGGAAACTACGAATATTAAATTTCAACAAATGGCCGATTTTTGAAAACAGAATTGAAGTGGTAGAGATAAGAATTAGCATGGGTGAAGATATTGACACTCGAGTTGCACTTATGGAAAAATCCATACATCCTCTTCAGAAACAAAATGAAGATTTGGAAAATAGAAGTCGTAGAAATAACCTATGTTTTTGGTTTTCCAGAGGGAGTGGATGGGGATGATGTTTCTCTCTTTCTCAAAAAAACCCTACCCAACATCCTGAATCTACATTCGTCCATTCCTCTTAACATACAAAGGGCACAGAGTAGGGTTTAAAAAAGCAGTCACTGTCAGGGTTCTCTACTGTAGTGAATGTAGAATGTATTTAGACTAGTTCACATAATGGGGGGCAATTTTGTTATGTTTTTATTCAGGTGGGTCAGGAGTTTAGGAGTTGGACCTTAACATACTATTCCGTGTGTTGACACTAGCCCAAGCCAAAATGGAGGGTTTTAACCTGTGTCCTGATTGGCTGGGAAAGACAACTGCTTCAACTGCCTTTCATTGTCCTATGCCCAGCTGAGGTCGTCAGGATCCAGGAAGCTCCAGCAACACAGAGGCCTAACTCTTTGAGCCTATCAAGATAAATACGGAGAGACATTGTGTTGCTGAGATGGTGTCATGAGAGAGCCGTAAAGTCGTTTTTAAAGTCTGAAGCTAGGTGAAAAAACATTTCTTCAATTTTTGTTTATGAAGGAATTAGTTTAAACTGACATTTCTCTGTGGAGAATCCATGAAATAATATAAGGAAAGCCAACCGTTTAACAACTCAAGTTGTTCTTTTACTTGCCTTAAATAACAAAGGAAAGATCATCTATTTTTTTATGCTTGCGCTGGTTTCTGTTGCGCCCTTCGAGCTCGTTTGGTTCAGTAACTACGTGAGCGTTTTGGGAAAGAACTGCTCTGCAGTCAGCCCTGATGCTACGGAACGGCTTGTGCTGGGTTCCCTGGGGAAAGCTTTCCTTTTGAATGCTGCAGCTTAGTTAAGAGCAGCGTTCGAAAAATCCGGGCTGCAGTGACACTGCATTTGTTTTTCCCTTTGAATGCTGCAGCTTAGTCGAGTGCTAGCAGCGTTTCTATATTCCGGGCCACGGCGACACAACTTTTGTTTTTTCCTTTCCACCACTTGAACTCTCTGAAGCGGTGGGCCGTGACTACAAACAAAGTCAGTTTCAAGGAAACACTGCGCAGACTTTGCTGTGACTACTCTGAGCCCGTGGAGACAGGAGAGCGTGGTATGCCCGGTAAATTACAGGAACCAGAGTTTACGAGGAGAAAGCAGTCATTGCAACAGCAGTACACAAGGTTGAACTATTTTTCATGCATTACAGTCAAGTTTCAACAAGTGTTTTCAAGTAAGCTCTATTACCCATGTGACTATGTACACAATTCGCCTCATTTCAAGTGACAAAGCTAATTAGTTTAAAGGTGGGACATCAAAGGCCAAGACCAATTAGAGCGAAGAGGTTTAAGAGAAAAAAAGAGACATTGGTGTTTGTAAGAGAAGATTACTTAAAGAGTATCCTTTGGGAAGATAGCATAGGAATAAACAGGTATACATTCATTACTATAACATCTATGGAATATCAGGAAGGTTTGAGTCAGGATGTTTTAATGTAACCTGCCTTGTATCCTTTCTTTTCTTCACCCTGTAGATTTCAATAAGGTCACAGTCTTTTTTATTTTATCCACTTCCCCTTTCCCCCAGGGGTATTATGAGCTCAGCCATGTATTAGTGTGGATGAGTGCGCCATGCCTTTGAGGGTCTGTCGGGGTTGAGCAGCTCCTGTGGACGCATTATCAAGAATGAGCCTGACATTCAGCCAAGAAAAATAATCTTTCTGCTTCTTGAATATACAGAACTTCAACTGATTTTACAAATGACTAAAGGAACTGGACATCTGGTTTGGAATGGTCCCAGGATGTGTTTCTCAAAGGATGTGCCCAAGACCATGGCCCAGCAGAGAACAGAATTACTTTCCTACCATCCTGCACTCAAGCAATTGAATGCGAGATATGGCTGATCCACCTCTGCACTTGTAAAGTCCCCTTTAATGGCAAAACTTCTTCATTTGAGATTCCAGTGGATTTAAAGAACTTCATAAAACTACAAAAGATGGAGGCAATGGATACTGGTACCACCAGTCAGACAATCTACCTCCTCCTCTTTTTTTATATCCATCTCATGATCCATTTCAATAAGAGGTTTCTCTGAAATAATGACTCCTCTGGAACTCTAACTTAGTAACCATTTGGAATGGGCAAGTTGTTATTGTTTTGCTTGTTGTTTCGTCCTTTATGGGATGCGCCTACACTCCCTTTTGGCACCCGAGATAGCGATTCTGACTTTCAAGCTTTTTATTTTTGATTTATCTCACGTTCTCATAAATGTTCGGTGGGAATATCTTTAGTGTTGTGACATTATAAGTTTTTATTTTATAACAACCTGTTGTCAGATGTTGCAATGCTTGCTCTTTTTTTTTTCTTCCCCTTTGTTTTTTTTCTCCCATTTTTACATTCCTTAGGCTATCATAGGAACATTACCTTTGTTACGGTGTATGCCAACTACTGGATTTAAAGAAAGCATCTTGATTGGAAACAGATTTTAAATATGTCTTCTTCGTTGAAATGATTAGCTTTATCTCTGCCTAGTTTATAGCCATAAGGTGCATGACATGGAATGTTAAAAATCTTAACAATCCAATAAAGACACTTAGAAGAAACTCATGTATTACTACAAGAATTCATGAAATTGAAAAAAATGTGGGTAGGCGAGGTAAGGGCTGGTCAAGCAGATGGTAAACGTAATGGTGTGGCAATCTTCATTAAAAAAGGGCACTATCAGATCCTACATAAAGATGCAAATACTAAAGCAGATGGGTCTTAGCTAAATTATCAATCGATTTTCAAATATTTTCGATTCTTAATGTCTATGGACCCACTAATCCCGACGCCAGCTTTTGGTGCGATTTGAACCAAATTGTTTTACAGTCTGACCTCCCTAATCTGGTATTATGTGGGGACTTTAAAATTTTTGATCCTTATCTAGATAGAAGATCCGCCCTGTCAATGTAAAAATAGCAAGTCACACACTAAATTTACAAGATGTTTAGCGGAAATTGGTGTTGTTGACTCATGGAGATTTTCGCACTGTACAGATTTGGACATCATCTTTTTGCTTTCTCGGATTGATTACATTTGTGTTGCCAAATCCTTAGTACATGCAATAATACACTCCACTATTGAAAGTTCAATAATATCAGATCATTCTCCTTTAATAACTAATGTAGAATTGGGATGTGTCAGAAATGGCGTTAACAGGTGGAGATTTAACAACGCACTTCAAGACATTAATTTTGAAAATTCTTTTCAAGACTTTCACCATTTCTTCTTTCAAATCGATAAAGACAATGACACCTCTCGGGCCAACGATTGGGATGCTTATAAAGCAGCCTTGCAGGGGCATATTATCACACATGTTGCCAAGAGAAAGAGGGATGCAAAAAAGGATTTAGATGCTCTTCATGGTCACAGTATTTTAGAGAAAAAATACAATACTAAAGCAAATGCTCTGCTTAGACAGATTATTGTTCTTCGCTTCTCCATTAATAAACGCACTAAACAAGTTTGCAGTGTTGTGATGAAGTTTAAATCCAAAATATATCAATCATCTAACAAAGCAGGTAACGTTCTAGCCTCGTACCTAAAAATAAAAAAAAGATCTAAAATATCTGCTGTTAACAAACGAGTTAGGCAGAGTAGTATCCTCTGATGCAGATATTGTTAATGTCTTTACCAATTTCTACAAATAATTATATTCCTCAGACCACATACACTCTAACATCGACTTTAATGATTTTCTTTGACCGTTTAAAACAATCATCCAGTAAGCATTGATTTAACTAGCATCAATAGCCCTATTCATGTCCATGAAATAGTCAAAGCCATTAAAGACCTTAAGAAAGGCAAGGCTCCTCGGACCAGTGGATTTTCTATGGATTTTTGTGCACATTGTTCTCCTATCCCCTCACCAGAACTAGAATATTTATACAACTTCTTTCCAAAGATTGGTAAGTCATCGGGTTCCTTTACGGAAGCTCTTCTGATTGTCTTTCCCAAACATAATGAATTACACAAGAACTATAGGCCAATTACATTAATTAATTCCGATTGTAAGCTTCTGCAAATAATTTAGCCAATAGAATGGAATCTTTTATGCATAAATTAATTATACCCGATCAGATAGGATTTGTTAAAGGAAAGATTATTTCAGCTAACACTAGACTTTTTATGAATCTTCACTGCATAAATATCATCCAACAAACCCTATCATGGCAGAAGCACTTGATGTTGAAAAAGCATCTGACCGTGTTGAGTGGGATTTTTTGTTTTAGCCTTAAAGTGGCATGGTATCGGAAATGGCTATATTCAATTGCTTAGACGTCTATATTCTGATCCAAAAGCATCCATTTTTATCAATGGTCAATTATCTCCCCGATTATTCCTTCGTAGAGGTACAAGACAAGTCTGTCCCCTTTCCCCTATTTAATTTGTTTGCCCCTTGAACCCCCATTAGTATTAAAACAAATTAATAAAGATATTGTAGGAATTTGCTGTGGTAGTTATGAATTTAAACTTGCTGCATATGCCGACAACTTATTAATCTTTTTTGAAAATCCGAGCAGAACACTCCCTCCTGTATTCGATACGATTGACTTATTCTCTCGCATGTCGGGCTATAAATTAAATAAAGATAAATCTGAAATGCTTTCACTTTATGTTTATTGTATAAAGGAAGATTTTACTCATTTTGGTATTAGTTGGAATCCAATTTCTATTAAATATCTTGGTATTTCAATTGCCTCTTCACTTGCTCAAATGATTAAGATAAATCTACAAAATTTGATATTAAAATTAAGTGAATCAGAAACTTTATGGTTCCCCCTTATGTTTACTTGGTGGGGAAGATTAGAGGCCATCAAAATGATGTTCACACGTGCGATTCTATACTACTAAAAAATGCTCCTCATTTCTTTGCCACCCCTCTTTTTTTAAATGCATCAACAAGATACTTATTGATTTCCTTTGGGGTCCTAAGACAAAGAAAATAATTGCTTGTAGTAAACTTAAAAACTCATATGCTTGGGGTGGTGTAGGATTTCCAAACTTGTAAAATGATCATAGAGCTTTTGTTCCAAAGCAAGCCAAGAATTGGTTTTCCCCTAGTAAATACATGAATGTACCTACTTGATTGACTGTTCATAATTCTCTAGTTTTACCATTTGACATCAAGGACATCATTTATATTTTTAATGGATGCAAGATGGGGTTTTCCAAAGCAATACATCTTACTAAATCTTATTTAAAGGACTTCCTCTTTCATCAAATTAATAAACCTGCTATACCTATACATGACAGACCTATTTTCTGGAAAGCTGGGATCAATAAAGTAGTAAAATGTATTAATCAAATAATTACGGGAGGCGAAATCCTTACTGCAGAATAATTTAAATCCACACTTTTGTTGCTAGAATTTCCTCTTGGTCAATACCTTAACATAATGAACACATGTTTGGATGCCATGAGCAGAAAGGATTCCCATGATTTGGTTGTTGATTCTATTAGATTATGCAGCATGGAATCCCTTGATGTCAAAGCCTCTAACTTTTACAACATTTTAATTGTGGATAGACCTTCTAATACTAAGTGGTCATCTGAACTGCAGTGGAAAGAGGACTGTGGAACACACTTTGATGATGAAATGTGGTCTATGATTTGGACTAAGATTAAGATGGTATCGGTCTCTGCAAATATAACTCAAACTTTGTATTTCTTCACATATACGCCCTTTATTACTCTTAAGAAACTCTTTATGTCCAAGATGTCCAATGTCGATTTATGCTGGTCCTGTCATTCTGCCATTGGGTCCTTCAGTCATATGTTTTTTAATGTTCTTTGGTGAATGCTTTTTGGAACCAAGTGTGGACTTTCCTTCAACGCATTTTTAAAATTGATATTCCTTTAGGTCTAACTAATATCTTGCTGGGAAGTTTAGAATTCAATGAAGGGAACATTTAAACCTCTCTTATTTTTGACCAATTTATACTCCTGGGAAAATTCTTTGGGGCAGGTGCAATAAACTTATGAAAGATCATTACCACTATCCTGTAGGTGGCCTTTTTCTCCTTTGCGGTGAGTTGACCGAATAATCCATGTTTACACGTGAGAGAGGGGAGACAACTGATAATTTTATTTATGTATTGCATTTATAATACGCCTAAAACCTGGGGTGTTATATCTTAGTCATTTGTTCAAGGAAAAATAACGAAAACAGTATGATCTATTATTTTGATCCATTTAAGCATAGCTATTTCTGGTTTCATTCATAAGTGGATATGTTTTGGACATTCTGTGACGCGGACCTGCCTTGCAGCCTCATGCTCCAGTTAGAGGGGAAGCTGCATAACATCTGCATACATCAAATGCAGATGGCTTTGCTCCATTACCTGTGCTTTAGGCTGCACAAAGACACTGACGAGGGACAGCGATCACCGGATGAAGATTCTGATGTTTGTATCCAGGGTGATACCCAGACAATCTTTATACTTTTGTTAGAATCGAAAGCTCAAAATTCACCTTATGCCAATCTCACAGTCCTGGTCTATCTTTCTAGGTGGCGGGTAAGAGTCACCACATTATAGGACAGACACGTACCAGGGTCCTGGTTGCCTTTGTCGAGGGCACAGTGAAGCTGTTTTCATATTGTGGCTAAAGTAGGTTCTGTGCTGCTGAATATACTGAAGCTCCACTGTGTATCATTGTGTTGATTATGGTTTTCCAGAGTGGAAGCCAAGATTAGCAAGAGCATATGGCATCGTGGATGGGTATCTCTAGTGGGACAACAATTGTATTGTATTCCACTGATAAGTTCTGAACGTCATGGACAGAAACAAACCTGGAGTGGTCTACAATACCTATCCAGCTTCAACTTTAGGCTGTATATTGCCCCATATCTGTGCATACCAAACAATTAAACAAAATGCCACTCTCCGATCAAATGTAATAACAAACCGCTTCCGTGCAATCTCTCCCACTAAACATCAGCCCCTTTAAAAATACTAGGTGCTGTGACAGCCTGCCCGTTTGCTACCTCCTTCATGATACGCACTATCCTCCAACCTTCCTTTTCCTCTTCCTCCCCAAATGCGCCGCTTCTTCGTTCTATGCATTACAGCATGGAGCCCATCACTCCAAGGGTCAGTAACTATGGGACAGGCAGGGCTGGTTTCTGAACGCACCAGCTAGTATGCTTCACTGGGCGGCTGCCCTGCATGCGTGAGCTCCCATTCCTCTCCCTCTGTAAAAGTGGAAGTATTGGGGACAATCCACAATACACACATGTGGCTGGAATCTTTGAGTAACATCTCATCAGGCACACAAGGACCGAGTAAGCCAAGTTATCAACAATTAGCAATCAATCTCAAGAGCATGCCCCCCCCTCCCTACCACATCACTTAGTAAAAGGCTTCTGTAAACACCAGGTACCATGGTGACAGGCCCAAGTTTTAATTGGTACCCAAGTCTCCACTGCCTAAGTTCACTTCATTTTCTTCATCGAGGCTCGGAAGAATTTTGGAATGTTGCTGGGCTGCTATATCAACATGAACACACTAATGGTGGCTTTTTTCTTCTTTTTTTTCCAGTTCAAGCAGGCCCACCTGTCGGGCCCTCCCATCCATGCCATTCGATCCTCACCACATTCTTTTTAGCTCACTGGTTGCTTACAACCCTGATTAAACTGCGATGTTAATGTTAAAGGATATGTGTACCGTGCACTATCACCACCGGAGTGGTCCCCTGGCGGATCTGAAAAGGAAAGGGGTGGGACCATGCAGATTGCTCAAAATACCAGCGTGATCACTTGCAGCCATTTACAGAGTGTAGCTTGGTAGGCAGATACCTTCTGTGGAAAAAAGTTAGTCTCCCCTTCGTAAGAACTCTCCCATTGGGTCAATGATCAGCAAAGGTTTTGAAAACTTCCAAGATCAGAGGATCTCGAGCAGGACTCTTGCTCACAAAGGAAGTTGCTGCTCCTAACTACCTCCAGAACCAACCCAACAGAAATCTGCACTCAACTAGTCTCCATCCTCTGAGCACAATCAGCACCAGGTTTTTAGGCCACTGGTGGTGGGGCCGGTGTCTCAAAGATTGGCACCAATTTCAGAATCAGAACCCCTCCTCCTGATCTTCAGTGACAGTAAAAACTTCCCTCGTGTGGGAAATGTGGTGTAGTCCCTTTCCCTTCCCCCTGCGGACTCTTCTTACGATTAATTTTGCTCATCGCTCCACCACAATTCATAGTCTGCGTATATTAAAAATGCCACAAATAAATAAAACAAAAGCAAATCAGACCGAATGAAGCCAGAACACAGAAGAAACTAGACAGTGTGTTCCTAGTACCAAGAAAGGTAGGAGCATCGGTGTGGAGTACTACTGAGACCTCAGAGAATAGCAAAAACTACATAGGAAAACAGAGAAAGTATGCAGCGCTCTCAGGTTTCCCCATGGCCATGCATGAATGAGAATGACACCCAGTCCTGTGATTGCTTGGAATTCTGGCACTTTTATTTTTCCTACATTTCAAATGGGAAATCAAAAAACCACAAGACTCGGAATTCAAAGGGAAATTTAAAAAACTAGGTGGCCTGTGCATGCATTGCCATGGGAAACATGAGAGCTCAAAATTATGGCGCCAATTATTTTCACTATAATGGAGACCTATCGGCGAAACAGACAAAGGATCCAGCCAGATTCTTCATGCTGGGCTTAATTCATGTGACGAAGTGATGGTGTTACACGTATTGGGAAATTCACCTCAGCTCAGGTTGGCACCTTTGGGAGGGGTTAGGCTATAGAGCAAATAGTGCCTGGTATGAGAGGTGGGCATATCGCGCACTCAGCCTTGGGGGGTGGCGAGATGCACTCATTCGTGCATATGCAAGCTCGGATACAGTTGCTGATAACCTTCCCAATATGTATACCGGGTACTTTAAGAAATGACTATGGGGAGAGAAGAAGAGGCATCAATCAAAACCAAAAGCAATAGTGTAATGCTTTCACAGAGCCAAAATGGCGGTGGCAGCTGGAAAAATGGACTGAAGGACTGATCGAGTCCACTTACTCCCAATGGCTTAGTTCTGGCTAGAATGGAAGGGCTGCACCTGACCTGTTTGACCTCTGCTTGCAGGTGTCGGAGCTGTAGGCACTGCTCCAGGCGCTTGTGGGTCTGATCCGCGTTCAGCTCCAACTCGTGCTGCTTCTCGTGAAGGAACTCCAGCAGCTCTTGGACCTGCGTTGCCAGGTCGATGTCCTTTTCGCAGAGGAGGTCGATGCCTAGCCCGAACAAAAACACAACAGCTCGGTTAGATACATTTGCCAGCTCTCCTGCATCAATGTAAAGTCTAAACCCATGAGGCATGGCTGAAGTCAAGGCACCTATGCTAGGGGGGACCATCCTAGGGGTCACCGGCCCAACATACACGATCTAGATCCTAGAAATAACCTGCACAGGTGGTCATTCCAACCAATAAAAGACAGCGCTCCTAGCCTCAGTGTTTGCGTTCGTTTCATGCATCGCTTAGGATCAAGAAGGCCATCTGCCAAAGGAAGTCACAAAGAAAGAAATGCAATGTTGTTTTGCTTACTGTTTACATTAGTCTTTTGTAGAATAAAATACAAGGTCCTCAGCTTGGTCCTTCTCTCAAGAATTTTATTGACAATATTTGCAACCGGCAAAGGCAGCAGCCTCCTGTGTTAATTCTGGCCAGGGTGTACCATGGAGTAAAAGGCAGTCATTTTATGCCTACGGGCACGCTGAGAAGCAGCGGTGGACTCTGCGGCAGTATTTTGTAGAGGTTCACAGTTCCAGCTTCCCAAGGAAAAAGTAGCTTGGTCCATCACTTCAGCCTGCAGTCAAGTACAGCCAACCAAGTCTTAAATGAATTGCTTTTGCAATGCTACCAAGAGATGACTGGGCCAAGAAAATGGTCTTGTGGCCATTTGTTTAACCAAACCAATCATTTGTTCTGGTGTCGAGGTTCAAAACGTTGCTTCGGTAGGGCATCTCTGTGCAGGTCACATTTAGCTTCAGCCAACAGGGCGCAGGGACCCATCCACAACAGGATATTGCTGCAGGCAGCCGTATGCCAGTGCAGGGACCAGTGCAGGGACCCATCCACGCCGGGATATTGCTGCAGGCAGCCATATGCCAGTGCAGGGACCCATCCACGCCGGGATATTGCTGGGACCCATCCACGCCGGGATATTGCTGCAGGCAGCCATATGCCAGTGCAGGCACCCATCCACGCCGGGATATTGCTGCAGGCAGCCATATGCCAGCCACGCCGGGATGTTACAGTTTCCTTAAATATATTGTCATCCTAAACAATAATAAATGCACTTCTCAGGATTACAGTATATTAAAGCCAAACCCTAAGTGCTCAGTCATTGGAACGTTACACAGCTCCATGTAGTGAGTGCCTAGTGTTTGGCTGTCACCCAAAGCACTGCATTTACTCGTGCTTAGGATGACAATATATTTAAGCAAACAGTAACATCCCAGCGTGGCCAGGTCCCTGAACCCCGCTGACCGGATCCCAACAGCGCGCCCTTATTTGGGACCTGCACCAAAACAACTGGTGCCAAAATGGACGAGCCAAAAAAACTGCGTACCGCTGGAAAACAAGGGCAGTCCAGCACTGTAACGAAGAGGCATTTCTCCTCTGGACATGCATTCCCAGACACATGGTTCGGCCCTGCTGAGCTTCATCTGAGAGGTGAGGCTGGCGGCTCTGTCTCTAGGAGCAGAGAGAAAGGAGTCCCATTCTGGATTACACTTTACCGACTTTACACACCCACAGTTTCAAAATTTCCCAAAATGTGAGAGCCTCTTCACAGAAAATGTAATAACATGTTCTATGGAGTGCTGCCTACTCAGCAGGGTATGGCCAAAAAAAAAAAGGCTGAAAATCCCAGTTGATGCACAAATTAACCCTGGAAATGGCAGCGGAGTGAGGTATAAATCAACATAATGCAACTTTCAGAGCAGAGTGAATCATGCAAGTGCAGCAGTTGACCAATAGGAAGCGAGGAAAGGAAAAACTAAGCCACAGCTTCCAAAATGAAAAAACACAGATAAAAATGGTTCTTTGTGATTTCACTAAAAACATTTTTTATGAAAAAATGTGCACGAACCAAACAACTAAAATATCGACTATTTTAATTTTTTTTTATTTGGGAGTCCCCCCACCGAAGCACCTCGTTTCCCTGTGCATAAAACCCTACCCCAACCCCTCTCAACCCGTTCTAACTCCTTACCCCACATATATTTTTTTGTAAATTTTGATCTTTTTTCATTTTTTGTTTCGTCAAAAAAATGCTTTGTTAAAGAAATGTCAGTAAAATCACTGGATACCATAAAAAGCTGATCTTAACCACATTTGAAGCAGGGGTTAGATATGCATGCCATAAAAAGATAAATACCGGAGACACATGTTATGCATCAGACAAGGAAAAGTGTTCACATTGCGAGTATGGTGGCGATGGTAAAAAACAAGTGGTAATTATAATCCTTCCTATTTTTAAAATCCCACTTAAGTACGAGTTGGGATCTCATTTTGTAGGTAAGGGCTTTATAGAAGGTGTTGCAGGGGAGAGACAGGCTAGGTTTGCCACATGCAGTAATTTCTCTATAACCCATGCAATAAAGATCACATTTCATATCAGCTCCTAATTAGGTGAGATTTTAAAAATCAGTGGTTTAAAAGTTTTACCCTTACCACCATAATCCTAATGAGGCGGCCACAAGCGGGCATGTTTGGGGGCTGGAGTATGGACGGAGTAACACCACGCCACGTAGAGTGCCCTGGGCTGCGATTGATACTTCGCACTCAAAGCTTGGTGGAAAAAGAAAGTTAGTAACATTTTCCTGAAATTCAGAGTTCACAGCCAGTGTCTAGAAGGAGCGGGGAAGAGGGAGCGTAAAGTTCCAGGCTCTTGGGATTTTGTGGTATAAATATTGCTGAGTGCATTCTGCGCGTCACACATCTAGGGC
Organism: Ambystoma mexicanum; assembly: GCF_040938575.1. Lineage (NCBI taxonomy): Eukaryota > Metazoa > Chordata > Amphibia > Caudata > Ambystomatidae > Ambystoma > Ambystoma mexicanum. The sequence goes on from NC_090931.1 coordinate 1,301,088,519, forward strand.
CTGCCAGTGTTGAGCACTCCCATGCAAAGGTGTAGCCACGATTGTCTAATAAGTGGGGCCTGAAGCTAAGGTAGTTGGGCCCACTGCAGTGACATTAACATCTATAAATGCCCACAGAGTCCTGCTGAGTGGGCATTTACAGATGTTGGGTGAACCTTGCCCGCTCAGGCCCTACACTGGCACGTTCTACCCCTAGAATCTGATTGGCCACTCCATTATCCTAAACTAAGGTAGGGGTGTGTGTGTGTGTTCGTGTGTGTTCGTGTGTGTGTGTGTGTGTGTGTGCGTGTGTGTTCGTACTTCATACCACCCCTGCATAAGTCAGTGCCCCAGTTGGGCCACCCCAGTCAAAAGAGTCTGGACACGTCACTGCTGATGGGGCGGCATGCAGCTCCCAGCAGCGGAGTTGCCCGTCACAGAAGCCATATGGTCGGCACACTTGTGGGCATGGATAGGATGCCCGTTATGCGTTTTCCCGTTCCACTAAGATTTAGATCAAGCCCCCAACATAGACTGGCAAAAAGCAGTCATTCTAGCAGTCCTCTGGCAATGTCCTTTCCAGCACTGAAAGGGGAGACTTCTTCAGGGCACAAAGGTCAATGAGACAGGACAGCAGGATGCATAACCTTTACCTTTCCAAGGAAATTAAGCGAAATAAGCTGGCACATAGGGCAGCGACCGGGAACCCAACAAGAAAACAGAGCAGCTCTACAATCGTGGGGCCGACTCCAAAAAGCACGCATGTGGGGGCAAATACTACTCTCTAAGCAAAGGAGGGCTAGTCATAAAAGGGAACTCAGCAGTAATGCTCCATCTATCAGCTAATAATTCATATAATATCATAAAATCTATTTTATTAAACATATATGCACACATATACAAATAAAAAACAATCATATGAATCACACATTTTTTTTAAAACACAGGAGTGCACTGTGCACTATTTTGTTATTAAACATTGGGAGAAGTACACAAACAATGGGGTGGCTGTTTTTTGTATTAGAGGCAGACACTACAACATGCGGAATGTATACCAACTACTGGTTGCAATTTATGACTTGTTGGTTGATCCACAAAATGTTCAGACTTAAGCATCCATAATAAACGCCATATAGTTTGCAACGTGAATGCATCATGGTCAGGAAGACTGCAGACTTGCGTGGTTTCCTGAGTGAGTCTGTGGTTTGTGGCGAAGGTCATTTGTGGAATTGTACATGTTTTTCTCCAAGAAAAAGCCAAAGTTCTGTGTGAAGGTCTCACTTTCCAACTCTAAGCCTGTGAAACATGACAATGACGCACTTGTCACACTTGAGGCACTTTTAGGTGGCAGATCTGTAGGTAAGTGTAGGAAATGTATTGCAAAAGGTGTCTCCACACCCAGCAAGTTACTACTGTGCTGGAGCACTGAGGAATTTGACCATCCGCACAATGGGTGTGTGCTCGCCTGGGCTCGTTTTAAAATTTAAATGAAATTGAATGATCATAGATCAACCTCTGAAAATGTGGGGCTAATCCGCAAACATTTTCCTATGCTCATTGCATGACATACACATAGACCTGTGTACTCTGGGTGGACACAGCCTACAGGCGCTGTACCCCCCCAGTCATATTTAGTTGGAATATGACAGCCAAGAGTGATTCACGGCATCTAAGAAGGGGGAAGGCAAAACCTTCCTCCTGCAATGGCCAGCATAATAAACTAACAAAGGTCCCATGGATTCGCCCTTTCCTTTGTTAGCTGCTGGTGGCAACTTCGCATACTAATCAGAGTTACTTCAAGCCAGCCCACAGGAGGCCTGGTCGCAGGACTAACAAAAGACAGGAAAACCCCAACAACCTTTGATATGCACTGCGTCAACCTGAAGCCAGCTCCAGCCTCTCTGTATCAAAGGCAGTGACCTATGTGTTCACAGTAGTCATCCCCACAGGGGGACCCCATTCAGAAGGTACGAGAATGTGGTTTGGCAGCGACCGAAATTCTGTTCTCACCACAACTTCTGACCTTCCACTTTAATCAGGAACAACTAGAGAGACCCTTTGATCCCCAACAGACAGGAAGATGGGTGGAATTTAGTATTACATGCTATCACCCCTTTATCTTTCCTGTTGCAAATCACTCTGGTTATGACCTCACACGTAAAGGAGATTATTGGTGGGGACCCAGGATTGGTTCATTAAGGTATGCTTAGCATACACCAATCACTGTGGCCTATTTGGTTTTAAAAGAGGGCTGAGCCCCTCTTTTGGGCAGATCATCTGAAGACTTTGCAAGAATTAACAAGAAGAACTCATTTGGACCCTGGCTGAAGGTACAGTCTGCCTTACAGCTTCCGCCAGTGAAGGAAGGCCAGGATTTCCAAAGAGGCAAGCAATATCCCTACCCTAAACATCTCCCAGGGAACAGAATGAGATACTGAAATCCAGTTGACCCTCCAGCAGCTCCACAACTGGTACTCAGCCAGCGCACAGTGTGCTCTGCTAGGCTCTGCAGCAAGATTCCTAGGTGGGAAATGCCAGAGAGTCTCTGAACCAAACCCAGGACAAGGCTGGTGTGTCTGAAACATTTTCCTCAGTTTTGGGCCAAGAACTTCTACAAGCACAAGCTACTTTGTGGTTCTGTCCCCCTGGTCCTTCTTCGAAGCCCCATAGTGACATTTTACGACCTATTGCTCACTTTGTGATTAAACCAATTATCCTTAAACTATTGCGATTAATTACTTCACCAACTACCCTCCTGTCAGTATCCAGAGTGCATCCCTTTTCCTTCTTGAAACGGTCTGTCCTCTGCATTCCTTTAGAGGAAGGGTTGTATTTTGCAGTGTGCTAGAACTGTCTGTTGAATAATAAAGTAGATATTTGTATACAACCTTGACTGGACAGTCCCTTTTAACGTTGGGTAATAATTGTATTTTGACCATGTTGCAACTAACCAACGATTCACCAACTTGTGGAGATAAGCCTGCCGTTCCGTCCACGTTACCAAAATTGGACAAGGACATTTATATAATTGGATTGTGTTTCCAATCTTTTTGGATCCCTTCTGGTGTCCTAGAGGTTTGGGGCTGATTGAGGGTTTAGAAACCGATATTCATCCCTGGAACTGCTGGTGCCCCGAAAGTTGATTAGTCACAAGCACGCCACATTTATAATAATATAATTTATTTCTTATATATCGCTACACACCCATAGGTGAAATAACATGAGACATTTGCACTACAAGCTCTTGGAAGGCATATCCCCTGTTGGCCGCACTTTTGTCAATGTACTTGGGTTTTACATGTATTGTTGCTATGCTTTTGTACTGCTCCAAATCACCACCTTGGTACTTTCAAAGTGCCACACTTCTCCAGGGCATATTGGACCCACGCACAGGTTGGCGACTATATGCGCACAGTGTTTTCCCAATGTGTTAACCTTATGTGCTGCGCGTAACATACCTGTGCATTAATTGCGAGTTTTTACAGACGTGCCTAGAAATAAGAGAATAGAGAATTCACCTTAGTGACTTGTGTTTGATGCTGGTGCATGTCTCCATGACTAGACACATTACAAAACCTGTCTCATATGTAAAAGGAAAGCATTCTTGCACTTGCAGGGAAAGTCATCTATGTAGGGCAAACAGACATGAAATAGCGGGTGCTTTCAATTTTCATAGCAATTAACATGTTTTTTGCGATTGGTTCTGTCACAAAAATTAGCTAAATCACTGAGCATAATTAGCTGCATTAAAAGCGGTTCGTGCCTTAAGGCAATGTTGGTAAACAGAAGCTGGGATGGGAACGGGCTGTGTTTATTCATCTGTGCTCAACAATTACCGTGTTTATACCAAGATGCCATCAACCTGCTCGAGACGGAGTCTTCGGGATTAATTGAAAAGCGCTGGGGTGTAACAGCAAACAATGGACCGGAAATAGCACATTTTGATTGGCCAGCTGCAGCCCTTGTAAGATTGCTGTAGAGGGTATTTACTGAGGTGGCTACACAAATATTTAAAACATGAAATGGGCTGCTGAGGCTTGTGGTCAGCGATCCCTCCCACAGCCAATGGGAGAAGGGAGCAGAAAGACACGTGGGAAACGAGCCCTGACACAGCTAGTAGATGTGGCTTTGTGTAGGCATTGCACAAGCAAATTAAAATCAAATCAAATTTGGACGTCAAGAACTCCAATTTTTCCTCCACAAAATGAGTATCAGACCAAGTATGGACCAATCAATACAACTTGCCTGCACTAAAGAAAAATGGTGAAACCTCTTTCAGTCCATATTCTCTGCGTTCATAATCTTCACCAACATAACTTGACAGACTCCAGAGTTAGGGGAAGAAAAGGTTTTCCTGAGCGTAAATCCAAAAATAAAAGCGGATCATGGATACTGCACCTGCATTGCATAAACACACCCTGAAGTTGGCTTAGAAAATAGTGGAATAAAGAAAGTACCATTGTCCAGAGGCCCAGCCCCTTCTCTCACCAGCACTCCATCCCAGAGACTTTCCTTGCAAAAGACCTTCAAAGGGCCGTGTCCAATCTTAGACAAACTTTATTCTAAGCCTCGAATTCTAAGCTCCTGTTGGTCAGTTCTGTACATGCAAGGGATATTAGAGCTTCATTTGAGCAAAGGTGCATCATGATCAACGTTTATTTTTCGTGTGTTACTATAGAGGGAGCGCCTGCTCTAACAGCGTGCAGGCTCCCGGGGACCAACATTGTGGGAATTCATCTGCTGCACGCGCCAGCGGTGTGACCGGCTATGCGCATGCAGAATGCGGTGTCAGTGCACAAGAGCTAACGTACTGGATTGAACAGAGGGCTTGCAGAGGAAAGCAGAACACGTATGTAATGCTTTATTTAGGTCAACGCAGAAAACTACAACTTATTACACTTCATATGTTCATGTACAATCTGTTTTGCTGTGCTAGTATATCTCCATTTATTGCTATGAATCTTAAGGATATACATGTACATTACTATAAATTACTCTTTTTCATGGGAATCTACTGAGATTTGTGTCTGCTTAACAAGCGCAATAAATCGCTGGTTAGTTAATGATAACTGCTGTGGAATTTTAGAACCCCCTTCCAAAGGTTCTAGGTACCTCTACCATCGGTTACTGGCAACGGCGGACTTGAGCCAGCTTCAAATGCTCAACGAGTAGCACCGACATAGCCCGGCATGTTCTAAAAGCTTGCATGTGTGTGCTTGAACTTGCGTCCACCAACGTTACACCTGTGACCATTTCTGCATTATCCCTCCTTTTACCCCAGTGACGTAGTCCCGATTATGAGTTGAGGAGACGCAGAAATAATGTTACTCTTCACTGAGGAGCACACACTTTCTTTCCTTCTAATCTTCAAAACATTTCGCCATCTTGAGGCGGTGGTGCTGTTAAATGTTCAGCCAGCCTTGGTAAGATCTCACTCTAGCACCCAAGTGTGTGCTTTCTCCTTTTTCCGGTCTGTGATTCCCACACTACAATGTCCCGGGTGTGATAGTCAGCTGTCCAGTGACTGGCCAGGTCCTGAAAACCCACCCTCCCAAATGCCGAATCAAGAGTATTGGTGATTGGATAGAAGGCTATCAGAAGGGAGATCAGATTAGAGAGAGGAACAACGAAGGCCCCCAGAGGCACGAGGGATTCGTGACTTTCCCCTGAAATAAAAGACAGTGGACTTTTGGAGGCTGGGCAATTAGGAAGGGGTGGGCAATAAAGCAAGCATCGTAAAAGGACAGCACGGGATGGATACAGGCGTGGCCTGTTCTATAGCAACTCAATTCTAGCCACCTACATAGGGCGTCACATGCAGCAAGAATTAGAATTTCCCTAGCCAAGGCTTAGCCAAAGCATCAACCACACTGCCACCCATTTACCAACTCCACTTGTTGAAACCGACTGTAGCTAAATAGACTATTTGGGCGTGCAACCTCATCAGCACATTATACAACTATAACATAAATAAATAAATAATGAGCTACAACCATTTCATTGAACCGGCCCGTGGAGAGCTCATGGTTCATGTAGCCATGCCACCCAGCCCAACAGCCTTTGTGACCTGTGCAGAGCTCAGGAAGTGAAATGACTGGGGCCGGAGAGCTCTTTGGATAATCCTCGCAGCTTAGAAGAGGTTTGTGAGTTTAACACAGACAAATTAGCTACTTCTGACGAAACAACCAGTGCCCTGCAAATCTATGCAGGCAACCTTGCACCTGTGTTGGTCTTTTGGGATTCCCATAAAAGTGCATCTTAATTCATTACTATTTTACAACACGCTGAATAACGGAGACCAGCCCCTAAACACGGGACTGGGATTTGAACCCGTGTTGCTCTGCGTTGTCTTGCTCCCATGTTGCCCCTGAGCTATCCATCTTACTAACACTCCTGTGACATTTTGTTATGCGATGTGAAGTCTTTCAATGGGATTAACCAGTCCCTGTGCGTGCACGTTTTAGGATATAGGCAGAATTCTGATGGGAGACATGGTCATTCATTCTGGCCGCTCTGTGATTCATTTGCAAAGGTGGATTGGTGTGTTCTGCTTTTATTTTTACATTCCAGAAAGTGGATGTCTTGCCGGCGTACGTTCACGTGCCTATAAGGTTGCTACGGGAGGATAGCTCAGCGGCAACGTGCTTGCCTTGGAAGCCAGATGACACGGAGCAACACAGGTTCGATCCCCGGGTCCGCGCTTAGAAACCTCTGGGTATTAAGCGTTATAAGTAACATATACTGTATTTGGTGGAAGCTGCCACAATGACTGGATCTCGGGCTGCAGGGAGATTTCCCACACAATTCATATTTATATAATAAGCTATTGCTGGATGACACGGGGCACGTCTGCTGCGCAATGGATAAATAAACGGGCGCAACTAGTCGAACCCTGTAACGCGTTAAGTGTGATAGAAATATGCAGTGCTTTAAGTGGGCCGGGCCTCCCCAACATTGAATGATACTACCAAGCTACCCAACTACGGATCCTCATCCCCCACCCTAGGGACAGAAAGGATCTTCAATGGATCCAACTGGACAATGACAACCTTACCCCGGCAACCCTCGCAGAATGGATATGGGTCCCCCGACCACATCTAACAAGAAGATTGCATAACCATCCAATCTTGGGAATGATTTGGAACATATGGAAAGAAGGAAAAGGAATGATCGGTGTAGCCACCTGGCCCTCCCCTCTTAGCCACCTCTGGGCCCCAGGAGTCAGAAGAGATCCCGGAACACCCAAGATATCAGGTGGGGTTCGAAGCAGGACTTGAAAGAGAGGGCCAACTATGGCGGAACGACAAATTCATCACTGTTACGGAATTAGAAGAGGCTCTCCAGATACATACCATACAGACTTTCCTATATTTACGCTTGAAAGGAGTGGAAGGATAAGATACGCAGAGACCCAACACCCTTTGAAACAATTCTAGACATGACTACCATAAGCAAAGGACTAATAGCACGAATGTACAGCGCCCTGGTCGGGACTGATCGACCCTCCAACACCTGCCTAAAAAGCAGATGGGAAAAAGACTTTGGGATGGAATTAGACCAACCCACATGGGACAAGATCTGCAGCACACCATCCAGGATATCGATTGCATCACACTATAAACTACATGCAACAAAACTACTCCATCAATGGCAGTACGATCCACTTAGACTTTCTAAAATGTGCCAAAACAATAGCCCGCAATGCTGGTGAGGATACGGAATGAACGCTGACTATTGGCATATGTGGTGGGGCTGTCCCAAAGCCCGCGTATACTGGGCCGAAAGTCCTAGGGTGGATCAAACATATCGACGGCATCGAGAGGAGACTAGCCCCCTTCCTAGCGTTGTTTGGCTTAGAAGAAGAAGATGAGGAACTCATAAGAGTCAAAGGACTGGTGTTGACGCTGCTGCTAGCAGCAAGAGCGTGCCTGGTCATCCGATGGAAGTCCTCTCGCCTCCCATGCAAAACAGAATGGATCAATGTTGCCATGAATATACACACAATGGAGAAAATCACAGCAACCCTCCATGATAAAGAAGCGAGACACAAAGAAATGTGGTGTGTGTTCATCAACCAACACATAGTGAACAAATAAACAAAGGGGTCGAGAACCAGAACCCGAGAAAAAGACTTTGTTAATAAACAACAAAGAGAGCCGCAGACATGTTAGAAAGAAATCCAGCCTGCCATGAAACCCAAATACAATTGTACCTCATGGAACCAAAGTCCCATTTAGTGTTATTCACGATCAACTGGATTGTCACCAAAGGGTAGAGCCCGATAAGCCGTCGAGGAAAGGGAGGGGGGGGGGAGGGAGCGACTGACACTCAAAGTTGAAAGGGAAGGACAATAACAGATTCATGCAATGCAATTATTCAACTGATGTGACAATTTGATGTACAATTCGAAACTAATATTGCATGCAATGGTGTGCACTTCCCCTGTGATATTAAAAATCAATAAACACATTTTTTTTTTAAAAAGATGCCTTGAATTGTGTACATTTCAAGCCATCTTTTATAAACGTAGAAATATTTCTATGTTTATAAAAGACGGCTTGAAATGTGCACAATTCAAGGCATCCTTTATAAAGCTTTGTGACGGACAAAGCCACATTGGGTTTTGTCTGTCCTCAACGCTTTATAAAAGATGCCTTGAATTGTTAAGTGTGAGTAAATGACTATGGTTTGTGCACTTTTCAAGCCACCTTTTTATAAACATAGAAATATGTAACATTGCTATGTTTACAAGGCTTGAAAAGTACACAAACCATAGTAGTATGCATACAAATATATAAATGCTCACATACATTTATATATTTGTTTGCGCACCTTCCAATAATTTGTGCCCGCTTTAGGCCACGCCCACAACGGAAGCCACGCCCCCAAATGAGGGCCCCCCCCCCTCAATTTATTACCCCACTTAAAGCACTGGAAATATGAAACTAATAGCATGGACATATTAGAGCACTATCTCTCCCAAAGACGTCCTGCGTCAGTTTCATCACTGGCGTGGACCCGATGCATGTTACTTCTTCACCAACTCCTGGCATCCGGTTGAGGGAGGAAGTCACCCTTGACAAAGCCAATGACAGCCCCTCTCGCTATCCACCAATCATCAGAGCAGATACTGTCCCCTAAGCTCTGCCACAGATCATGCCACGTGCAGCACGTCATTGCTGAAGTCTGTGCACTGATAATAGGATTCAAAATTGATTTTTATTAACTTCATTCAAATAATGCCACATGAGCCTATGGGTATTTTTGCTAGTATTAGAATTTGTTAATTTTAACACACTATGACCAAAACACTGTAGATAGGACTTTTTGTATACACAATTATTACTACCCAAAAGAAATTGGTACTCATTCAATAACATCAGAAGGAGGAACAGCTGAGTAGGTCTTGCTGGAATTTAAATATCAAAACACTTGGATGGCTTGGAGTTAACAAGCACATGCCCACCTCACTAATCAAGTGAAGAAGCTAAAGGAAGCCTGCTTCATAGAAATCCAGCTGGAAAAGTAAAGAAGCAGCTACTATTGGGATAAGCTAACGAGGGACGGCCCAGAAAAACAAGATGTAGGACTATAAAAACTGGGAATACCAAAACCACCAAGAATAATTGTAAAGCCTGGACAAAGCGCTAAGCGGCAAACACTGCCCATGTGTCGGGCGCTCTCAGTCCTCCACCCCTACAAAGTTACTCCTACTTGGCGAGGTGGGGGGGTGATAACTCAGGGGCAACGTGTTCGTCTTGGAAGCAAGACAACACGGCACAACACTGGTTCGAATCCCGATCCCGCGCTTAGAAACCAATCTCTGTTATTAAGCTTGCTCTAAAAGAATAATTACCATTCCTTATAATTATACTTGTGAATATTGTGGCACACAAATAAATGTATATTTTTCAAATATTATACATGTTTTCTTTGCATTGTTTCCTTTCTATTAATACATTTTTGTACCTCTATTATCACCGTTCCTGCATGGTGTTATATATATATATATTTTGGGTTCACTTGAGAAACAGTCAACGAGGGGTGCAGGGCAATAATCCTCCAAAAATCTGATCTACAAATACCTAATTCAGTGACGTGTGCAGATGCCAAAACAGGGACACCGTGTAGCCCCCCACCTTTGGGTGGCACTGATTACAGCACTTGCCAACATCCGATTAGCAGCACAGGCATTTTGCTCCATGTTAATTCGTTCCAAAGCGACACGTAGGTGTTTGTGATCTAGTGACTCAATGGCCGACCCTCCCCAAACTTGTTTGAAGGGCCGGGCCAGGTCACCCATGACGTCATTTCACAGGAATGTAACCAGTGTCCCCAACACCCCAAAAGTATCAGTCCATTACCAAAAGGCAGGCCTACCTGACCATCCCCAAAACCACTGGTGCCGCGCCTGCTGATAAGACCCACCCACAATGGGTCAGTGATGGAAGGGCAATTTGAGCTTAAGAACCTGGGATATTCAAAGGGATTCTAGACCGCCGCTTTAGTATTAACAATCTTGCCTTCCAACACAGCCAGCACCACTAGAATTAACTAAATCCTCCCACTACTTCACAAACCTATATTTTGAGGAAGACAAATATATGCATGGTAGAAAAAGTCTCCCCCCACCCTTCACCATAGATGTGGCATCCATCTAGACACCCCTCCCTCCTCAAGTATGGTCCATCACTCTTTCTACCAGTACATCTTGTGGTCCATCACTCTTTCTCCAGTACATCTTTTGACACAGCTGTATAGATTGAAGGAAAGCCACCTGTTTGTACCAGATCCTCCCATTCACAAATGCTTTTCATGCAAAACCAGGTCCATTGCCAACAATTCAACCCAAGAAAGCATGGCTCATGCATGACAGTAGCGTCACACGTTTACGCGTCAGGATCCCCTAAAGAGCGCATCTTCTTACCAGAGGCTTGGACCTCCATGATGTACTGGTGCAAGTCCTGCCCCTGCTGGATGACCTCGAACGTCATGTTGTTCATGGCGAGTTTCCGCTCCGTGTGGCGCTGCAGGCGCTGCTCAGCTAGCGTCAAGTCCTCAGTGTTGAAGTCGTTCATTTGCCGCAACAAATCTTCGTTCCAGGCATCCAGCTCGGCTGTTACCTTCAAAGAGAAGAACAGCAAGTTACCCGCTGTCTGAGAGGGTAGCATCAAAACCCTGGCCCTGAAACACACCCTCCAGAAGAGAAAGGGAATCGCAAGAGAGGCATCAGACACAATCTTTGTTGAAGATGTGGCATGTATGTGGAACACACCACAAGGTGATCGAAATAAGGAGATGTTGAGCATGAGCTAAAAGCAGGTACAGGGCATCCCCCATCACTCCGTAATCAGGAGCCACCAGTAGAGATCGAGGGAAACCTTGCAGATTGCAAGCTACTATCCAACCGTCGCACCACCTCAAATAACACATACAAGCCCGCACCGTTTCTTACTCGACAAGAGTAAATTACCACTAGCCAATGGCATGTGCACATTACGTACCAATACATATCGACATGGCGGCAGTCAGCCTCAAAGCCAATCAGGGATCTTGGAACGCAGGCTTTACTTCATGGTAAACGGCACATTTTGAGTCCCGTGTGCATCAGCATGCTGCCATTTTCCCAACCCAGAAAACAGGTCATTGCTTCCCTTCCACTCCACTCCCATGTACCCTTCTCCAACCACCCCCTTCTCAATGTCCAAATCCCGCAGCCACTCCCCCACCTCTCCCAACCCCACTTAGTTTAAGCTGCCTGGTCCCTCGCCGGGACCTGGAACATTATGTTCCGGCACTTGCCTGTTGCGTCAATGGCTTGCCATGGAAAGGGAGAAGGGACTACATCTAGTTCTCTTCTCCCTACACCATGGAGGCCATCATGGTTTGCATTTTTTCTTTTTAAGTTGAGAAACAGAAACCGTCCCATTTTTCTAATTAAAAAATAACTTACCATCCTGGGGCTGTAACTGGACCTAGCATTATCTTGCCTGGTAAAGACATGCCCATCTGGATTTATTGCTCAATTATGGTTCAAAGGACTTCTAGGTGTGCACCGATGCACTCAATGCCATTCGCAAACACAGTCATAATGTCACAAATATATTTCAATGGAACCACTTTGGCTGGGGAGTCGAACATAGGACATGTTAGCTGTTGATGCCAAGCTAACAGGCTCTCCTAGGCTTCCAGCTGGAACTAAATAGTATCCTCTTCCAGGCATTTTCGTACCCTGCCCAATAGAAACACATGTAGAGACATCGGGGAGCAAAAGCGCAGCTCAACTACATTTTTCAAAAATCAAAAGCAGATGTTGAGAACTTACTTGGCTCCTATGGAACCATACTTACCGTAAAAGGGTATGCAGTGATAAAATTGCGGCAAAAATGTCGCCTGTACAAAAAATTGTGGCAAAAATGCTGTGGTTTGACCGGTTAAAGGTGTAGCCCATTACACCATGTAATTGGAGCAGGGGTTGCCGGGGTATCCCCTGCTCTCCTTAAATGTTATGGGTCCAGGGTTTGCGGGGGTGTCCCCCGCATACTTTACTTTTTTTTTTATTTTTTATTTTTTATTATATTTGTAACAATTAGTTTGCATTTCAAACTTCAATTACAATCAAGAAAACCAAGATAGTTCGCATGAATCATAAATTCACAGTATTGTTGTTTCCAGTATGATTATTTCCAACGCAACACAGCATCCAATGTATTGATTTCAAGAAGTTGGTTATCATACAACACTGGTATTTGCTGAAATGAGGAAATCATCGTTCAGGTTGTGCTCTAGAAAGTCACATACTGCACATGTAAGTGGTACATTATTACTCGATAGTATCCTGTACCACCAGCCTTCAGTGTCACCATCAACAGGTGCGTAGCTCCCGAGATAACTAGTTTGCGAATGCGTGAGATGTGGGAATTTTGTGATCAGATGTTTTAATGATTCTGTCGAAAGTTCACAAAACCTACACAAATTATTGGAGACGTGTGTGTCGCGTCTAAACCATAAGATCTCCTTGGTTCTAAGTGCATTTAATGGAACTCTCAAGAATTGATTTCGATGTTTCCTTGATGGAAATTTTCGCAGATATTTTGGTAATCCATCTAAGCTGTTGACTGCTAGTCCTAGATCAATTGAGGTTTTCAGAACATTTCTTCGTTCCAAGTTTTGGATCCAGTTCCATTCTCTCCGTTTTTTTTTTTTTGGCAATTTGCGGTGTTGCTAGTAATGTTTCCCATTTTATGTCTGCGTATTCGAGTATCTGTTTTAATCTGGTTATCCATTCTAACAGAATGCCATGGTATGAATTAGAGGGGTCTAAGGATAAGATTTGATACGCGGGAACCGGATCTTCTAGTGACAACTTCCGTAGCATGGCCATAGATTTCCATACAACAATATTGTGCATGGAATCAATTCCCAGATCGTGTCTTATGGAGATCATCGATACACTCGTTGGCAGTTTGAAAATACGTCTCCAAAACGTTCCCTCCAGGGAAGACCACGTTTTGTAACTTAAATTCCAGGCAGCTTCAGCTCCAAATGTGATCGATGGAATCACTTTTTGGGAGTAAAAGGTTAATACAGGGTTCAATGTAAATTTTCCATATTCGGCGTGTAACTTTGCCCCTTGCAGTGAAAAAGTTATCATGCGTTGTTTTAGGTCTTCCATCCATTCCACTTCTCTAATTGAGGTGTTAAATTGGATGCCTAGATAGCGGACCACTGCGACGTGTTTTATCTGCACGTCTGCGAGTTTCCATCTAAATTTTCTGATTAGTCTTTTGGATGACTCACTGATCGCAACGATCTTAGACTTCTCTACATTAATTTCTAGATTGTTGTCTATTAGGTAGCTATTAAGAGCTACTAACAGTCTTTGAAGGCCAATGGGGTTGAGTCTATTAGAACAATGTCATCAGCGTAGATGGTCCAACTGATATTCTGATCGTTTATTTTTGGTGGAAAACATTGCACCGATGGAAAATCTTCAGACACATCAGATATAAATAGTTTAAAGAGGAGGGCCGCCAAGGGGCATCCCTGCTTGACTCCCTTGTTAGTTATTATCTCCTCAGACAGGTCCCCTACCTCATTTATTCGTACTTTGATAGAAGTGTCTTTGTGAAGAGCCATTATTGGTTGCAATAATTCTGGTGGACAGGACCATTTCTTTAATTTTGTCCATAGCTTATGTCGATTTAATGAGTCGAATGCTTGTTTCATATCTATAAATGCAATAAACAGGTTTTTACCATTTTTCAGGTCTTCTAGTTTGAGCACGTTTAGTATCGGCAGATTTAATTCTGTGCCAACACCCTTGGTGAAGCCAGTTTGACGTATATCAAAGTGACCAGTGGCTGAGGCCCATTTCGAAAGCTTCTGCTGTAGGAAGGTTGCAATAATCTTGCCCACAAAAGAGGGCAATGGGACGATAGTTTGCCGGGTCGTCACGATTTCCCTTTTTGAATATGGGAACTATGATGGCAGAGTTCCACGAGTGAGGCAAGGTCTTCGT